>NW_020194719.1:932377-1501613 GCF_003025115.1 Trichoderma citrinoviride | reverse complement strand
ACGACGACGACGACGGCGAAGAGGACGACGTCGATGAGAACGAGTCCCCGACAAAGCCCATAACAATTCCTCCGAAAGAAGACAAAAGCTCTCGCGGCGACTCGCAGGAGAGGAAGCGGAAGCGATCTGCTGCCGCCGCCGAACTCCAGTCAGACCTGGAGCAGCCGGCTAGGAAACGCACGGGATCAATATCGGCTGCCGATGCAGACGGTGACGATCATCTTGCGGCTGCCAAAGACGACGCGACACCCGCCGCCATTGCTGTCCGCTCAGTTCGGTCTGTTGCGGACGACGACGAGGCCTCTGCCACGAACCAAGACACGCCGGCCGAGGACGAAGCTCTGGAGGTGCCAAGGAAGACCAAGCGTAGCGGCTCGAAGCGGAAGACGGTCGTTTCGGATGATGCCGAGAGCGAACCCCCGGCAGAAGCCCGTGACGACCAGCAAGACCCCGCGCTGGAGGAGGAGCCCGAGCCCGACCATGCCGAGGAAGAGGAGGCAGAGCCCGAAGCTGATGAGGAGACTGACGCGGCAGCGCGCAACCTCGAAGAACGTAAGCTTTCACCCTCCTGAGCCTTGTCAGGTGTGCCACAGGGCATGTGCTAACATGGAAACCCCTCAGTGGAAAGGAAGCAAGCTGCCTATCGAGACTGGACGCAGATTGAGGAAATGTTTGGCATTTTCAGGGATCGGTAAGTGCCGGCTTCTTCCTCCCCACTCGTAACGGCAATGTGCTCATACCTTTTGTGCAGGCTTTACAAGGATAGGCTACAGAGGCTCGAAGAAGAAGAGCAGTCGCTACACGCTCCAGAGCCCACGCATCCCGAGTACCTCAACATGAAGCAGTGCCTGGATGACCGACTGGAGCAGAAGCTACGGGCCATCAATACCGAGCACGAATACCGACTCAAGGCTCTCGAGCGGCGCGCCGTGGCCACGAGAGCTCAGATCTGGGGCCAGTACTTTCAGGCTGTCCGAGAGAAGCGCGAGCATGCTCTGGAGGCCCTCAACAGGCAGTGGTACGATGTGCAGAGCGCTCGGCGGAGCGCGCACAGCCTGCCAGACTACGGCCTGCTGTTCCCCAAGGATCCCGCGCAGCGCATCAGGAACGCCATTGCCTACAACACCGAGGTGTCGACCCTCGCCGGCCTCGCCAAATACGAAGGCTTCCCAGCTGGACCTGAGCTGCAGGGGGCATCTACATCCGAGCTGGAAGCTGACCTGGCCGCCATGGAAGTGAGTGAACTCTGTCTTGCGAAGAATTTCCACGATTACTGACTTTTCCCATCAGCGGACCCGACGCCTGCGGCAGAAGCCCTCAATAAGTCACATCCGAGAGGAGTACCAGCCGCCTCACCTGACCCGTCTCGACCCTGCGGGAGAGCAATTTGTCAAAAACACACCTTGGGCGAACCCGAACCACTCGGCCCACAAGCTCTACCAGCACCACGCGGCTGCGGAAGTCCGCCCTGAGCCCGCCGCTGCTGCCGGCCGAACGCCGCAGAGTGCGATCCCACACTCGACTGATCTCAAGGCGGCTCTGGATGGTCCAGGAGCCGTGCGATCGCCCGCTCACTCTGCACGGCTATCCGAATCTCCCGAGATAACGCGCAACCTCTTGAACCCGTCTTCTCACCAGATGAAGCGGATGAGCAGCATCTCAGGACTTGGTCGCGGATCCAAAGCGGCCGCGGCTTGAGGGTCGCCTCTTGCGTTTTTGACGATGCCCGATATTCGAGAGTACGCCGCTGACCTCGGCTATCGGTATGAAGATTTCTGCGTTCGGACACTTAAATGATACCCAAGACCAGGGCTTGATGTTGGCTCAATCAATGTAAAAAAGAAGTGCGGCCTCTGTTTTGTTTCCCATCACCCCCCCTTTCTCTCCCCTTCTTCCCCTCTTTTGTCTATGTTTGTATGCGGATTTCGATCTGGGGGATTTGCAAGGATTGGTTCACCGGTAATAAAGATTCAACGGCGTTATCACGATCTGGTTTCGGAAGGCTGGCAATGGCGGCAACGGAAATGTCTTTGCATGGCAGAAGGGGATCTTACTCTGACTGTACAGAACTGGCGGCTTTTTGTTGTTTTTTGTACTCTTCTACACACTTTTACAAATTTATATAAGGCGAAAGAGTATTGTTGCAGTTGCGTGCCATTGCGTGGATTTTGTATGTGATGCATAGGTAGGAGAGTCCATCCCCGGTGTCTGGAAAGTGAATAGGTATATAGTACACAGCATAAAAGCTGACGGATCGTGATTTGCAACACCCAAGCGCCCCATATTGCCGTCGTAACGGTTTTCCCTCTTGTTGTTTCCATTCGTTATTGCATGTCCTCTATTTTGCCTGTCGAGGCGCATCCGGAACCTTGACGTCCTCAAAGTCGTCCTGTCCGACAGCGTTAAGGGTATACCAGTCTGTAAATCAGAGTTAGTCGCCTCGATCCGCAGGAAATTAGAGAATATCGCATGAGCGGGGCAAGTTGCAAAGCACGTACAGACTCCTCCGACGAGCGCAAACAGACCGAGGCCGGTCACTGCATTCTTGAAGAGATATGGCCGTCGAGCTCGGACGAGGGCAGGGCCTTGCCGCAGGCGCCGGTCGTAGTAGGTGGAATGGGATCTAGAGTTCGGGTTCGTGTGTGTCAATTGCGCCGTCTTGTATATGTAAGCGGATAGGGTATGTAATTGGGAGAGCGTACGCCATTGTCGTGTATGTGTGCGAGGAGCTGTGCTGTGCTTCTCGTGAGAAAATACAAGCTCAAGCTGCCTTTGCGGAATCGGTTCGCCGCTGTCAAGGATCGTATCATGCGCCTGCGAGTGGGATGAGGTGTTGGAGACGACATCGCCGGTGCTTCTCCGGCTAAACGTGCTCTACTGCATCTTGCTGGGCCCTGTGGTAGCGCTGTGACACAGAGGCCGGTAGCTGTCCTTTGCGGTTTTAGCGTTTTTCGACAGGGATGCAGTGATTCTGCCGCCTTGGACCCGCGTCACGTTCCCGTCGCCCAAAGCTTTTGGCTGAAGCTTCTTGCATCTCGCATCTCAGCAATTCGCCCGCCAGATCCACCGATAACAAGCATCTCGACAAGCGAACAAAGAAGAGCGAAGCGGATCCATATCGAGCGTATCTTCATTGACGGGCGCTCTCTGTGCGAAACTTGCTGCGACGTCCGTGTCACGAAGCCTCGACGACGAACGATCTGCGGCAAAGGGCCTGGCGTGGGAGCTTTTGTTGCTGCTGATTTAAGCCCATGACGCTTCGACTGGGAGAGGAGAGAAGATCAATTACTGTTGCGGTAGTCTAGCCTGTTTGTCGCGCGACCTCAAATGCAGCATCGTTCCATCTCACAGCGTCTTCTCCTCCCCGTCTGATGTCGTCCCGCCTCGTCGTGCCTTTTTCCCTCGCCCGCGCATTGAAGACAATCCCCCGATAGAGAGACACAAACAGAGAGAGGACGTCTCGCGAAAACGCCAAGAAAACAGCTCCGACGTCATGGCCTCTTCGTCGACGCTCTCGGTGCCGGACCAGATCCGCCAGCTCAACGACGCCCGCAAGCTGGTGCTGGGCGATGTAAAGTACTACCCGAGTGTCGTCAGAGGCATCCTGCCCATCGTCGGGCCCAAGGCGCCGATCGAGCTGCGGCGATGGGTGACGGACTTTCTGGCCGAGGCGTTTGCCACGCCGGCGCTGCCCAATTCCGAGAAGGAGACGATGCAGCCGTATGTGCTGACGACGCTGGAGTCGCTGATTGAGACGGAGGTGGATGCGCAGGTGCTGCGGAACGTGATCCAGGCGGCGGCGAGCATCTACCCGCTGGCCATGAGGTGGATGTTGGTGCTCCTTCTTGTTCTTTTTTGTTTCTCCCCTCTCTTCGGCCCATATCGCATGTAGAGGGCGTATCCATGACTGACTTGGCAACCATGGCAGCATCAACAATAGCTACGATACAGTGACGTGGGAGAGGATGGTGAGCATCAAGCACAAGATCCTGCAGCTGTGGGACAACGTCCCTCCCACGGTGAGGATATGCTGCATCAAGTTTGCCCAGCGAGTGGTGCTGGCGCAAACCGTCGCTTCTGGCGCCGAGCACAGGGTAAGATGTTACAATGCTGTTGCAAATCAGGATAAGAGTTCTCATCAAAACAATGTTCTTCTTCTAGTATGGCGGTGGCCTAGATGTCTCGCTGGACAAGGTACCGCCCAACCACCAGACGCTCGATCCTAGAATTCTCGAAGCAGAGGCAAGTGGGCTGTTGGACCGCATGTTGAGTATCCTTCAGGGCAACAAGTAAGTTTCGACGCGGTTCCGGTTCCTGGCGATGCATAGCCCGTATACTCACCCAACCCCAGCGATGGCCTTCTAGTAGATGCGACTCTGAATTGCCTGTCCATCATGGTGCGGACTCGCCCCTCCACATCCAGTCGCATCCTCAATGCATTGCTCAGCTTCAACCCCCTGCAAGCAGCCAACTCGCCATTGACCCCAAAGTCCAAGGTGATGATCAAGTCCATGGAGAAGACGGCGCGGCTGCTGTTGATTCACCTGAGTAAGCGAGACCCCCACAACCCAATCGTGCCCAGAATACAGCAGCATGTCGAGAGCACAATGCGTATGGTGGCCGAGCTCTTCGACAGTGCCGGCCGCAAGAGACCTCTGGAGCCCAAGCCCCAAGACGGATATGATGCCAAGCGCCAGCGGATCGAGGCCTCCCAGATCCAGATACCCCCCTTGGGCCCTGGCCCCCATAGCCTGGCCGATGTCTTCACCCTCATCGGCAACGACGGACTCAAGTACTTTGACGTCTCTCAGGTGCCCCACAGCCTCGTAGCCAGAATTGCCGTGAATACCCTGTCCCGGTTGGATGCCCAGGTCCTCGCAAAGGCTGTAGATGGTGTGCGCGGCCGGCTGGAGACGCTGAACAATAGCCCTCCCGCGGAGCTGAATCCAAACACTGCTCCCTTGGGCGTGGACGAGGACGAGGACGACTACGAGCCAGATTTCTATCAGGCCGAAGACACGGAACAGATACTGAACAAGCTGGACAACGCCCCGGCACCGGCTTCGGCAGAACCCAGAATAAGCCTGGATGACACCTTGGGGCTGCGATCCTTCAGCCTTCCCCAACCGCAGCCGTTGACGCCAGAGACGGCCCTCGCTGCAGGCAAAGCGACGGTGACGAGCGTGCTGGACATGATGAAGTCCCTGGACGAGCCGGGAACGAAGAAGCAGAAGGCGGGATTCAACCGGCTTGCAGCCAGCTCCGAGAGCAGAGACTCCTGGATGACCATTCTGACGCGGCTCGCAACCCGGTCTTCAGCCGGTCTCGAGGAGATTTCGGTCAAGGACGAGACGGAGGACACCAAACGACCGCCGTCCCTCAACAACAGCATCCGGGAGATCCTCTACAACTACATCATGGAAGACTTCCGAAAGCACATTGACGTCGCGGTGTCGTGGCTCTGCGAGGAGTGGTACAACGACAAGGTGCAGCTCAGGGCCGGCGGCGACCACCCGACGTACTACGAGAAGTGCACGCTGCGGCTCATTGACGGCTTCCTCCCGTACCTGCACCCGCAGGACAAGGTGCTGACGCGGTTCCTGAGCGAGATCCCCGAGCTGAACCGGGCGATCCTGTCGCGGGTGAAGCACATGTGTCGGGATCCGAGCGTGACGCAGCTGGCGTTGACAAGCCTGTTGTATTTGGTGATTATGCGGCCGCCTGTCAAGGAGGCTGCGTTGGACGTTGTTCAGGATATATGGACGGATTGTATGTTCCTCCCTCCTACCTTATGTGATGTACCTATGTTGTTGAAGAGGTCGGAACAAAACTAACTGCAGGCACAGTCGAAGATGCTAGGCCTATGGCGAGCAAATATCTCAGCAAATACCGACCGCAATTCCTAGAAAACGCAACGAAAGAAAACAACGAGAGCCCGGCGCCAGCACCAGCAGGGACCGCCATCACCACATAGACGGCGGAATAACTGTCCAGCAGTATATATCCGAACAGAGGCCAGATCTTTACATCTACGGCTGAAAAGCTGAGATTTCGGCACTTTTAAAGGAGGCTATAGGGCGAGGCGAACGTGGACAAGCCTTTGGCTGAGAGCTTAGGAAAAGGGAAATCATGGGAGAGTGCGTGGCCTAAGCATGGTTGGACAAAATAGAGACCGCGGGACAGGGACTTTTTTTTCATCAGTCGTAATAGCGGCGTAGAGACTTGTTGTATGAATGATGTATCGGGCAGGCATTGTCGGTTGCCGTGGGACTACAAATACAAGAATGGCGTGGATATCAGCATATAAGAGAAATGTCGAGGATGGTTTACGGGAGCAAATGTTGCCATCATATCGGATCTGTTAGTAGAGGGACCATGTCGAATTTCGAGAGGTGCATATACAAGGAATGCAGATGAAGGGTCTCACGGAGGAATAGCACTTGGTAGGTAGCTATTGGAGATACAAAGTAGACCAGGAAGTCGTAGACAACTACCTTATCTGGGAGACGTCGGTATTGGTCGTCTTCGTTCACATCATGACGGAGCACCATAGGTACCATGAGGTGCTGGATGATGCCCATCTGCTCGTACACGGCCTTGCTCTAGTAACCCACAAAATCCAACGGTGATCAAATCTCATCTACCCGAGGCTCTACGGCTCTCACCTGAACGAAGCGAGATTTGTTCCCAAAGAGAATACTACAAGACTTGTTGAATTCGGGTAACCCTGCATGGCTTATTTCACTTCAATGCTAGCGCGAGACGTTTAGGTACAAGTTCCTCCGTAAAGACTACGGACGTTGATATCGGGCAGATGCAAGGAGAGAAGAAAGGGACAATGAGGGGTGGTTCGGTTCGGGACGTTCATCTGCGGGGAGAAATGATTGATTGATCTCGCTTGTTATTTTGTCGTGTGGGTTGCCCGTTCTCTGACATCATGCTGTAAACACTGGGTGTGGGATGCTGGCTGGTGTTCTATTGGAGTTGCTGTCCCGCGAGGTGCTTCGTTGCCTGGTCAGCTTTGTTGAATTCCGTGCATCCGGCCCTGCAGTGTGCATCCTTTACATGGACAAATCATGGAATTGAAGACGCAACGGCGATGTGTAAATATGTAAATATCTACTGCATGATACGTGAAAGCCTCAAACAAAGGCCATGCGGAAATCTTACCCTCGACATTGGAATTGACTACTACCTACCGGGTACAGAGAATGAGACAGAAGCGGTAGAGACAGGCCCAGACAGAATAGCGTGGGCACAAGGGGGGAAAAAATGATAGGGAAAAACAAAGAGACGGCTTGGGAGGGGTCTTTTCTTTGCTTTTGCTGCGATTGGTGCAATCGTGGCGGTGCATTTGTGTGTTGATGTTGTTCTGCCTTGCCTTGCGTTTCCTTTGTTGGGTGCCATTTGTGGGTTTCCCCTTGTTTACCAGTTTTGGAGGGACCACGACGTCGTAGGTAGTAGTAGTACTATAGTAGTAGTTGGATGAATAGAATAGAATGCTAACCTATCGAGGACATGACGTGAGCTTGTCCTGAGACTAATCGGTCCAGCCCGTATGTGCAATCTATCCTTCCAAAGACACATCAGGCATACGTAGTCTATATATATCCAGGCGTCCCTCTTATCCTCCATGAGTGATTGACATCCATCCCCAGCTCGGCTCATCTTACAGGCCAATGTACAACCCCAGGCTCTCTCTTATACCTCCCTATACTATAACCCAACGGCACGCCTTGTCCGCTTCCTCCCTGGCTGCTGATTTAGAAGGCTGAAGCAGATTCACGCATAAGACGAACGAAACACGGCCATTCCGAGCACTTGAGACACCACTGAAGGAACGGGTGCAGCAGTTCTCCAGACGATTCGAAGGAAGCGACAGACAGACATGCCCCTTCGCCGGCTGCACGAGCGATTCTTTAGCCTTCACCAGGATTCACTGCAGAACAACGGGATAGACAAGTATCTTGGTGGGTGATGTTCTTCAGTTTCTCTCTCTTTGTCTCTGTTGTTGCTTCGTCATTCTCTTGAGATCCCCTTGACAGCCCGGCTGCGCGTTCCGCATTGCTCGCTCATTTACGCGAGAGCGAGCGAATGCTGGGCCCCCCCGTACCCACCTCATACAGTATTTCATCTTACAGCACAGCACAATTGCCTGCGCTTCCATCCAGTTATTTCCTCCGTAATAGACACAGTAACAACTGCTGGACGGCCGTTTTACGTTGCCTGGACGGGACCGAATCACAACACACCCGAACTGCTTACCTACTGTACCTCTTCCGTCGTCCACGTTGTACATGCTTTTGCTGCACTGTCCTGCCCTGCACAAATCCATACTCAAACAACCACCGGCTTTTGCTCTTCAGTACTTTGCACCACCACCTCCAGTCGTTCATTTCCCTTTGATTTGTGCCCCGAATCGGCTGCCTCACAGACTGACCTGACCGCTGATGCGAACCGCCGCTGGCAGCCTCCCATCCCGCCCGCCCCTCGCTAGATGATTCACCAGGCACGAGGACCTTAACACCAGCTTCCGCCGGCACCGTCAACGCCATGCCGAGTCGCGCCGCCTCCGTGTCCAAGCAGGCGCAGGCCCTGGGCAGGACGGCCACCATCCGCAGCGTCCCCAGCTTCGAGGGCTCCGAGACGGGCCCCGAGAGCAACCACGCCAGCGGGCTCTCCAGCAGCGTCACCAGCAAGGCCAGTAACCTGTCCACCGTCGTGTCCGCCGCGCCGGCCGAGACCGAGACGGCCAGGCCCAGCCCCGACAACACCCCGAGAGAATCGCCCGAGCAGCACAAGTCCAACGACGTCAGCAATGGCCACAGCGCCGCCGCCGCCGTTGACCCCGAGCCTGCGGTCGCGGTGGCGGTCGCGGACCCGGCGTCGGTGCCCCTGGAAGACAACGGCGACGAGCACGGCGACAGCGCGCAGTGGGACTCGACCATTGGCAAGGCCGGGCTGGGCAAGACGGGGCGGGTCATCAACAAGCTCGTCAGCGACAACGAGGCCCTGAAGCGCGAGATCAAGATTGAGAAGCTGCGGGCGGAGGAGGCCCGGCAGGCGGCCAAGCTGGTCGAGGACAAGATGGAGCGCATGATCAACGACTACGAGAGCCGGCTGCTCGAGGCCAACGTCACCAAGACGCTGCTTGCCAGGAAGGAACGGCAGGTTGAGACGCTGCTGGCGACGGTCGACACGGAGAAGAAGAAGACGGTGGCGGCGCAGGAGCTGGAGCGCAACTGGCGGGACGAGATGGAGAAGGTGAGGCGCGACGCCAAGACGCAGGTCGACGACGCGACGAGCTACGCCCAGCTCATGGAGGGCCGCTACAACGCCATCTCGTCCCACTGGCGTGACCAGGGCGACGAGGTCAACAAGGCCATCTGCACCATCAAGACGGAGATCAACACCATCGTTGACGAGCGCAAGTCGGACGACGATAAGATCCAGACGCTACGGGACTTGTGCGAGCAGCAGGACAGCAACATCCAGAAGCTGAGGCGCGAGAAGGAGGACATTGCGCGCCTCTTTGAGGAGTACAAGAAGGCGCAGGAGGACAACCTCAGGGACATCAAGGAGAACGCCAGGAAGACGGAGGAGGAGCAGCAGAGGATACTGGAAGAGTCCAGGGAGACGCTGCACAAGCTGAGATGGGCGCTCAAGGTCAAGGAGAATGTCAAGGGGGCTGAATGAAAGCTGCCGCTCCCCCTCCCCCCCGGCGACTACTGCTACCTCTTCTCCATCCCATCTTCAGCCTCTTTCTTTCTCCATCCTCTCCTCTGTCACGGCTAACAATTTCCGTCTGGGTTCTTCCTCGTTCTCCCTTTGGCGTTGATCTTGCTGTTTTCCGAATCGATCTTGTCGGGTGCATTCTTACGGGGACTCTATGCTCATGGCTTTTTCTGGTTTTGCGTTGTCCACATCCCACACGTCACATCACCGACCAAACGTGTAGACACAGCGGCTTTCTATAATGATACCACTTTCTCTGTCTCTCCCCCCATCGCCTTCTATCCCCTCCATCCTCTCTTTTCTTCGACTATGGTTTTATTTATCCCTTTCTTCTTTCACTCCCTTCATTTATGCTTGTTTCTTTCTGACTTATTGTTTCTTTATTCGTTTCTGTTAATTACATAGAGAGAACGGTCAGTTGGCTTTGGACAGGATATGACAGTCTTTTTCTACACTTTCTTCACACCCCGTCTCACCACTTTTGTTATTTTTTTTCTGGCATGCTAGAGAGCGGCTGCTTTCGCAATGCATATGGCGTTGGATGCATTTGAACCAAGAAAGAAAAGAAGAATAGAAGCTGAATGGTGCATTATCTCTCATGCTTACGCTGTTTGTCCTGGCGGCTCGCCGGTACCGCGAAGAGCCTTGGAGCTTGAAGATTAAATTGCGATTGACTTGCGAGGGAGAGAGAGCTGTACTGCATAGAAAGAGAGAAAAACGAGGGCTAGATATGTGTAATAAGAGAGGTTAGAAAGACGAGGAATACGAAGATATACATACGAGAGTTGGCCTGTGTTGTTTCTCAACGTTCTGTTCTAGTTGTTGTGGAGAAGCTGGTGTGTTGTAACGTTGTCTGCTGCCTGTAGAGTTGGCATATGGCTCTATGGTCCAGCTTTTGAGGAAATGAGGACATCAAGTCAACAAGAAGCCCGTAGATATCACCGAAATTCTTCTTCTTCTTCTTCTTCTTCTTCTTCTTCTTTTTCTTGCCTGAAGCTCTCCCAAATCCTCGGAAACTGTGGGAAATTGTATACAAAAGCAGGCAACTCCCCGCCTCGTCCAGACCACCCTGTCCTACCTATTCACAGACGCTATCCAACTGCCCATATAGCATCATGATCCCATCATCTGCGAAGCCTCTGTCTATCATACCTTACCTCATGCCTTTGACAACTGACTGCAGTGAATGGCTCTTCAGCGTAAATCTCAACAGTTGCGGCGGTCAGGAGTTCACGTGCTGGCCCTCCCAGCTGCCACCCGTCTGGCACCTGCCGTGCTACTACGACAGCCATATATACCGGGGCCCTGCACTCTCGGAGACTTTTTCCTTCCTTCTGGTTCTTTTTCCTCTTTTGTTTACTTCTTCACCTCTCTTCTTCTTCTTCTTCTTCTTCTTCTTCTTCCTTCCTAACCCCCCCTTCCCTTTTGTTTTTGACGATACTGGCAGAGTCTTTCTCGGTCTCTCTGCAGACCCTCGAGACGAGATACGGCAGTGCCGCGAAGCTTTCCTTCTCGCCTGCTCTTTTTTCGGAGTGCGACTGCAGACTATCTGAGGAATATTTGCGAAATTATGGTGTCCTCTTAGATGATGCCATGAGCGTTCCTTATTATTTCTTGCGTTGACGTGCTCCGTTCTTGGGTGGCGTTCGACATTGCCAGGCTGCTGCGGGTGCCAACATCCTCCTACTGCGGCAATATCTTGTTTTCTTGATCTTGATTACCTGCTTGAGGCGTCACTACTAGGTATGTTTATAATATCCAAGCTCGCGATGACTTCAGGCACATAGAAACGTATATGCTGCTGCATGCGTCTAATATGCCCCTGCGCTCTTTGTCTCCTGCATCCTGCCTTTTATAAAGAGATGTGGCATATCGGAATACTGACGATGGGACAAGTATCTGTCTTGGTTCTCTGGAAGCTTGGCAGTCTCTTGTTGCGATTCTTTCCACATCATGGCGGAATCTGGGATTGTGGAGTTCTACATCACCTGCAATCCCCCTTTACTCGCGTTAGGCGTCAAGGACCTCGTTGAATCTGTCAAGTTGGCATGCCAGGTAATTACTGCAACATATTGACCCCCAATGGACTCAACTAAAACCCCACTAGGATGAACTCCTTGAGATCTTGCACGAGCCGGACATACCATGGTTCAAGTGCATCACCATGGCAGAGCATCAGCACAAAATCGCCGATACTATCCAATATTTGATGCACGACCTATTGGACGCAGAAGTCGAGCAGCTCAAGTTCAACGCAATAGAGGACATTGACGTCGAAGAGGGTTATCTACATCCAGATGTCTTGCAGAAAGTCCCAGAAAACCCCCGCGTCATGGCGTGGCTGTTATACAAGGCTCTTGGAGAGGACATCTACGATACCTTTGCAGACCACCAATTTCCGGTGACTATGGCCAATATTCCTTACAAATCGACTTGGAGAGGACTCCAAAATTCGAGTGGTGTTCCCATAGACACCCTACTATCTGCGTTTTCTCTTCTCTCAAAGTCCAAAGACGCACCTATCACGGTCCACGACTTTGCCTTTTCCACCAACTGCGAGATCTCGTACAACCTCAGAGGAGAGTTGATATATATCGGATCTTGGGAATCAATGGAAACTGTCGAAAAGACAGTACGCAAGCTCAACTCGATGCTGAATCTGCTGGTATGTACTCCATCTATCCTCCGTTGCCGCAATCCAGGCGTACCTAGGGTTTCTAACTCAAAGACAGGCAAGCAAACCTCAAGTAGCATCGCATATCCTTCTTCTTGAGGGCCAAGCATCTGTCAGACTGACATTCAAATGGATGTCTCACGTTGGGCTAGCTCGGGCCACTTTTGCTACTCCATCTGGTGACACGGATATTGCAACCGAATACAAGCTGCTCTCCAATGCAGCTATCGTGAGGACTGAGACTTTGGACAGGCATGGCCGTTGGATCCCTGATACCATTGTCTATCCGTTGAAAGACGCACCGCCGGCTGAAGCTGAACCGGGGCTCGTCGCCTTCAAGGGTTACGTCCCACCTACCAAGAAAAGAGGCGCCAAGATTCGATTGCTCCATGAATCGGAAGTTGTGAAGGAGCCAAAGGTCATGTCGCCAGCTCGGACAGAGACCTTGAGTCCACTTCGCGAACCTGTACAAAGCGATCAAATGGCTCATCGCGACGCGCCGGCAAACAGCCTGAAGCTGACCTCTCCTGTGCCGGCTTATAACGATCAAAGCATAGATCACCATCAAGATCTCGTCGATGATCAGGAGCTTTTGGCTCAGCCACAGCCGCCTGCATCTGCTCTACTCTCGCCCGAATTGCCTAGTGTGGAGGCAGTGATGGGATCTATGCGGCCACTGGCCAATACCGAGACCGAACTTGTGCGCAACCACAGGCCATCGGCGGCCGGAAGCTGCATTTTGGATTGGGAAGAAGAAATCCATTCTCAGTTCACGATGTCCAATCACTGCAAAGGTGATCTTCTCATCTCTCAGGAAGACGGAATCCAGCCACAGTTCCCCTTGCCCAAGCACTACGAGGGTGATCTTCTCAGCTCTCAGCAAACTGAACTTCAGCCTCAGTTTACGATGTCAAACGACTGCGAAGATGAGCTTCTCATCTCTCTAGACGAGCCGGGTGAGGGGACCCTGAGTGGGAGCGGGCCAGCTGGCAGTGAGGTCCCGAGCACAGTCACGGAACTTCAAGAGTTGAACGATAGACTTGTCCGCCTGGAGCAGTTCAAGAGTTCTAATGATGATTTGATATGTCTGGATTATGATGAGCCACCGACTCAAACTTTGACCCGCGCAAAGTCCGTTTGGGGCACTTGCGACCATGACCCTATTGGCGAGAGCAACCCTCTTGAAGCTCAGGAGATAGATCTAACGAGCAGAACCTCCGATGGCTCGCTGAGCTTTGGACTAATGAAAGAGGAGCCAAGAGAAATGTTCCGTACCATGAAGCAGAAGGGAGGCCGTGCAATTAATCCTTCGGGCAAGGCGGCCCCTTCTCCTAAAGGAAACAGTTCTCGTGCCAGGCAGGCACCGACAAAGAGGAGCCAAAGCATTCAATCATCGACACGCCGCAATTCTTCAACGCCGACAGGGCCGAAACAAAAACCAGAAGTGAGTTCACACGACGAGTTAACGGTCACATGCTGACAGATCCCCTTCTAGTTTGACTCTGATTTCCCAGCCCTCGTGAAATCGCCCAAGTCGCCCAAGAAACATGCACCGAAGCCATTGCTTTATGCTGATGCCGCCAAGTTACCAAACACGCCGCGTTCAACGACTGGTGGGCCACTACAGAGGCCACCACCCCGGTTTCCCGGTCTGGGTGGCAGCAGTATTCCGCCGGCATGGGCCCCTGAGCCTGAAGGCAAGTTGTCCAAGGAGCCAAAACTGGAGAATAATCATGAAAAAGACGGCCACCTGCCTCAGGAGAAGAGCGATATTCTGAAAGAAGCGGAGCAGCAGCTCAAAAGGGGGTCGCAAATTCTTGAGCTCGCTCCTGGCTATGTCTCTCTGGAAGTGGTGTTCGGCCGCGTCTACATCAAGAAGATGGCTCCAGGATTGGTAGACCACAGTGGTTCTGGTCCAACTCACTCAGCCGAGGACGTCCTTGGATTATTAAACGGCACAACTTTTCGGCAAGACTGTATCGGATTCTCTCCTATCCTCTCAACATCAGCCGGCGATGCCAATACGCTGGCTAACATTACGCCGTCGGGGGAATCCCCTTGGCACCTGTATGAGAAGGAAACCTGGTTTGACTTGGAGTGTGTTTTTTACGGACCAAAAGGCGAGGAACCCGTGATTGTCGAGTTGAATGCAGACAATTATCAATACCGCGTCCGTGGCCAGCGCCAAGATTTCTTCGCCATTTACCTTCACTGCCCGCAGAGAGCTTGGGACATGAAGGCCTGCGGAGTGCGAGCAACTGCGCTGACACCCGAGCACAAGTTGAAATGCTTTGTCAAAGATATTGTAAATCAAATGGATATCTTGTAAGATCATTAAAGTTGCCCGTGAGCGCATGAACTGAAAACAACGAGACTGACAAACATCTTTTTGCAGAGCCGACGAGAAAGGGAAGTTGAGAATCCAGTATCCAGACTACGGCCGTACACGGGAGATTGAGAGCATCACCATGCGACAAGTTGCCCGATATCGCCATGGGAAGAAGAGGGATAGCAGCGTCCTCACAGTCACAATGACATACTCAATGGAAGAAAGCTCGTCGACGGACAAGACCAGGGGCGCAGAAAGGCTTCGAGTATTTGCCTGTCCCAAGAGCTCGATGAACAGCGCTCTTCCCCATCAACACGTTGTGGCAAGCATAACATCCTCGCGGTTGAGCCGGTATCTTGACAAGAATGTCAAGTTGGAGTATGGGGACAAGGCTGCGTGGGACGCAGACCAGCTTGAGAGCGAAAACGTGTTTGAGGACATGCTTAGGCCGGCGTTTGGTATGATTTCTCACATGGACCACATTGGATCGTCGAATGACACGATGAGAGATACGAATGACCTGGATGCGATTCATGACGCACTGGTGGAGTCTGATGCGAAGAAGAAGAAGTGGGCGTTTTGGTGATGTGGAGGGCAGTGTTCTGCAAGAGCAAATGGGCACTCTGCTAAATTAGTATGGACTGTATCTCTGGAGGAATGTGGTGAGATGATGCTCATGAACTGCGGCAGGGAAGGACATGCTACTTGAGCACCTGTTGTTCTGTGGACTCCTGATATTGATAGCATCAAGGATGTTGTGACCGAATGGTCGGAAACTAGACAGCATCAAAAGTCACAATAGTCAAGTGCCATCATCATCAATTGCACACGGGAATCTATCCAGCGGAGAATGGTGTAAGGTGATGGATGGGCTGTTTGAACACCCCTGTGGAAAGTAAACAAGCACAGTGTCTGGCACTTTCATTGAACTGGGGCACTTTGTATTGGCACAACTTGCCGGAATCAAGCGCAAGAGCTATAACCTTACTCTCGCACGCATCCAATTGCCTGACTTCTCTTAGATCCTTCACAAGTCACCGCCGTCTAGACCAATAAGTTAGGGCGGGGTTGATACACAATACACTGATTCAAGGTCACAGTCGCTTCAGCTTGTCCAGTTACCATCCTGCTTCGATGGGACAAGCACTTCTCGGGCTCGCAGCAGGCGTGCTATGCCTGGCACTTTACACGCTCAGGCTGAACTGGGTGCTTTCGCATACGCCCCCGGAAGCGGCTCACCACGCAGCGGATCCGCTGACGAAGGAACATATTCGCGATGTATTTGAGAGGGTGAAGAGGGATGGGATTGACTGGGTGGGAGAGTTGCCGCCGAGGAAGGATAGGCGGTATATCGTGGTGGGAGGCTCTGGTGAGTTTCTGTTTGCTTTCTCCGTTTCAAGATTGTTCCTATATGAAGATGTGTGAACTGAAAACTGATGATGAACTCGTTAGGATTACTTGGAGGACAAATTGTTCTGCATCTCTTGGCCATGGGAACCCCGCCTGAAGCAATCCGCATAGTAGACGTCCGCCGCCCGTTCACCTTTGAGGAGCAATTCTGCCATGAACCAGCATCCAAAGTGGCCGTTGTGCAGACTGACATCACCGACGAAGCGGCAACTCTCAAGTCATACGAGGTTCCCTGGCCAGAAGCTGTGGCCAACCTACCGCTGACGGTCTTTCACACGGCGGGCGTGATCCGGCCTTTTGAGCGGTACGCAATGTTCTACGAGCGCACATCAAGGGTCAACGTCACCGGCGCGATGCATTCACTACAGGCGGCGAAGAAGGTCGGCGCGAGCATCTTTGTGTATACGTCGAGCTCGAACGCGGCGCTGAAGCAGGTCAAGTGGCTGTTTGCGCCGTGGGCGAGGAGACAGCAGCCTCAAGGACTCGTGCAGCTCTTGGACAACTCGGATTTCTTTGAGCCGCTGAGGCCGCCGACTGGGTATCCGACCAATTATGCGCGGAGCAAGGCCGAGGCCGAGAGGCTCGTCTGTGGTGCGGACGAGCGAGTTGCTGGCGCGGGTAGTAGTAGTAGTGCCTCGAGGATTCGGACTGGTGTGATTCGGCCCGGGAATGCGGTGTACGGACATGTGAGAGACAATGTCGTGGGGAGGATGCTTGGATTGAAGCACTGTCCGACGTGGGTGGCGGGGAATGTGCAGAGCTGGTGCCATGTGCAGAATGCTTCGCTGGCGCATTTGCTGTATGAGGATGCGTTGTTGGGGGATCACGTCGACAGGGTTGCCGGACGGCCGTACATTGTGACGGATAGGGGGAAGCCGTTGCGGTTCGACGATGTCTACCGGCTTCTTGATACGGCGAGCACGACGGGCCTGAAGGTGAGCTATCCACCGCCGGTGCTGATGCTGGTGCTCTGCTACCTGGTGGAGTGGTATGCCTTGGTTGTGAACATGGTGCCGAAGGTGCTGCAGAGGTGGGTGAGCGAGCCTGGGGAGCCGCTGCGATGGGTCCAGCCGGGCGTGTTTGCGACGGGGCTGAATCGTGTTGTGGACGATTCGGAGGCGAGGAGGGGGGTGGAGGAGGGGGGCATTGGGTATAGGGCTGGTTGTTCGACGGTGGAGGGGATGTGTGAGATGGTTAGGGGGTGGAATGAGTGGATTGCTAAGGGGCGATGATGAGGATGAGTCGAGGTGAGGAGGAGGAGGATGCAGCTGAGCTTGATGTTGATGCTGTTTGTGGAGTACGGTACGTGAGGGTTGGTGTGACTGCCCTGGTGGGATCGTGATGCTCATGGGCAGCACGATCTTTCCGGATCAACATTGGAGGAGTCTTTTCAATTACTCGAACAACACGTAAAATACCACCAACAGATTGCTGTGTATTTCCTTACAATCTGATGTGGCTTGTCTGACTTGATCGATCGTGTTAATAGTACCAAGCATCATCATCATCACTCACATAGACCCTCCACAGCCGCGATCATGCACTAGTAACATCAAATCTCACAGGCACCGGCCCCTCCTCCAGCTTGCAGATCCTGGGGTGCTTAGGCTGGCGCCACAGGGGTTCAGGAGGGGGGGATTCCCGCTTGCCCACCTCGGGTTTTGCTTGAATCCCGCCTCCACGTCAAAATGTACTAGGTACTGCTACTACTAGGTACGTACAAGCACTCAGGTACTATACCTGAGTGACGGCCCATCGTCGTATTCGGGTTTCTGTTGGTTCTGTGTCGTTCGATTCCTTCCGCTGTCAAAGTCAACGCCAGTTCTTGGCTTCTGCATTGATTCGAACCCCCACGACATCTGTTAGATCATCTCACAGAATTGCATCGCATCGCATCGCATCGCCCTTGGTGGGTTGGCCAATGATTGCGCTCTGGTCACTTGCTGCGCCGTTTCCTCTCACCGGGCTTCTACATCAGCAATAACTCTTTTGCTAGCAGAACACCGTCACTCTAAACCAAGAGAGAGAGAGAGAGAGAAGAGGCGTTGTCACGATGGCGTTCGGCATCCTCGAGCCGAGCTCGGGGGAAAAGGTCCCAGGTGAGGGAGAAGCAGCCGCGGCACCTTGTTGATAGACAGCAGCGATTCGCGAATCTTGCCATGTTCCCTAGACGATGATGGACTGACGATGGCCTCTTCCATCTACGTGTGATAGGCACGACGCACTTCTACAATGACCCTTCGCAGCCGCAGATGGCGACGGAGCAAGACGCGGCCAGGCTCAAGTGCGACACCAGCGGCAAGACGCCCATCATCCTCGTGCGTATCGCTGCCTAGGAATCAACAACACTGAGGACCTCAACCGACTGACACTCCCACCGCAGGTCCCCCAGCCCTCGGACGACCCCAACGACCCGCTCAACTGGCCGCTGTGGAAGCGCGACCTCGTCACCTTCGTCCTCTGCTGGGCCGGCGTCCTGGCCACGTCGCTGGGCCCCATCCTGGCCGCCAACACCGTCACCCTGTCGCGTCTCTTCGAAAAGACCTTCACCAAGGTCGCCCTGCTCACCGGCTACTTCCTGCTCGGCGCCGGCGCCGCCGCCATCTTCTTCGTGCCCTCGGGCCGCGTCTGGGGGAAACGCCACCTGTTCCTGCTCGGCATCCTCGTCATCGTCGCGTCCAGCGCCTGGGCCGGGTCCACGGGCACCAACTACGGGAGCTTGCTGGGCGCGCGCGTGCTCCAGGGCGTGGGCACGGCGCCGTACGAGAGTCTGCTGAACGCGGCCGTCGGCGACATGTACTTTGTTCACCAGCGAGGCGTGCGCATGGCCTTTACCAACCTGGCCATCTTTGGCGGCGCCTTCTTCACGCCGATTGTGGTGGGCAAGATCACGGCGGCCATGGGGTGGAAGTGGACGTTTTACTTTGTCTCCATCTTCATGGCGGCGACGCTCCCCGCCGTCTTTCTGCTGTGTCCCGAGACGGCGTATCGACGTGACACCAAGCTCAACACCGACACCAACGCCGAGGCCGAGGACGAGATCAAGCTCCAGTCGCGCATCGCCACCGTCAGCAACCCGCCGTCTGACGAAGACGAGACGCCCAAGCAGCGGTCCGGCTTCGTCCTCTTCCCTACGTCGCGAGCGCTGCAGCCCATCGGCAATGCCAGGACACCCAAGAAGTCGTTTGTCGAATCGTTGTCCCTGTTTGATGGGGCCAAGACCGAAGAGCGCTACTGGGTGCTGCTGCTCCGGCCGTTCCCCCTCATCCTCAACCCGGCCTTCATCTGGGGCTGCCTGATCCAGGGCACCATGATCGGATGGACCATCTTCATCGGCGTCCTCGTCGCCGCCATCTTCATCGGCCCGCCGTACTTTTGGGGCGAGGTCAAGGCGGGCTACGCGTACACGGGAGCCTTTGTGGGCGCGCTGTGCGGCTTTGCCATCTCGGGCCTCCTCGCGGACTCGAGCGTCAAGTACCTGACGCGCAAGAACCACGGCGTGTACGAGCCCGAGTTTCGCATCCTGCTCGTGATTCCCATGCTGATTGTCGGCGGCATCGGCTTGTTTGGGTTTGCCATGACGGCCGGCAATGTCATTTCCGGCGAGTTCAGCTACATTGTGCCTCTTGTCTTTTTCGGCTTCGAGGTGGCCGGCATGGTGATTGGTGCTGTTGCGAGTTCCCTGTACATTGTCGACGCTTACCGTAAGAAGTCTTGCTTCTCTTGATGGTACAGTTGAGGACTCACATGCATCTTATAGGAGACCTGACGATTGAAGGCTTCACCCTGATGATTATCTTCAAAAACATTTTCAGCTTCATCCTGACATTTTTCGCCTACGATTGGCTCATCACTGGCGGCATCAAGCACACCATGATTGCCATCTCGATTGTTCAGGTCGTTGTCTGCCTTGTCAGCGTTCCGATGTGTATGTCTTTGTCCTCCATGTTCTTGCTTGATGATTTCGAGTTTTTTATGATGGCCCACTAATGCTTGGACAATGTAGATGTGTTTGGCAAGCGCTGTCGAGCGTTTTACCATCGCCATGATCTGCTGGCTCTTACAGGCTTGCGATGAGAGATTTGCCTCTATCATGTTTTCTATCAAGCGCGTGCGAGCGTCAAGGTTGCTCTGTGGGTGAAATGCGTTTACATTGATGTCTGCTCTTCACAAATTTCTCTTGTTTCATGTGTGGTTCTAATGGAATGTCTAAATGATACCAATCGGCAACGGGTGTTGACGGTGTATGAGATTATGAGTTTCTTTATTCAAAATTGAACCAAGATGTCTAGTAATTGTAATGGAAGTCGTGGAAGGGGAATTCAGGTTATCAATATCATAGGGAGAATCCAATCCTATTACGCTTGGTCATATTACGCCCCCCCTTTTTTTTCAAAGTAAGATCATTGACACGCACTCAATGAGCAGGCGGATGTTATGGCTTCACATATTCTCTTCATTGTTTGGGTATATAAACTATTTGCTCCATCCTTTCACCATATACGGACCAAAAGGGACCTTTTCCCCCATCGAAATCACGCCTTGGCAGCCGTCTCACCAGCGCCTCCCGCGCCCGCGGCCCCAGCCAACGTCGACTTCTTGACCACGCGCAGGCCGCCCAGCAGCAGGACGAGGGCCTCGAGACCAAGGATGACTCCGAGGGTGACCATGGCGCCGATGACGCCGGCGACGGCCCTGCTGATGCCGTTGCCTCCCTTGCTGCCGTCGTCGGAGGACTGGCTGCTCGGGCTGCTGGCGTCGGTGGAGTTTGCGGCGCAGGAGCCGTCGGTGTTGCCGCAGACGGTGCACCAGTCCTTGGTGTCGGCGACGGCGAACTTGCCGATGCCGGCCTTGAAGTCGTTCCAGCTGATGGACGTCTCGTTCTGGCCAAAGAGCGGGTAGGCCTTGAGGCCGTGGGCGGCGGCGGTGCCGTTGGACCAGAGGAAGCGCACGGAGAGGTCGTCGGCCGAGGTCCTGTCGGCGGAGGGGGCGACGAGCTCGAGGGCCATGGAGGAGGCGTAGTCGCAGATGCCGTAGAAGTCGCTTGACGCGGCGGGCAGCTGGGCGAGGCCGAAGAAGGCCATGAAGGCGGCGTAGGCGCCGAACTGGACGTTGAACTTGGGGGCCGAGCTGGGCTTGTCGACGATGGCCTGGAGGGCGGTGAGGATCTGGCCGGCGAGGACGGAGCCGGCGATGGCGCGGGCGGGCTCGCTGGCGTTGTAGGCGAGGTTCCACTCGTGGGTGGAGGCGAGGTCGTAGAGGTTGGTGAGGGTGGAGTTTGTGAGGAGGTTGGAGGAGGGGATGGAGGTGTTGTGGATGTTGGCTACGTTGATGTAGTCAAAGACTGTGATGAAAGTTTTGTGAGTAGGGTGATTCTATGAGTGAGTTGAGTGAGTGAGTGGGTGAGTGAGTGAGGGACCTACTCGTGTAGCCATTCTTGTAAGTGGCCGTGGAAGAGTTGAAAGTGGTGTTGATGACGGGCAGCAGGCCCTGGTAAAAGTCGTGCGTCTGGTTCAGCGTGGCGAGGTACTCGGGGGTGAGGAAGTAGCTGTTGGAGCTGACGACGGCGTTGCCGCAGCCGCTGCTGCCCTGGAGCCAGGCGCTGCTCTCGGAGCCGGCGGAGCTGGCGGACGAGGCGACGGCGTTGACGGGGATGTACTGGTAGCCGCCGAGGGGCGCCTCGACGGTGGTGCCGTTGCGGAGCCGCTGCGAGCCGGCGGCCCTGGAGGGCGGGTAGAGGCCCTGGGCGAAGACGGCGGCCGAGTTCTGCAGGACGTTGTCGACGGGGGCGGTGATGGCGAGCTGGGAGAGGACGGCGGCGTCGGGGCTGATGCCGGCGATGCGCGTGTCCGCGTTGCTGGAGCTGGAGTCGGAGTCGACGTAGCGGGAGCGGTAGAAGGCGGCGGAGGAGGCGACTTGGTCGGCGCCGAGGGCCGTCAGGTTGACGGGGGCCCAGGCCTTGGCCGTGCGGTCGCCGTGGCGGTGGAAGACGTAGACGCCGAGGACCTGCTCGGCCGAGGCGGCGGAGGCGGCCGAGAGGGAGGCGAGGAGGAGCTTGGGGAGCATTCTTGTAAGATGGAAGCTTGTAGTAGATATACCTGCTACTTGTCTACGGGGGTTGTGGGAAGAATGAGAGCTGGAGGTGTGAGGGATGGGAGGAGGAGGAGGGCGTGTGTCTGGTATTATAAGCTATTTATTTATATACCAATGGGCCAAGAAGAAGCTACTGCTCAAGCTCAGTTTAGTCTTGCATGATTGCTGGATGATGTGTGAAGCTCCTCCTCCTCCTCCTCCTCGGCACGGCACATCGCTTACTTCAATAACAACATTCTTTGCAGCTGTTGTTGCCCGAACCCATGTCCCAACTGGGCAAGTCTTCCCAAGAGGGCAAGTCTGAGCGAGCCGTTTGCAGAACAAGCTTTGAGCTTAGAGCCGAAGTTGGTCCAGGGACTTTTTTTCCCAACCCATGGAGCTTTGCAATTGGATGGGGTGGGACGATTGTGTGTGTGATGAGGCGGGAAGAGAAGAAAGAAAAAAAAGTGGCGTTGAATAGTCCCCGTAGATGCAGATGCAGATGCAAGACGCCCCCGCTGAGAGGGGGAGGAAGAGGGGGAGGGGGGGGTTGCAGCTTTGGTTGGAGCTTCGGGTGGAAATCATGTTTGGAAAGATTCAGCTTCAGCTTGAGAGGGGAAGATGGGGAGCTGATGTTGATTTTCAGTTGAGTTTTGCAGAGTCGAGAACAGACAGATAGACAGACAGATTCGGGCAGTTGTTGCTGTTGGTGTAGTAATTACTGACATGAGATGTCTGTAACAGAGTCCATTCAGACTCCTCAACTCTCATCATACGCAAAAGCACATTGGCTAAATCTCTCCATTCCACCTCGTCCTACCAACTCCCGTGCCGCCGCCACCACCACCCACAGAAGAAGAAGAAGAAAATAAAAGAAATTCACACATGTCAAAGATGCGAGGATGGTCCGATAAGAGCAATTGGTCCGAAATCGGGAGATTCTCATTCGAGAAGAAGAGCGGCAGCCCTGTGGTGTTATCTCTCTACTAGTATTACATATTGCCGCTTTACCGATGGGCCTTTCAAGGTTGTTAAATGGAGAATTTCACTCGGTTTTCTTTGGGTCCAGAGAGAGGCACATCTCCGAGGAGAATCCGGTGGGCGATTATATCCGCTGACATGCATTAGCATTGAATTCCACAAAGCGTTTTACACGAGATAACGACGATAGCCATGTGCCGAGGCTGACGGCGCTGTTTGTGCTGTTCAGCTTCATCTTGGCATTGGTAATTGTTCGTCGTATCTTCTATCCCTTTGATGGTGTAATTGGATGTATTCATCTAGTCCATCGGGACCTTTTATGTGTGTGTAGATACGTGCCAAATGAAAAACAGGACCGCTTCGCCTTGAATTATATGATCGCTCATGGAATTCGTCCCAATACAACAGGTCTGAGCCAGAATATCCAAGTATCACCAATAAACGCCACAGACCAGCTCCCACTTCCTCCTCTCCAACATCTTCCATTTCGTTTTCACTCACAGCTTGGCCTTGTCCTTCTTCGCCCCCTTCAAGCCCTCCGTCGTCCGCCCCGGCTCCAAAAAGTCGGGATACCGCGCGCCCATATCCACGCCGACCGTATACGCACCCTGCCTCCTCCACGACGCGCCGTCCACGGGGATGATCTGCCCGTTGATGTAGCTGCCCGCCTCGCTCAGCAGAAACACCGTCGCGTCCGCAATGTCCCTGACGGTGCCGAAGCGCCCCGAGGGGATCGCCCGCTCGTACTCGGCAATCTGCTCCGGCTTGCTGCTCGCCAGCCGCGCCATGCCCTCGGTGTCGGCGATGGGGCCCGGCGCGATGACGTTGGCCACGACGCCGCGCGGGCCGTACTCGAGCGCGACGCTGGCGATGAGCGAGTCCACCGACGCCTTGGCCGCCGCGACGTGCGCCTGGAAGGGCATGCCCGTGTAGTGGAACGTGGCCGAGACGGCGAGCAGGCGCGGCGTCGGGCTGCGCAGCAGGTGCGGCAGCGTCGCCTTGATGGTGTTGTACGTGCCCAGCACGTCAATGTCCATGACCGTCTTGAAGGCGTTGGAGCTGATGCCGTCGATGGACGCGACAAAGTTGCCCGCCGCGCCGGCGATCACGTAGTCGATGCCTCCGAGCTCCTTGGCGCATCGCGCAGCCGCAGCCTCGAGGCTCTCAATCTGTAGTCCAACATCGTATCAGCCCACTTGTAAAATTCTCCATTGTCTCTTCCTTTGCCAGGTCCCCCATCGTTCTCGTACCTTGCGCACGTCGCACTCTCCAATGCCAATGACCTTGGCCCCCGGCCGCGCCGTCGCAATGTCCTTGGCCGCGGCCTCCGTCTTGCTGGCGTTCCGGCCCAGGATGCAGGCGTTGGCACCGAGCCGGACCATGGCTCTGGTCTGCATGCTGCAGATGGTGCCCGCGCCGCCGGTGACGAAGATGACCTTGCCCTCTGTGTCACGGGGCAAAAGAACATTAGCTACATGGATTCTGATGGAGGTGTGTAGTCCTTTTCGGTTGCGGCAAACTAACTGAAGATGTCGTCTCGCCATATCGGGCTCAGGTATTTGGATTCGGGGACCGACATGTTTGCGATGCGATTCGTTGCTTGGACACGGAGGATGAGGTAGGAGGATATGCTGGAGGCGGAGATGCGGTGGGAGCAGTTGGAGGAGTCTCCGCGCGGTATGCGAAGATGAAAGAGAGGAGTGAGCGAGGAAAGATGGCTATGGGGTTGTTTTGGCCGTCCGTTCCGTTGCAATGTCTGGATCAAGATGCCTGTAAGCTTGGAGATCCCAAGGTTTGGGGAAGCGTGAGCCTCGGCAAGACAGTTAGTTGGGTGGGGCCGGTGCAGTGGCCGAAGAATTAGTGATGGCAAACAGTTGGAGATCTGGGGTAAATAGGCGTGAAGAGGTAGAGATTGTCTCATCCAGCAGCCGGCATTGGCATCTACTGCTTAGCCAAGGGATATGAGGGCGGTGATTGTATTGTATTTTGGTTCTCTTTTGGAGAAACTTGAATTGGCGTGGTTATCCAGAGGCTGATGCGATTGTCACATGCAAACTTGATAGGTGTGTGTACATGTAAGCAAGTGGTGATACAGGCAAACAGGTTGATGACCGAGTCCGAGCGACCGGGTTTGGATGAAAACCTGCGGTGGCGAATACGCCGCGTGTGTCCATTCGGACAGGACTCATCTCTTGACTTGCTTCTGGAGTGGAACAGAATTCTGAGCTGGCCATTCACCAGCCAGAAGCACGCAAACTTGGACTTGCTGCGCGCGTGTGCTTTGGCAAGCAAGACACTCACATGATGCTGCCTGGACGCTGTGTAGCCGCTCAGTCGGGATACTACCTACATACTGGCCGTTTGATCATCAAGGTTCAGGAGATGCATGTTCTACTAGTTGATACGACGTGGGCGCAGTCCAGTCTGTTGCCACGAAGATTTAGTTTCCTTGATAGTGGCTGGAGAACTCTTCGTCTCCGTGCATTCGCCACAGCCCGGGCATCACTAGTAGCTGAATCCAATCCAGGCACCCCTGGATCCAACTCTGTCAGATCTCAGGAGAGCAGCAGCAGCAATGCAACCTCGCTGTGCCACAATCCATGCAATTTGCAGCTGCTCTGGAGGATTCAGGGTTGGGTGGCAGGCCACACGTGGACGAGCCAATGGGCATATGCCAGCACTTTGAGGCTCTTGCCAGCGGTGACTGTGTGCTGTCACGAGCATCAAGCACAAATGAAAGGAATGTGTCACTTTACGTTAGCATGATTCAGCCTTTGAGCAGATTCACGTTTGAGCGAGAATCAATTGATCGTATTATATCACAAGGAAAGAAAAAAAGAAGAAAAGAAAAACCTGGGACCTGCATCTGACCTGAGCTGGCACCGCATGGCATGAGCTCCGCTTCTTCGGAAAAAGGCCACCTCAGACACGCAGCCCAGCACAACTCGCCCCGTCAGCCCCAAATTTCCAGCGGGCTCAGGCGCCGCACAGGCCACTGCCAGCCCCATCCCTGCCCCAACCGTCCGCTGCGAGTGGCCCCGGCCCTTCTGTAATTCGGCGCTGCGTTTCTCATTCGCCAGCGGGCCAGCTCCGCGGCTCCGCTGTTTCGAATGACGAACCAGGCGAGAAACAGAGCAGAACAACAGCCTTGCTGGGACTTCCATCGTCCATCAGCCAGACAAGCGGAAGCTTCCTCGCTCTTCACACCCAGAGACGCCAATTCACTCGTCTTGTCTGACTGTTTCACGTAATCAACACACGTGCCGGAGCAGCTCGTCATCGCCACTCGACTCGAAGACTCCCATCGCCAAGCTTTGCGCCGCCCGCGCCCGGGGGGGAGGCGCCCGAACCGACAGGGAAGATAAAAGGAGCACCCACGAGACGATAGTCGACACGACAGTCGACACGCACAAACATCCGAGCCGACTCGCCGCCACGCATCGCCGCCATGCCCAACTCCCTGGACCGAGCCGTGCGCTTCTCCGGCGGTAGCGACGATGACGAGGCCGGCGCCAACCTGGCCATGCAGAACCTCAAGCACGCCCTGCGCGAGGTCGAGGACGAGGGCTCGTCGCCCGAGTCCAACGGCGCCGACCTGCACGCCATCGAGCGGCACGACGACCTGGGCTCGCTCAGCAGATACGCCGACGCCCCCAACGGCCTCACCGGGTCGCTGAGCTCGCTGCCGCCCGCCTCCCACATCAACGGCGGGCCGCCGCCGCCCAAGGCCCAGCGGCCCAGCGGCGGCGAGGCAGACGCGCCCTATCTCCAGCGGCCCATGGGGCCCATCCGGACGCCGTCCAACACGTACAACCCCTCCAACTCGCGCAAGCCCGCCGCCCCCCAGCCGCAGCCGTCCTTCTCGGAGTCGGTCCGGTCCTCGTCCAAGACGCGCCCGCGCCAGAGCGACAGCCGCTTCCGCGCCCAGGAGCGGGCCTACGTCCAGACGCTGCGCCAGGGGGGCTACACGGGCGAGTACTTTGGCCAGTTCCAGCCGCAGAACGGAAACGACTCCGACTCCGAGGGCGAGACCCCGTCGTCCGAGGGCCCCTTTGACGACCGCCTCGACCAGCAGGAGACCATCATGTTCTACGGCAACGACGAGATACAGCCGACCGAGGAGGACATTGCCATCCCCGAGAACCGCGAGAGGCTGGAGTGGCACAGCATGCTGGAAGCTGTTTTGACGGGAGACGTCGTCCGGCAGGAGAAGAAGCGCCTCATCAACTCCACCGACACCACCACCAACAGGGCAACCTACAGACAGGAGCTGTGGCTCGAGCTCCGCGCCGAGGCGTGCGGCCGCAGGGTCCCGGTACAGAAGCGCATGGTGGAGGACGGCCGGGCCATGGTGGACAAGCTCCTGGACGACGTCATCAACTTCGAGGTCAAGGGGACTCTCGAGGCGGGGAAGCCGCCCTTTGAGCAGGTCAAGGACGTGGTGAAGAAGATTGAAAAGTGCCAGAGCATGTATCCCTCGTGGAACGCCCTCGTAGCGGAGCACAAGTCGGCCGTCTCCCCGCAGTTCTTGGAAGCCTACGAAGCCATCATGTCGTGGTACAACACCAACGAGATGATCAACACCGAGCTCGCCATTCTCAAGAAGTGGGTGGGCAACGACGAGCTGGACTTTTCCCGGACCAAGCAGCGGTCTCCCGCCGTGGACGGCATCACTACCGACGAGACTTCGTTCCTCGACAGACTGATGAAGGAAGACGGCCTCCAGTCGCTGTACAACGAAAACGCAAAGGTCATCCTCAGGGGCGACCTGGTCCAGTGGGGCATGCTGGTGCCCATCTCCAACGTCATCAAGAAGGCCAAGGAGACGCTGATCCGCAACTCGGCTCCCTTCCAGAAGCGGCACCTGCCGCCGTACCTGGACGAGCTGCTGACGCTCATCAGCTTCCCGTCACGCCTCATCGAGGAGATTACCAAGACGCGGCTGGCGTACGCTCGGAGGGTTAAGGAGACGGCCCAGCAGAACCCGCTGATGCAGGACCAGATGATTTCCCAGTTCCAGCTGCTGCTGCAGTTCGCCATCCGCATCAAGACGGAGTATCTCGAGATTGAGAAGCCCGAGCCCGGGTGGGAGCTGCCTCCCTGCATCGACGAGTCGTTTGACCAGGTGGCGCTCGAGGCTCTCAAGTACTACTTTAAGATGCTCAACTGGAAGCTCAGCGGCAACAAGAACACGTTCAAGGAGGCCGAGCTGCTGTTCCAGGAGTGGGACTTTGCCAACGACATTGGCGGCTCCCTCCACCGCGGCAACATCGAGGTCGCCGAGCAGTTTAGTTCGCTGACGTTCAAGGCCCTCAACCGGCTGGCCACGACGTTTGAGAGGGAGCTCCAGATCAAGCCCAAGGAGAGCGCGGCAGACATGAGTAAGCGTTACAAGGCCGCGCTCGACTCGGTGCGAGTCCGCCAGCGCATGCTGCAGCGCTTCTCCCGCATGCTGAGCGAAAACTACGAGCATGCCTGCGACTTTAGCATCTCGCTGCCGCCGGACCAGATGCAGCTGTTCTACGACCACCTAGTGGCCTCGGGCCACTTCCAAGTGGACACGCATGGCGTCTTTGAGACGCTGGGCATCTACCTGATTGCGTCGCCGGAGATGAGGGACCGGCTGGACGACGTCCAGGCCATGCTGGCCATCACGTCCGCCGACCGCTTTCCCGACGACTCGGGCGACCAGTACATCCTCATCCTGCGGCCGGAAGACCCCTTTGTGTGGATCGGCGAAGTGGCGGACGTGCTGATCAAGGAGCAGAACATCGACCTCAAGCGCGGGCAGATCCGTCTCTGCACCACCGGCAGCAACGCCATTGCCCACGCGCGCAGGAACTTTCTCGACGCCATCGACATGCACATTGACCTGCTGCAGGAGTCGCGCTCCAACATCCACAAGGTAAACACGCGGCTGACGGAGATTCGCCGCGTCGCCTACAAGCTGTCCAACACCTTCATGGACAGCGTCGAGATCATCAGGAAGCAGACCCAGGGCAAGGACTGCCAGGAGCTCATCCAGACGTGCTTCATCTTCGCCACCGAATTTGGCCAGCGCTCGCTGCTCTACATGGACAGCAACCGCCGGCAGATGAACAACCTCAAGCTGACCAAGCTGGCCCTGGACTGGGTCAGCTTCATCTGCGACGACTGCGTGGCCTCGGACCGGCGGACATTCCGGTGGGCGGTGCTCGCCCTTGAGTTCGCCATGGGCATGACGCGCGGCCGCCACATCCTGGCCCTGGGCGAGGAGGAGTACGAGAGGATACGCGCCAAGGTCGGCGGCTGCATGTCGGTCCTCATCTCGCACTTTGACATTATGGGGGCGCGCTCCAGCCTGGCCGCCCAGGCGGAGAAGGAGAGAATCGAGAATCTCGTGAGTCAGTTTAGGAAGGACAAGAACAAGATGCTCGACGACGACGAGGCGTCGATGGGCGTCACCGAGCAGCGCCTAGAGAAGCTCAACCGCGTGGACGAGTTCCGGGAGGGCAAGGAGGCCGAGCGGCGGGCGCTTGGCCGTGTGCTGGAGACGACCAACGAGGCCGACCGGTCGCTGGCCTACCTCTCGGCATCGGCTACAAACGTCACGGTGCGGTGGCAGCAGGGGCAGTTTGTGGGTGGAGGAACATTTGGCAACGTGTACGCCGCTATGAACCTGGACACGGGCCATCTGATGGCGGTCAAGGAGATTCGACTGCAGGACCCCAAGCTGATCCCGACGATTGCCGAGTCGATTCGCGAGGAGATGCGCGTGCTCGAGGTCCTGGACCACCCCAACGTCGTGTCCTACCACGGCATCGAGGTCCACCGAGACCGCGTCTACATTTTCATGGAGTTTTGCTCGGGCGGATCCCTCGCCAACCTGCTGGAGCACGGTCGCATCGAGGAGGAGGAGGTTATTATGGTATATGCGCTGCAGCTGCTGGAGGGTCTGGCCTATCTGCACGAAAGCGGCATTGCCCATCGCGACATCAAACCAGAGAGTAAGCCACCTCCCCCCTTTTACTCTCCTTTACTTCGAGTTCCAGGCTAACAAGTACAGACATTCTCCTGGACCACAACGGCATCATCAAGTACGTGGACTTTGGCGCTGCCAAGCTCATTGCTCGTCAAGGTCGAACAATGGCCGCCGACCTCCACGCCACAAAGCCTAACAAGTCGATGACGGGCACGCCCATGTACATGTCGCCGGAGGTGATCAAGGGCGAGAACCCCGGTAAGGCCGGGGCGGTGGACATTTGGTCACTGGGGTGCGTGATCCTCGAGATGGCGACGGGGCGGCGGCCGTGGGCCAACCTGGACAACGAATGGGCCATCATGTACAACATTGCGCAGGGCAACCCGCCGCAGCTGCCGTCGCCGGAGCAGCTGAGCCCGCAGGGCATCGACTTTTTGACGCGGTGCTTCGCGCGAGATCCTAAGCAGAGATCGTCGGCCATGGAGCTGCTGCAGCATGAGTGGATAATGACCATCAGGAACCAGGTGGTTGAGCCGGCGACGCCTAGCGATGCTAGTGGATCGTCCCAGTCGCCGTTTGTGTCGGCGACGTCGACCCGGAACAGCATTGGGCCGGATGGGTTCTACTGAGCCGTATGAGACGGTGGGCAATCTTGTGATTGCATCCTATTTCCACATTCTCCTTTGTTCGTCCGGTGTGGACTTTTGCTTCATCTTCCTCCTAGCTTCTTGCTCTCCTCGTCTGCATATGACTAGATGCAATCGATTGAGCTATGAAAGAAGCGAGTATATTATGGAGGAGTTGACGAGACCCTTGCACGGCATTCATATCTGGCCTCTTGGCTTTTCGTTTGTGCTATCCTTTCAATAGCTTTATTACAAGTCTTTGGGAAAGGGGAGGAACTGTGAGATTCTGCTTTATCGATACCTCTGCACAAACATACATACACGAACACGCACACGCACACACAAAGATTGCATCAGGGACGAGAGTCTGGCGTTGGTTTGACGCTTAAGCAAATGAAGGATTCAGACAGCCTTGGTCATTACACTGATGGTGAGGAATCTAAGGGGTTGGAAGAGAGGAGGAGTCTGTCTGCTGAGAAGGGAAGTGAGAAGAAACTCGAGCATTACATAGCTGGAGCTGATTGTTTGTGGGCATACGAAGGCGACCGGGCTTCTGTTTTCTTTTCTCCTGTATTTTCATGGTTTCTCTTCTGAGAGCGAAATACATATATATAGCTACTAAGTTGCTAGGAGTATACTCTATCATGGCAACTGAGAAAGACTTGGTGTTGCGACTTGATCATTACGTAGAAGGGGACCAAGGCAATTCTAGTCCAATACGCGTGTAACAACATGTCAAAGTGGATGCTGCTAAAAGGGCTTGAACAGGATTGAACGTACGTAATACAGCCAAGGGCAGTTCAGTCAGTTGCCAGCTCATCCGGCATTCTCTGTGCCACGTCTGTCAACTTGTGTACTGTCACTTGACCCCCTTGATCTCAGTAGAACACCAGAGTTTGACTCCAACCATCAGCATTTCTCACGAAACGAATAAGCCCTACCTTACCTTGCAATACAGGCAAACCATCAGCATCAGCAAAGTACCGATGAAGAGAACAGCTCAAAAAGGGCAAGCACCGCATTCGGCCCAAAGCCAAGCCGGCACCCGCCGTCGCACCTTCCCTCCCCGCAGATCCCACGGCCGGCGTCTTCCGGTGGTCGAAAGTGGGGCAGATTTTAGTGGGGAAGCTGATACGTACTACGCGAAAAGAAGGAGCGGCGAGATGGAAAAGGAAAGAAGCGGGCTTTCGGCAAAGGGAGATGCGATAAACCTGGAATAAGATAAAGTCTCGGCCTTGTCGCACTGCCAGCCTGACTTCCTTTTCTCCCTTTTTTTTCTTCTTCTTTTTTTCCCCTTTTTCTCTTCTTCTCTTCTTTCCCCCCTTTTCTCTTCTCTTTTCTCTTTGGGCTTCCATGAGTAAATCCCCTTGTTCCTTTCTTGGACTCGTGTATTGCTGAGAAAGGGTTGAAGTAAGACTGCGGTTGGTTTTCTAAGGTGCTATCTGGATACCCAACCATATATACCTATATATCGAGTCAGAGAAAGGGATATAAAAAAGGCTCCAACAACAAAAAAAAATGGCCAACACCCAGCCCGCCATCCTCTCCGGCACAGACGAGGCCCAGATCGCATCCACCTGCGCCAAACTGGGTCTCTCCGTCACCGAGTTCAGCGAGCTGCGGCGGCGCGCGACGGCGGCCAAGGCGACGGCGTACTGCCGGTACAGCCGCTTCCGCGTGGGCGCGACGCTGCTCTGCACTCTGCCCGACAATGCTGGAGGAAAGGAACAAGGTGAAGAAGAAGAAGAAGAAGCGGTAGTGGGCGTTGTTCGTGGAGAGGGAAAGACGGTCTACGTGCCGGGCGCCAACGTGGAAAACGCGTCGTATCCCGTGGGCACGTGTGCTGAGCGGGTGGCCTTGGGCACGGCGGTGACGAGCGGCATCAGGACGTTCCGGGCGATTGCCGTGGCGACGGATATCAGTCCGCCGGCGAGCCCTTGTGGGATGTGCAGGCAGTTGTGAGTTTTTGTTCTCTTCTTCCTTGTTTTTTTGCTTCCGGTGGTTGGGCTGGGTTTATGCAAGGGGATGGGGATGGGGAGGGAGCGGGAAGAGAATGCAAGGGAGAGAAAGGGGGAGAGATGGAGAGACGGGAAGACAAGAGGGACAGGGAGAGAAAGAGATGAGGTGGCTTGATGAACGAGGCTGGACGAGTTGAGCTGACGGGGATCGACGTGCAGCATCCGCGAGTTTTGCACCATGCAGACGCCCATCATCATGTTTGACAAAAACTCCGACTACGTTGTCATGACGGTGGACCAGGTACGTTCTAAGCTTAAAGCCTCCCTTGCATCTAACCTTATCTGCCTTGCTTTTTGCCCTCTTGCTCTGCTGTCTCACGGCACAAGTTCAGCTGTCCTGGAACCTTAAACCCATGCTCTCTCTCTCTCTCTGTCTCTCTCCAAATCAAGGTTTATCACCTGGGGCTAACGCATCGGAACTTTGTTCTTCTTTCTCCCTTGCAGCTCCTCCCAATGTCTTTCGGCCCAGACGCTCTCCCACCTGCTGGTGCCCCGGGATTCTAGATTTGGATTTTGACATGTCTTGGTGCTTTGTTGGTGGCTTTTCGACACTATTGAACGGACACGGGAGTTTGCCATGCCACTGCAAGGGGAGGCCGGCCGGATGCTGCGACTGCCGGTCGTGGCGGTGGGTGAGATTCGCGGCAGTTTGATTTGTTGTTGAACGGGTTTTGAGTTTTTTGTTGTCTTGCATTTTGGAGGCTGGGGGTTTGGATAGGGGTCATTGTTTTTTGATTTGATAGCGAAGTGAGACAGACAAGGGTGGTGGGTGGTTTTTTTACACAATGCATGTCTTGAGAGACAATTTCCACAATGCTTTCTTGACCGGCTGCAGGGAGAAGCTCGCCACAATGGGGAACCGTGCTTTGATACAGGCCCTCGTATTTGATTCAGCCAAGAGACAACAGAAGGAAAAGAAAGGAAGAAAGGAATTTTTGACAAAGTAGAAAGTATCCTGCGCAGGAAACAGGATCTACTGCAAAATTGGTCTCAGTTGAGGGGACTTTGAGAACCGAACCCTGCATAGAGTCGAGAAGCAAAAAGAAAAAAAAAAATCAAGAGCCTAGATTCATCCATCCACACACCATCTCATCATCGTCTCGTAAAATGCCCTCATTGCTCTTCGTTCTCCGTTCAAGTCCTCCCCATTACGTGTTCATTGCTGTGCGTGTATGTAGAATATCGTATGTATTATCTATATATCTCAAATTAGAGTGGGAGAAGAAAAGAAGAAAAGAATTAACAAAAGGCACTGCACAACACACGGCTCATCCACTAGTGTGACCCATCATTAATCCCTTGTCCTCTTTGTATTATATGCCATGAGAGAGACCCTTTACTCATCGCAGTCCTCATCGGGGACGATGATGTTAGTGGCAGTCGGCGCCGGTGCCGACACCGAAGACGGGCGAGGCAGCGTCGCAAAGGTAGTGGGCACGCCCTGTCCAAAAGGCACGGACGACGAGGACTGCGCGAAGATGGCGGGCGAGCTCTGTGCGACAGGGGTGGAGGAGGCGGACTGCGTGCTGATGGTGGATGAGGCAGCCAAGACGGGAGGAGCGTAGGGGATGGAGACCGCGGTGCTGGAGGGGGCGGCGAGCGTTGGGGAGCTGACGGAGACGGACGATGTGAGGAACGCGCCGCCTGGGGGACCGGAGGTGGTGGACGCTGTACCAGAAGTGGTAGACGCAGTACCAGAAGTGGTGGATGCAGTACCAGAGATGCTGGCGGAGCTGGTGGACGCAGTGCCGGACGTAGTAGACGCAGTGCCAGATGTGGTGGAAGCGGTACCAGACGTGGTGGATGCAGTAGCAGAGGTGCTGCCGGACGTGGTGGACGCAGTGCTAGATGTGCTGCTGGACTTCGTGGACGAATGGTCGTTGAAAGCTCCGCCAGGCACCGAGAACGAGAACGAAGAGCTGGGACCGGTAGGATCGGGCTGGAAGGGCACAACATCGGTGGGGATGTCCGAAGGGGGGCTGCTGGTGCTGCGAGGGACGCCGGTGGGAGTGCTGGCGATGCCGGTGGGAGTACCGGTGGGAGTGCTCGCGACACCAATGTCAGTGGGATCACACGGCTCGTCGACGTCGGTGGGGACGACACCAGTAGGGATCCCCGTGGGGAGGGCAGGCGTGCTGGACACAAGGCCGAGACCAGGGGGCTTGGACACGGTCTCCAAGGGGGTGCTGGTGGGCTGAGCACCCGAAGTGGAGCTCCGGATGAAGGATGTCTCAGACGATGTGAGGAAAGCGCCGCCTGGGGGGCTGGAAGTGCTGGGCGCAGTGCTAGAGGTGCTGACAGAGCTGGTGGACGAGGCCGTAGTGGACGAGGCCGTGGAAGAGATGCCAGAAGGTCCAGTGGAAGAAGCGGTGGAGGACGAGGTGCCACTGCTCACAGTGCTAGAAGACGTCAGGAACTGGCCGCCCGGAACGCTCGACGTGGACGAGGCAGTGGCCGATGAAGCGCCAGTGGACGACGAGGTGCCGCTGCTCACAGTGCTCGAAGACGTGAAGAACTGACCGCCTGGAGGGCTCGAGGACGACGCAACACCAGTGGGCAGGGTGGGCAAGAGGCTCGGGATGCTGATGCTAGGCTCATCGCAGTCGCCTGGGTCGGGGAACACGCTGATGGTGGGGATGGCAGGCGTTGAAGTGCCGACAGAGACAGATGACGTGAGGAACGCGCCGCCTGGGGGACTGGAAGTGCTGGATGAAGCGCCCGGAATGCTAACCCTGCTGGTAGAGAGGGTAGTGGTAGACGAAGCACCCGGGATGCTAACCCGGCTGGTAGAGAGGGTAGACACGCTTGAAGTGGCAGATGAGGCACCGCTGCTCACGCTTGCCGACGACGTCAGGAACTGACCACCAGGAGGTGAAGACGACGAAGAGGCAGCAGTGCTGGACGAAGCTCCCGGAATGCTGACCCGGCTGGTAGAAAGGGTAGTGCTGGACGAAGCACCCGGGATGCTAACACGGCTGGTAGACGAAACAGCAGTGCTGGACGAAGCACCCGGAATGCTAACCCGGCTGGTGGAGAGGGTAGTGGTAGACGAAGCACCCGGGATGCTAACCCGGCTGGTAGAGAGGGTAGACACGCTTGAAGTGGCAGATGAGGCACCGCTGCTCACGCTTGCCGACGTCAGGAACTGACCTCCAGGAGGCGAAGACGGCGACGAAGCAGCAGTGCTGGACGAAGCGCCCGGGATGCTAACACGGCTGGTAGAAAGAATAGACGAAGCAGCAGTGCTGGATGAAGCACCCGGAATGCTAACCCGACTGGTGGAACGGGTAGACGCAGTGGATGAATGACTAGACACTCTCGACGTCGAGCGGGTGCTGCTTACGCTAGCCGACGACGTCAAGAACTGACCCCCAGGAGGCGCAGAAGACGAAGCCCCCGGAATGCTAACCCTGCTGGTAGAACGGGTAGACACGCTCGAAGCGGTAGACGCAGTGCCCGGAATGCTCACCCGGCTGGTAGAGCGGGTGGACAAGGTGGTCGAACGACTAGACACCTTCGACGTCGAGCGGGAAGACACCTTGGAGGTAGCAGACGAAGTCAAAAACTGACCCCCAGGAGGCGCAGAGGAAGCCGGCGAGGACCCTGGCCCAGCAGGCACACTGGCGGACGTAAACTGGCTAGGCAAGATGTGCGTAGTAGTGCTGCTCGCGCTGGACTTCGAAGGAGTGAACCCAACGGTATTGCTAGACTGGCCAGGGGTCTGCGACGGCAAGACATATGGGTTTGAGATGGTGTTCTGGTGCGTGCTGCTCCCGTCCGGCCCCGTCGAGGACGACGAGGACGCGGCCTTGGTGAGAGGCGTCGAGGTAGGGGAGGCCGGCGGGTTGCCCGTGGGGGAGGAGGGAGTCACGTAGATTGTCGTCTCAATGGTCAGCGTGGTGGTCGTGATGATGCTGACGGTGGCGCACGTCGGCAGCGCATCTTGCTTCTTTTCCAGAAAGATCTTGGCCGCCTGGTCAATGGCAAGCTCTTCGGCTGCCAGCTATTCACCACGTTGTTAGTATTGTCCTCCAATGATACAGTGTGGGCTCGTCCTGCTTACCTTGGGACTGCCTGGTAAGGAGGCGTCCACCATGGACAGCAGCCCAGAGGCCGCAAGTAATGTGAGAAGATGCATATCGACTGGATCTGTACTATGAAGGCAAAAAAACAACACAAAAGAGTGTAAGTAGAAGATGAAGAAGATATGGACAAGTCAAGCAAACGCTGGGGGCAGAGAGCGAATATATAAAGAGCGGACGACCTGTCAAGATATTATGCCGGAGAGCGGCTGGAGATGGGTTCTGATTCACAAAGGCACAAGATAAAAGGCCGACTTTTATATCACAACTCCCAGCCCCTGCATGATAAACAATTAGATGAGTCTGGAACCGGACGAGACCCGCGGGATGAGCCCTTGGGAAGCAGGGAGGCCGTCGGGATGAGACCGCATGCAATAGTCCATCACCGCGTACAAGATAATCAGCCACAGCTGCAGGTGGACGGACAGGTGCAAGAGGTGCAAAGAGGCAAGGGAGCGGCTTCGCCCTACTTAAGCCCCCAAGCTAGGCAACTGATGTTCAGGGGAACCGGCCAGTCAAAGCGCAAAGGGCGAATGAGTAGAAAAAAATAAACTTCACGTGTCAAGGGACGAACTGAGATTTCACGAAACCGTTTGATTCATTGTGCCACCGTCTGGCGTAGCTTTTGTCCTGTGTAGTGTGTAGCGTGTAGTGTTTTGTGTTGTGAGCGTGGCTGCTCTGCTCGGGCAGGGTCTGTCTGCCATGAAAAAGTCCTTGTTGTAAGACGTAGATATGCAAAAGGGTATCCGGACCAGAGACACTCTCATTTTAAACGCCCGCTGCGTCCCTGGTCGTACAACAAAAACAAAGACGGGGGTTGATGAAAATTGTCCATCAGAAAAAGGGTGCGGGAGAAGGTAATATGCGGTAAGTGTGTCTGTGTCTCTGTGTGTGTGTGTGTGTGCGTCTCTGTGGCTGCGCCAATCTCCGAAATCTCACAATGCCTGTGTCCCGTGCGCCTGGAAAGTCGAGTGAAACAAAAATGACCTTTCCGTACCAAAACCTCCGAGTAGTAGTAGTAAACGAGAGAAAGAAGAAGGGGAACAAGGGGAAGGGAAACAGGAATCAAAGCTCAATAAGCCTGCGCACGCTCATATGCAGTCATTCATAAAAATCAAGCTGCCGCCGGGGCATTCAGTCCTCCCAGATGGTTTCCAGGTCAATGTCGCCACGCCGCTCAGCACCGCAGACGCTCCACCGCTTCCGCTTGTCTTTGGAGCCAAAAGCCATTGTGCGACCACGGGCTGGCAGATCCAGGCTGCCCCGTCCTTTTGCGTCCGATGTGTCTCCGGCCTCCGATATTTCCGCTGCGGCCTTGAGCTGGGCCTGTTTCTCAGCTTCGAGGGCAGCCTCCTCCGCATCGGGAGAGTCAGGGATTGTTTCCAGACTCGAGATGCTGGGGCTGCGCGACCTCAGCGACGTGGGCGTGGAGGGGACCGAGGAAAGCGCCCCATAGCTGCTAGAGAAGGGGTCGTACGCCCGGTAGAGAGACGACGAGCTGGAGGTTGGTGTGCTGGGCAAGGTCGGGAGAGATCCAGTGCTCGATTGGGCGTAGTTTCGAATTGGCGACGAAGTTCGACGGGCCCGCGTCAAGGTTCCATTAGTTGAGACACCCAGGACAGGAGAGCCGCTCCTATCGGCAGGCACTCGATCGTGGTCAAGAACTGACGTTCGCACAGGAGACGTCATGGGGAACGACTCGTCCACCGGCTTTCGCGGTGTGCGAACTCGGCTCGGCGACTGCGCCGGGCTGGCTGGACGAAACTGAGGAGAGTAGAGCAGGTGGCCGGAACCGGTGACGCCAGGCATGGACTGGGTGCGGCCCATGGGCGCGGCGCCAAGGCTAGCAGCGGACCGTGACCGAACATGAGTGTTGCCAGCGAGGGGAGAGGTCGTCCGAGGCCGATATGGCAAGGCGACCATGGGGGTCCATGAGAAAGAGCTTGTCGAGGTTGGGCTTGGGTCTGTGCTTCTGCGCAGATTGGGTGGTTTTCTGGCCATGTCGAGATCGAGCGTCGAAAGTGTATGCGGCCCGTTGACGCGAGCCTTGGATGGCGGAACAGCGCGAAACTCCTCCATGCGCTCTGTCTCAGGAACCGGTTCCATCTTAACGGCCTTTCACGTGTTGCATACGGGGAGGGTCGCGACCAGGAGGAGACAAGGAGTATCGGCCTGGAAAAGCAATCAATGCTGCTGGTAACTTTTGACGACCCGGGACCAGCTCTGGGCTTCCACGTGGGAGGTGTTCCGCACAGCAGAAAGAGGTCAGGCAACGGCGGCAGCGGGCGAGAGAGAGAGGCTGCGCGCGAGGAGTTGACGTCGGGAGGTCGTGATTTTTGAGTCTGGGGTGAGCGAGACGGTATCAACCCCAGTGGGGAGCCAAAGTGCGGAGGGTATCAGGTAGGTGGGTATTGCGTTCAGAATCGAAGCCGCGCACAGCTGACAAGCGCCCAGATGAAGAAGTCGAGCGAGCAATGGCGAACGAGCTGGAGTCTGAGGCAGCAACCGGGGACGGGCGTTGCGCAACGACAATGCAATGGCGGCGACCCGACCGTCTTTTTACAGCGTGCGCAGGCCAGCCGACATTCCTGTCTCCTGAGACCCGGACCTGTTTGGTGAGGCCAGGCAGGGGGGGGGAGGGGACAAAATAAACAGCGGCCTCTGCGCCCTGCCACGGAAATTCCTGAGCAGCGAGCCGCAACCGGGAACACCGCCAGGCCTTGAGTCCGAGATAGCCGGTCGATGGCAGACGAGAGCGAGCCGACGAGGTTCGAGGGTGAGGCGGGACTGGCCGGGGGGAAGCGGTGCAGAGAAGAAGAGGGCTTGCAAGGTGAGAGTGAGTTGAAGGTGAGAAGAGGGAAAAGAAGGGTCTAGTACTTGGTAGTTCCTGCGCCTTCTTCGACTCGACTCGACTCGACTCGACTCGGACCTGCCTTGTCCAATTCGGCTGCCTGTATCGAGCAGGTGGGCGTCTAGCGGAACAAGTACCTACTAGAGCCTCGGGCTAGTAGCACCTGTTGTCCTGTCATGTCACTGTCACCGTCACCGCAAAGGGACCTCCGATCGTTGCCCAAGTGCAGCGGTACCGCGCCATCCACTGGCCGTTGCAGGGCGCGCATGTCACTGTCACCGCAGCCCCGGGGCATGTGCGTGGCGCTGCGTCTCCGCGCCACTGGAAGCCCGCCGTTTCGCTTCTTCTTTTTCGCTCGTCAACAGCACTTGACATGTTCGGTTGAGGTCAAGTGCAACTCCTCTTTTTTTTTTTTTTCGCACCGCTGCCGGCCCTCCTCCGGCAGCCAACCACCAACCAAGCGCCGCCGTCCAGGGCATGTCAATGCGCTGGGCGTGAGCAAACAAAGCCCCTACAGTAGCGACGCTCCCCGGCATTTCACCTTCAGGTCATGCAGGACCAGCACGGCGCTCTGGTTGGTGCTGGAGGAACCTCGATGCAAACCAACCGAACCAACTCGAACTCGCCCATCGCATCGCGCAAAATACCGCTCTGGGGTACATGCTGCTGCTGCCAGTTTGCGTGCATCCAGCATGTACATCGTCTGCTCACGCCAAGTATCTAGGTACCTCTGATTATATTGACCCCCCTTCTTCTCTCCTCTCTCCCCTTCTCCTCATCCTCCTCCTCCTCCTCATTCCCCCATCTTTTTTGTCCTAAAATGTACTCTTCTTTCGCTCTGCATCGCTTCCGACCACGCGCCGCTTCCCTTCGCAGTCGAGCCTTGTGCCGGCCAATCAGCTGCCCCAGCCCGCATGACTCGCCCCCGACGCCAACCCCCCGTGGGCCAGCGAGCAACAAGACCTCGAAGTCCCTGAACTGATCATTGTCCAATCTGCAGCTGAACTGACAATCACGCTGATCGCCATTGCTCAGTGAAGGAGAAAGGGAAAAGAAGAAGAAAAAAGAACGAAAAAATCAGCCAACGCCTCGTTGCATCCAAGCGAGCGCCAATCCCGCCACCGGAGGTTGTCAAGCAAAAAAAGGGCGTTTGAGCTAAACTTGAACGAAACTCCGTACAATAGAAGAGACAGAACATTTCGGCCTTTCCAAACGCCCAAGGCTTGGGCTAGCATTACTAGCCTCGCAGAGGAGAGAGGTTTCTCTTGACTCGCTACCCCAGCCCAGCCCAGGGCGTAGTTGCTCTCAGCAAAACTGACAAGGTTGCCATAAAGTAGACGTAAGAAAAAAATCATCGAGCTCAATGGTTCAAGCCTCGCCACTACGGTGTGTCCGGCCGAATGAAAAAGCAAAGAAACAAGAACTCCTTCTTTCCACATCCGTACATACCGATGCCCTCCCACTATGTACTGCAACGATCACATACATACAAAACACCTTCCGAGCTTGTCGCCGTCTTACTCGGCTAGTGCACAAGGCCAGCAGCCATGAGGCGTCAAGAAACCGCAATAGAAGCCAAGGAAGCAAATGAAAAGGAGGAGGAATGCCGATGTTCCCTCTTTTTACCCAGCCTCTTCTTCCTGCATCTCCGATCTTTCTCCAGGCGGGAAAGGTTTGCAGGACTCAAAAGCTGTATAGTGTTGCGGAACAAATGCCCCGTCCAATGCGTGAGTAGAAACAGACCAGAACACCCATCAATATCAGACTGCAAATACTTTAAAGTGATGCAATGGCCGAAATGAGGGTTTTTTGTCTGCATATGCCGTTAATATGTATGCATGTTGTCACGAGCTCTCTGTAAGGTATGCTGTAGATGCAGACAGTAGCACATATGCATGCAGAGAAATGGAGATCTCTCTGCTCGCCTTTTCCAACTTCCCACACTGCAACTATGGCGACTAAACAAGAGCACATGCGTAGCCAATAGCTTACATTGACCCGTCAGAGATCGACAATAGTCGACTGATTGATCTACCGATTACTATCAGCAATCGAATAACCATGCACAATGTTTCTTGGTCTGATATCGAGACTGGCGAGAACCTCCCTCTCGTCGTGGGGCTACCCTGCATTTGTAATTGAAACATGTGGGCAACATGTGAGGTCCTGTCCTGACAGAGTACCAAAGAGATGAGATAAGTGCATAGACACATCTAAGTCAGCAAAGGATCAGCCATGCACACTTCGGACACACCATGTGGGATTAAACCCATGTGCGGCCTTGCTCTACAATCGGAATTGACGGCAAATGGCCAGTCACCAAGCTGCTCCCTGCGAGAGCATATTAACCCTCTAAATACCGATGAAGTTTCTCTGATCCCCCAAGTTCAAATGGACCAAAAACCAAGTCCGAACGCTCTGAGCCGCTGCCGCGCACCAAATCAGACAATCATGGCATCTTCCACCTTGACATCATCCTGCCGAATGGGCAGCTCTCCCTGTAACATTCCCTGACCATTTGCCTTCGACTCACTCTTCGTCTCGTTCCCATTGACCTCGTCAGAGTGCCTGACGTGCCGATACACCTTGACCGAGCCATCTTGCCCGGCAGTCACCATTGTCTCGCCGTGCACGTCCACCCAGAAGCATACCCCCTCGTGACCGCGCACCCGCTGAAGCACCTCCTTGCTCTTGACGTCCCAGATCAAAACGTCGCCGTCCTCGCTCGCGGACGCGATGAACGCTTCGCCGTCCAGGACGCCAAAGCAGCCCCCAATGGCGAAGCTCTTGTTACAATGGCCTTGATATGTCTTCTTGACGCTTCCAGAGACGTAGTCCCATAGCCGGATGCAGTTGTCGAGGTTGAACGCGAGGACAAATCGGCCGTTGGGCGAGAAGCACACGTTTGTTACGGCGGGATTGTCTTCGTGAACGAGGGTTCGTAAGCACTGGCCGGTCGAGGTGTCCCATACACGGCTGCACAGAAATGTTAGCATATGCAATTCCCATGCTTGTGTGTACCCGAAGTATGCAAGAACTCACATCAGCCCGTCCGTTGAGCAGCTGACGACCAATGTGCCGTCACGACAAAAGTCGATGCCTGATACAGGATCGCTATGGGCAGGCAGACTCCTCATAAGACGTCCAGCCCGCACGTCCCAGAGAAAGACGGCCTCGTCGTACGACCCGCTGGCCAAAATGTTGCCCTTGGGCGAAAAGGCCAAGCAGTGAATGTAGTTGTGATGCCCTCGCAAAGGCGCCATCTCCTGCCCCGCCTTCCGAGCCGTCGTCTTCGGCCGCCCTGTGACCCGATCCCACAGCCGGATGGCCTTGTCGTCGGAGCCGCTCGCCAACGTGTTGCTGTCCGGCGTCCACGCCACGCAGCTCACGCCCGCCATGTGGCCGACCAGCGTGTCCATGTGCGCCCCCGTCGCGGCATCCCAGATCTTGACGGTCGCGTCCGCGGACGCAGAGGCGATGAAGCGGCCGTTGGGGGATATTCGAACCTGCGACACGGCCTTTGTGTGTCCGTGGAGCACCAGACGGGCCTTGTAGTTCGGTTTCGGCAGCTCTCGTGGGGGAGTAAGCTGTTGTTGCGGTTCTGGAGAAAAGGAATTCAGTCTCGACTGGCTTGTGGACGTGGGCGAGCGCGAGCGTTGTCGAGAACGCGGCGTTCCCGCTGGAGAAGGTGTCGAGTGCGCAGGTGACTGCGAGCGCGTCCTAGACCCAGAGCTCGACGCTGAGCGCGACCTTGGCACCGATTCAGAGGGCGCGCGCGAAAGGGACTGCGACCGGGAGAAGCCGTTGAGATACTGCGCCTTTGTCGGGCTCTGGCTCAGGCCGCCGCCGCGCTGCGACACTCGCCTGGGCGGCTGCCGGAAGCCATCTGGGTCGCCGGCGAGGATGTCGGGGGAGCTCGACCGGGGGGACGGGGTGTCGCCGGTTCTCCGCCGCTTGTAGGGCGGAGGCGTGTCTCGCGCCAGCTCGTCGGGAGAGCTCATGATCGTCGGGGGGCCCTTTGTGAAGATGACGAGGCTGAAGCTTGGGAGGCTGTATGCGGTCAAGTGCCCGTACAAGGCTCTGGGAATTTTTGTGGGCCTGTCGCGTCACAGGGGGAGAGTTTGACGAATGAGCGCGGAAGACGCTGGAACCCATGTCCTTTCACGAAAGGGGAGAGCTTCACTGTCATGGGAAGTTTAGGGTACACAATCTTTGTCTTTCCTAGGTAGATGCTCATGAGAGAGATTGACCCAGGTACCAAGTATTGAAGGCTTTGATCTGCTGCTTGGTAGGTAGGTAAGTAGTAGGCATAGACAAACCTTTCCATACTGCCATATCATGGAGCTTGTAGGAGCACACAATCTGGACTCATCTACAAAGGAAAATTGCTACCGTTGAACGAGCTGCTCTTTGACGCCAAGGTCTCAAGTACACGTGAATGGGCCGCTCCTGATCTCAGATCCCAGCCGCATGTGACAGCGAACCACACAGATGCAGGGTCCGCCTCCTCCTCGATCTGACGAAAACCGATTATCAGAAGCAGAAAATTCTTTCCCTGCCCGCCAATTTGTCCACTGCCAGAGCGGTACATTTAGTAGCTATACCTCGAAGCTCGAGTCCAGCTGCGCTCTTCATACTGTGAAGGAGAGCAGTAATAAAAGCGGCGTTTACCGTGAAACAGTCCCAAGAGTCCTGGAAGCATTGCGCCGGCCCCTGGGCAAGGGCCCTGTGATGTTCATCCCTACAAAACACGCACTGATTATCACCTCTGTTTTATATGCAGAAAGATGACAGTGCTGGGATCATGGGAAAATCGTGCAATAGTATGACATCAGCCCTAAAACGTTCCTGATCAAAAACAGCTGCCGCCAGAATGCTGGGAGAGTAATCAAGAGTGTATTGTGAACTCGAGAACTCTATGTACAAGTGAAGGGTGCGTCCCATTAGGAAGAAGCTCATTGGCTAACTGCTTCTTTTCTTTGCGACTTTGCTCTCTGGGACTTGTAGGTCGAGCCACAACGATGCGGATACGTACCGCCAATGGTATTCCTTCCAGAGGGACGGATAGCGAACAAGACTTTTTCCTTCTTCGTTAGTCCGGAATGCTGCAGATGTCTCATCAGCTAGACGAAGCGTCTTTCTTTTCTAAAAATGGATCTGAGTCATGGAATAAAGAGCAGTAGAATCTAGGCTTCTAGAAGCAGTCAGAAGGCAAACGACAGCGCGCTACGGACGACGCTGGGCTCGGGGAAAAGAGAGTCAACTGCCGCCATCGTGCATTCCGGGGCTTTGCAAAGATCGTGGCCCAAGCAATGACTGCCGAAGAGAATCCATCATTGACCTGCCTGATGAGGGAGGACGAGAAACATGCACGCAGCCATTCTCGTGCTCGAGATAGTAGGTAGTAGCAAAAACTCCCGAGATGGACGGAGACTATTATGGGGCGTAATGCAGGTACGAAAACAAAATCACCGCCAAGCTCGCACAGAGGAGATTGAAAGGTCCTACAGACTCAGAACACTTTCACACCGCCCCTCCCCAATTTCGGCGGGTACCCGAAGGAGGCTCTGGTGATGAAATGAGGCCTCGGACGGGGGATGTTGCATCCGCCATGCCGCGGATTGAAATGAGATGGCAAAAGAGGAGAAATGAACAAGGAAACCATACGAACAGTCTTTTTGCCCTTTGCGCGTCTCTGCTGTGACGGGCGGGCATGCATGAGTGGGCGAAACAGCCCGCGAATCGCAGCGCCGAGGCGGAAGCGCCTTCAATGCACCTCGTCTGCTTCTGGGCTAGCCGAGGCGACGGAGAGGAGGCGGTTTCGATAGCTTGCGCAGTAGCATGGGAATCGGGCACTTCCTATTTTAGAAGATGGATCAGCTTGATCACTATTATTGATTGATTGACCGATGACTGATGGACGGGCTCCCACGAATCACTCGAATGTAACCGGCGAGTGGGGAGCTCTAAGGCACCCCGAGCTGGCTAAATTGGCCCCGGACGACATCAACTGATGCGTCTTACTCACGGGATGCATGCCCGCTGCGATGCAAGTCGAGTTCCAGCGCTTACTTGGACGGCACGGTCGAAAGAAGCTTTGACGGCTTGCCACGGTCACACCTTGATGAGCAGTCCAGCCGCTCCGACGATTGGAGATTGGACGGATTCCGCCTCACGCGCACCATCCCAGTTCTGAACGCCACGGCGGTCTGAGACATTTGGAGGCTTGATCTGTAGCTGTAGCTGATGAGAAGCTGAAGGGAGCTGAGGGCAAGAATCTGATGTGAGGCTGATTTGTTAGCGCTGGCGGAGAAAAAGTAAAGAAAGACAGAATGAACAAAGAGGAACGGTGCAATAGCAGAGCATCACGACAGAAGGATTTCTCCGTCGTCATCGAGGGCAATTCCCGCCCGTGATTGCGCGATACTGTAGACCGGACCGACTCTTGCAGCGGTTGGTTTGGCGACGGGAATCCAGTGTCCTCGGAAACACTGGGTGGCACGCCATCAATCGTCAGTCTTGCAAGGCCCAACCGCGAAAGGACGTGAGCCAACAATAGCCATCCTGGAGCTTACCGAGGCGGAGTAACAACTTTCTTCTCTTCCACATTCCTGTCGCACACGTCTTGCAAGCATCAGAAAGAGGCAAACACATGCCTGCAGAGATGCCGCTGAAATCCATGTAACCAACGTGACGTGGGACGGGGAATGGAGCCCGTGCCCGTCTTGTGGCCTGGCGATTCCAACACTCGCACCAGCACCACCTCGCAGACCGAACGAGCTTTGATGGACGAGGCCAGCTAGTATTACCAGAGTTGCAGCTGCTGCAAAGTTCCCTCTCATCGCACAAAGTTCGTACCATGAAATAACCTGGCTCAGCCCTGTCTGCACCTCATCCGCTAGCAGCCAATCAGCGGCGCCAGCCCGCGGCGCAATTTGCTTTTTTGCCCCTGACGGCTGGCCGCCCCCGCTCTGGCCGGGCCTCGGGCTGCAGATATGTGGACGTGGTTCGTCTGCAGGAACAGGATCCAGGAACAGGAACAGGGACCAGGCATCGGCGGACAGCGATAGCGCAGGTACTCGCGCGCGGTGGTGTCGTCGTGCGATGGCGGAGGTACTATCGCGAGCTCTCCAGCTAATAAGGTAAACGTGCTGCTAGTCGCAGCTCCGTCTGGCCGCGACAGAGCCTAACAGAGCGCTTGAGAGGGCGGGCTCCAGCGAGCAATGCCCCCCTTAGCCCTGGTTGCACCGGCGCAGGTGGTTGTACTGGTACGAGTGCGCTCTGGTGTTGACGGCAACCTCACGATGGCTGCACACAGGGCCGAAGAGAGCAAGTGACCAGTGTACTGCCATATGCTGCAGTTGTCATGTTGAGCAGCAAAATATCACATCTTTTCCCTCTCCTTGTTGCTGCCATGCGATGAGCAAAAAATGAAACAGGCGCTTCATCATCCAGTTCGTGCGCAAAATCTCGTCTCGGCCTCCAGTAGGGGCTCGGCCAGTCCACGCGCCTAAACGCCTCGCATCCACCCACGCACAGCTCGCCTAACCCGTCCGCCGGGATCCGTGGTTTTGCTTCTTCGTACGAGAGCAAGCCTGGACCCCGTCAACGCATGAGATTGATGCCCGTACGAGTACCTGTACTTGGTCAGCACCGTGCCCGCCTGGCTGGCACCTCAGGCACTGAGCAGAGCAAGCCCCAGGCCAGAGAGCAGGGATCCGGCTATAGCACCTGCTGTAGGAGGTAGTCGAGCAGCAGAGTGGATGCGTGCGGCTGCCTGGTCGCTCATGAAACGCTCGCAGTGCTCGTGCTTATTATCCGACCTCTCCCCCAACTCCCACACCCGCCTTCTGCCTCTGCTTCTGCTTCTTCCTCACCCTCACGCCAGGCTCAGCCGCATAACGCTCCTTTCCAGCCTTTGCCCGCCAGTCATTCCTTTGTCTTTCTACGACAACCCACACTCTTTTTTATTTTTAACCTTCTTCAGTCCTTCCTTCTCCTTTCGAAAATCCAAGTATCTAAAAAAACCAAACCAAACAAACCAACCGCCAAGATGAAGTTCACTCTGTCTGCCTCTGCCTTCCTGGCCATGGTCGCCTCGGCCCTCGCCCAGACCGCCGACTTCGACGCCATCACCAACCCTAGCCCCAACGAGGTCATCGCTGCCGGCCAGGCCCTCACCATCGAGTGGTCTGCTCCCGCCAAGTACGCCGCTGGCACCGTCTCCATCGAGCTGATCGGTGGCCCTACCCAGGCCACCCAGCAGATCCTGGCCACCATTGCCAGTGAGTTTGAGCCCTCTTCATTCATTGAGATTCTCATGTCAGTCGCTAACTGAGCCCAACAGCCGGTGTCAAGAACAGCGCCAAGAGCTTCACCTGGAACGTTGACTCTGCCGTTGCCGGCCAGAACTTCTACGGCTTCATCTTCCGCCTCGAGAGCGACCCCAACGTCTTCCAGTACTCCAACCCCTTCCACATCAAGGCGGCTGAGGTCCAGTCCAGCTCTTCTACTCCCGCTGCTCCTGCCAAGACCTCCACCTCTGGCAGCTACGGCAACCTCCCTCCCGCGGACACTACCACCGTCACCACCTCCACCGGTGTCAAGACGGTCACTCTGGCCAGCCAGTCCAGCAGCGAGGCTCCCGTTGTCACCACGCCCGTCTACTCTCCTCCCCCGGCCGTCACTGATGTCACCGTCGTCCTGAACGCCACCACCACCGTGCCCTGCCGCAACTCCACCATTGCTCCTCCCACTCTCAGCGCGCCCAGCACTCTCCAGAGTGCCACCCGCCTGCCTATTCCTCCTGTCAGCTCTCCCGTCTACGTTCCTCCCGGCCAGACCGTGCCCAGCACTGTTGCGGCCGCTCCCTCTGCTCCCTCCAGCCCTGCCGTCTCTGCTCTGCCCCCTCTGCCCACCAGCGCCGGTGCTCGCGTCGGCGGCAGCTCCCTGGCCCTGGTTGCCTCTCTGGTCGTTGCTTACTTTGCTCTGTAAGCGGGAGATGATGAGATGCTGAAGATGTAATTTTGGGCTTGGGGATCTTTCTTAACCGGCTTGTGGTTTGACGCCAGACTTGGTTTACTTTACAGTTTGCACATATTTTCTATTTGCTTGGAAAAGGAGAAGAAGATTGGTTCCGGAATGAATCTATCTAGATTATAAAGCGCGGGGCACGACGTCTGTTTTTTTCACGGAACCATGTCGTTTTCATTGTAGGATATTTTGCGCCTGCGTGTCAATAGATTTGGTTTCTTCTTAATTGATAATGATTCACGATCATGCGGTCTCGTAAGTTTTGGGGAAACCGCCGACTCTTTGCTGCGATCATCTCAATTCCGGACGGCATGGACCAATGACGTCCGTCGATGCCAATCTGGATTTCCCAGGGCGGCTGTAAGCGACGATCATTTTCTCTCCCCCCGGTGATGAGACATGGGGAGCCGCTGGACTAAAACGCGTGAACATGGGGGGGTTGGGAAAGATGGGTTCAAGTTTGGCAATTGATCTGCAGACGGTGCTCATGACGCACGATGTTGAGACATATACGCTTTTTGCTGAAGATGTGGGAAATCACTTGAACTAGTAGTAGATTTCTACAGTACGGTAGTTAAGTTACTACTACTAGCTAGGTTGTTGGTAGTGTGGTGAGGGAGACATGTCTCACAGTGCAAAGGGAGTGCTACCTTATTCTCCCTTGCTTCTAATTCTTCCGAGTTCTCCATCTAGTACTGGTACTTGGTCATCCCCCTTTTGATGAGTACTGACCTGCCCTATGTGGTTTAAGGCTGGAGCTGTGCGCATTGAAGGGTTGAAATGGCGACGTTGTAGAAAGGGGGGCGAGAATAGAACGTATGGACTTATTTTTGTCTTGAGTGAAAGAAAAAAAAGAAGATACACCTTATTTGAATCCTTTTTCTGCTTTGGAAAATATGTATGTTGCTTAATTTAGGTGAGGCTTTGGTGTGAGGCTGGATTGCTGGGTTTGCCTTGTTTGTGTGGATCGTGGCTTTGTGTCTGATGCCGGTGTGCTTATTGCCAGTTCTAATTTGGGATTCACGTGGACATGACATTTCGTCTGCATGCAATTTACGCATACGGGGAAATATGTGAATAGCAATAATAGACAGTGAATAGTGATATATACAACATGTGTTGGAGGAAGAGTGTCAGATGTCATTCGGGCTGAGAGTGTGCCTCGTGATGGAAGAGAGCAATGAAGGGGGTTAGGATACACCTCGTCACTAGGCCAAAGAGTATGTAGGTAGCCTATCTTCAACTGGAACCATGCCAGGCCGTCAGGCGCTAGCTCTACTTGATCATATATCAAAATTCAATCTATTGAGTCGACGCCTTGGGTAGTACCTTTTTGCCAACTTTGAGAAGGCAGTGCGAGTGCCGTAGCTCTAAATACCTAAGCTACGTTGAAACGCAATGAGAGGGGGGACACCAGGTGAAATCTGGCGAGATCACGATTGATAACATCCTATGGAGTTCTTTGTACATACAGACGAATAGGTCACTCAGCCTGATGAGAAAAGATGATTTGTCTTACAGCAAGACGACACATCGGATGACAAACAATGGGCTGGTGGAGGGACTGGAATGCTTGGAGATGCCCCGCGTGTTCGTCTCCATCAGGCTCCATCTCTCCACAAGCCTGAATGAGTACATCGTATCTATATTACGAAAGTGATCGTAGCTTGGTGACCCCAATATCTCTGAGGCATTTCATTCAAGCCAAGTGTACCCTGACGGCCAAGCGTAGAGTCAACCGCCTGGCTTTTGTCGTTGGTTATCTATCAGTATGTATTCGTGAGCTCCAATAGCTTCAATTTTGGTCGTCTTCAAAGCCCCAAGAATGATCCTCGGCACTAAGCCGTAACCGGCAAGAGGGGCAGTGAGCGCCGACTGACGGAGCAGAAGCCTCGATTTTTTTTTTCCCTCTCTCTCTCACATGTTGGCGAGACACAATGACAGCCTCTCGAGCAGAGTTGTTCCGTCTCTCGAGCGCCGCCCATCGCCCGTCTTGATTGCAAAATCTTGCAAAAGTCCATTGGACATTTCTCCTCTGTATGAGCGCCTGTTCGATTGGTCCTGCATGCATGGAGCCTGTTGCGCTGATGTCATAAGGGTCGCATTCTTTTCCAACTCCGACTTTTGGTGGGGTCAAAAGAGTCACATAACGTCTCCTTCATCTGCTGTGCATCCCGCCCGAGGTGAGCAGTTCTCCAAAGGCTGCGCAAGTTACTCTACAGTATACTGACCGTAGCAATTGGTTTCTACAGTAGACTCGCCATGTCGTCCCAAGAAGCTCCCAAGACCTGCAAGGTCATCACGGCTGAAACTATCGCCAAGAAGCTGCTGCAAGAGGTCAAGGACACCCTCGCCAAGGTCCAGGACGCCGGCAGCCCTGCCCCGACCCTGGTGGCCTTCCTTGCGAACGACGACCCTGCCGCCGTCAAATATGCCGAGTGGTCCAAGAAGACGTGCGAGGAAAAGTGAGGAAAACCATGTCGAATTCTCCTACAACAAGTGGTACTGAGTACTGACAACCATCTTCAAAGTGGGTTCAACTTTGAGCTCCGCGTCGTCGACAAGGAGACCGTCGAGGAAGAGATTATGAAGGCCAACGAGGACGATGCCGTCGACGGAATCATCGTCTACTACCCCATCTTCCCGGGGAACCCCACCAAGGACAAGTACGTCCAGGAGACGGTTGACCTGTCCAAGGACGTCGAGGGATTGCGCCACATCTACCTGCACAACATGTACTACAACATCCGATTCCTGGATCCTCCCGAGAACAAGAAGAAGTCCATTCTGCCCTGCACCCCCTTGGCCGTGGTCAAGATCCTCGAGCATCTGCAGATCTACAACCCGATCCTCGCCTACGGCAACCGGCTGTTTGGCAAGACCATTACCGTCATCAACCGGTCCGAGGTCAACGGCCGCCCTCTCGCGGCTCTGCTGGCCAACGATGGTGCCACGGTCTACTCGGTCGATATCACCGGCGTGCAGCTCTTCACCCGAGGGCAGGGAATCAAGAAGCCCCGCCACCAGGTCGAGGACAAGGAGGGCTGGGGCCTGGAGCAGTGCCTGCCCTTGAGCGACGTCATCATTGGAGGAGTGCCCAGCGAATCCTTCAAGGTGCCGACGGAGCTCATCAGGGACGGTGCCGTGTGCATCAACTTTTCCTCTTACAAGAACTTTGACGGAGTTGCCGTCAAGGACAAGGCGTCCATCTATGTGCCGTCCGTCGGAAAGGTCACAATCGCCGTTTTGCTGCGGAACCTTGTTGTAAGTCTATTTGCTCTCTTATCGGAATCGAAGTGGAATTTGGCAGCTAATTGAACAGCGTCTGGTTGCGAACCGCCCTTCCAAGGAGAGCGCGGATAAGAACACCATCCAGGCCCGGACCGAAGCCTTTGCCGACGATTGAGCCGTTCCGACAGGTCCAAGACAGCGGTCATAGAAGAGACCAAACTTGTTTTCTATCTCCTTTTGATTACGTTTTAACAACATCAAACAAGCTATGCAGGGGGCTCGCATTGTTTGATCCTCCGGGGCAGAAAGATAAAACAAAACAGAACAAACATGGCTAGTCGATCTCGGTCCACACTCCGAGGCAAGCTGGATATTATTTTGTACAAGGATTTGCGGAAGATTTTGAAGGGAAACTTAAAAAGAGGCGACAAGGCATTCGATAAAGTCAAGATCTCCATAGAACAGTTGGAAGCATCGCACACAAGAACCTATAAGAAGTACTGCAAGCATCTGTACCATTCTTTGAAATCCCACTCAGTGCATCTGGCTTCACGTCACGAGGCTGAAAAAACTTTCACGGGCGCTTTTTCAAGAGCCCGATGCCGGGGTACTATGAGTTACCACACGCGATGCGTCACAAGAGCAGATTTCAATAGAAAAGATGAGAGGCCTCTTGCAGAAGGTAAAAAAAACAGTGTGTGGGGTGGAGCGAGATGATGAAGTGACGCGGCGCTGCAAACGAATACTAGTAACGGCAATCAAAACTTTTCGCGTGACAAAGATACATACGGAGACGACATGGGACTGCGGAAGAAGTTTGGTGTTGTTATGAAGCGTGTTGACAAAGGGTCGGCTGTTGCTGTACCGTATCTGCTTGTGATGTCTCGTGAGTTTTGTTCTGTGTCTTGTTTTTTCCTGCCTTTGTTGTTTGATCCTTGCTTGCGGAGCAATAACACTGCCCTGCTTAGGTACCTGCAGATATGTACTCTCTACCCCGTGCAGGCTCAGGTCCTTGCAAGTAGTAAGTAGTAGGTACGTAGTACTACTTCGTACAGCAGCAACCATCGGGACACGATAGATTGGCATCAAGGGCCAATCGCATCTCAAAACAAACACCCGCTCCCGCACCGAGGCATTCAGAAGTGACGAGTCCCCTTGTCAGCTCAGGCACCAGTGGAGACACAAAATTCAGGTACCGCAACTCGAAAAGTGGCTAGCAGGTCGATTGCCGGGGTTGTGGGTGGTGGGAGGAGACATACATAATACGGGAAGAGCAGAGTAGGTATTACTAGAGCAGAGCAGGGCAGCGAAAAGACGAAAGTAAAACGGGGACCCGGAAAAAAAAAAGAAGAAGAAGAAGAAGCAGAGAGATTACGAGCGTCCGGGTAAGATTATGCAGCCCTCCACCCGCATTGACTGAGGGCACAGTAATACAGCTTGATACGAGGAGGGGCAGGCTGTACCTTATGTAGTAGGTAGGTAGGTTTGTTTGTAGTATCGTGATTCTTCAGTATCATTCTAGGTGCTACAGGGTTATCGTGTCACCAGTGAAGTAGAGGTTGCTACTAGTTGTAGGTAAGGTAAGGCGTGTAAGTGTGAGGAGAAGGGTAGGTAGGCGGACGGCAACGGGAGGTTATGTGGTTGTTTGTATTACAAGCGGGCGGACCACGGATGTCTTGACTCTTGGTATTACTACCTTACTACTCGGGTTGCTGATGAGGGCCCGTGGCTCTTGGGGACTTTGCGCTCGTGCGCCGGGTGACCTAACCAAAGGTGGTATCGAGGACGACCTGTCACCGTAAACCGCACGCCGCATCACATTCGATGCTATTTCGGATGTACGAATGAATGAGATGGACTGCGGTGACTGTTGGTGGCGTCAAACCTCCATTCAGACCTGGCGGTACTTATGAGGTAGTGTTGCGAATCCGGAGTGACAAGCATGTCCGTCTGTCTGCATGTATGCATGTCGTGATATGGGGGCGGATGTTGCTTAGGTAGGTAGTTTATATTAACCGGCCGCCTGCAGCCGGCATCACGCGCATGCACCCGTCCGACTACTAGATACAAGCAGCCTTTGTGAGCAAGTCGTTGCATCCGTTGGGTCGAGGCCAAGGCTGACCCTTGATGGTGTCTCGTAATATCTCCGCTGCCAATGGCACGAGGCGCTGTTGCTGAGACACGAACCAAGAAAAAAACACATGGCAGTCTCATCCAGTGCGGGCAATGCTTGGCTAGCTTGCTTGCTTGCTTGCTTGAAACCAGGACCTCCGGCAATGCGCGTGCTCTCTCGCCATCAGCATCACCATCGTCGTGTTGTTTGGCAGAGATCATCAATTTCCACGCATGAAGCGCAAGCGCAGCGCCGGCGCCTCCTGATTGGACACCCACGCCTTCGCCCAGCAAGTACCGCCGTGTAGAGGCTGCGCATCCGGCCCCCAGCCTAGCCGCCTTGGGCCCGGGTCCGCCGCGCTAAATCGCCCTAGGAGAGGCCCTGTTGCCCCTGTTCCACCCAATCTCCCTCCCCGAGTGTCCTCTTGCGGCTTCGCTGCCTCGTCCGCGTCGAGTACCTGCGAGTACCTGCGAAGACTTGGTGCATGCTCATGCTCTGATCCAGGCACAATCACTCAATCATCAACCTGTAAGGCGGCCCGAGCCACGAAGCCGGTGGCCAGCCAAGAAGCGCAGTTTTCTGCTGTCTTCGGACAGCCTCGACTTGTTCTGTTTCCGCACTCACACTTTGTCCTCTTTTCCCGCCCTCCCCCATCATCTGTTCCTCTCGATACTTCTGCTGTGCCTTCTTCCGCTGTGCTCGCCTCGGCTGCTGCGATCCGCAGAAAACAAGCGATCCTGATTTGATACCTGGTTTAATTTACTCGTACCCCAGGCTCTTGAAGCCTTTCCCCGAAATCCTGTCGCCCGATCCACTGTCGCTCCTTTCTTGTCTCGTGGCGCGCCCGATCGATCTCGCAGAGTTTTGAATATCCCACGCTCCTTGCTGTCGTTTCTCGCCCTTTCTCTTCCCACTTCTCTCGCAGATACAACTACAAAGCAACGATAATACGCTCGAGCGACAGCCCTTTGGCTCTCTTCTCCGTTACCGCTTTTTCCGTCCTCTGGATGCAACTTGTTGGGCGCTTGGACCGCTGGGTTTCCGCATCTGCCTTGCCCCGGAGCTCGCAAGGATAAAGAGAGCAAAGGGGACCAGACGAGCACAGCCGAAGCAGCAGCAGCAGCAGCCTTTCCCGACTCTCGAGCCTCGCCACAGTCACCGCTGAGCCGCCGTGACGATGCCGTCCATTGCCACGAATCGCTATGACAACCAGCAGGAGGCTCGCGGCATGGCGGTTCCGTACCCCCAGCCCGCGTCTCCCACCTTGACCAACCCAGACATGATTCTGCCCGACTACGACGGCCCCGATCCGTACGACAGCCGGCCGTCCACGGGCCCGTCGCTGTGGAATAGCGGCCATCACATCGAGGACGGCTTCCAGTTCGGCCAGGAATTCCACGCCAACCCCGACCCTCTGTCCACGCGCATCATCTACGGCAACGGGACCATGCTTTCGGACATTGGCGAGGTCACCGAGGTGGAGAGCGTCGTTGGGCGTGTGCCCTCGCGGAATGCCTCGAAGCGCTCGACCCACAGCTCGGGCGACGAGGGCCCGTTTCGAGCGTCGTCGCTGACGACGGGGAAGAAGTTCATCCAGCAGCGCCTTCAGCAGCAGCGCCAGCACCAGCACAAGCATGGCGAGCGCAGAATGTCGACCGACTCTACCAGCACAGTCGGCACGCACGACGGCGGCGCCTTTGTCGACTTTGACGACACTGCCAGTCAGGGAGGCGACAGCATCTTCCAGGGCGACGACGAGGAAAGCGTGGCGTCTGCCTACGTCGAAGGCACGGCCGTCGCACACCACCTGCGCGCCTACGATCCCATGTCCGTGAGGAGATTGAGCGATGACGGAGCTTCCCTGAGCCAGCGGGCAGAGCAGATCTTGGCCAACGCCAAAGCGAGGTTAACTGTAAGCTCAGCATGAGCAATGATGCTCGTTCCTATGAACGTGAGTGGAAACTGACAAAACGTTTAGCACATGGAGGACAATCTTACCCGAGCGAGGACCTTGAGCTACTCATCTGTGTCGGATACCTCGACTCCTTCACCAACCACGACGAGGGCTCCTACGTCCCTTCGCAGGCAGGGAATCACGCCCTCTCCGACGAACCCTTCCAAAGCTACGAATGGAAACGGAGCTGCCCTTGGAGCCTCCTCTGGGGCACAGCACTTGTCGGGCTATCCCCAGCGCTCTGCGAGTGCCCTCGGTTCTGCCGGTGGCTATCGGCGGCCCCTGCCTACATCTAGAAGTATGGACGGTCTGGGCGGCGCGTCAGCGCAAGGTGCCCACGGCCACTTTCAGTATTATCAGCTGGACCACAGTTCGGAGACGCTGGGCGAAAACGGAAATGCGGCTGGTATAGACGGGAAGTGGAACGGTTCACGGACAACCACCCTGGCGAGTCCCACGAGGGGGACGGGCTTTTCCGACTTGGGACTGACTCGGTCTGCCTCAGCATCGCAGATGCGTGATCTACAATATCAACTGAAGGGCTTGAAGGGGAAGATCTCGAGCTTGAAGGAACAAGCAAAAGCAGACAGCATGAGGCGTCGCAGCCTTCAAAGCCTCCGCATGCCGAGCCCCTTTACCAATGCCACCTGGGACCCGAATCAAGCAGAGTCGCATGCTGCCCATAGCAGCAGTGATGAGTACTCCTACGGGAACACTGATACGAGCGATAGTGACCATGATCGGAAGCAAGTCGAGCATGTGGCTGAGATTATCGAAGAAGTGGAGGAGGAGGAGGAGGAGGAGGAGGACCAGGACCAGGAGGAGGAGCAGGGGGTAGAGGAGGAGATGCTGGTGCAGGAAGAGGAAGAAGGCGGAGAAGGAGAGGGAGAATTAGAAGAGGGCGTCAGGGTGCACTACGAGTATCCGCAAACGCCCGAGCCGCAGGAGGATTATGAAGACGACCCCGAGGAAAGCGAAACTCCAAGAGGCCGAGCCCTGGCCAGCCCGCTGGAAACGAGCCAGCAGGCAACAGTCAACGGCATTCGCAGCTCTTCACCGGCCGAGAGCGTTGCGACCGAGTACACCGAAGCCGAGTCGAGCCCCCAGTCCCCCCGAGATGGCTACGGCAGCGAAAGCGAAGAGTCGCTGTATCACGAACCCTTCGAGGGCCCCATCTCTCACGAGGATCGAGAAGACGTCTTCGACTACGAGCACTCTTTCCTGTACTCTTCCATACCTGCGGCTGGGCGACGATTGCGCTCGGAAAGCGTGAGCTCGGCGAGCTCGGCGGAAACCGCTCGCGGCCCAACGTTGTCTCACAAGCGGAGCGCTAGTTCGGACTCGACCAGTTCTGTAGACACGTTTGCCACGGCCAACGAGAAGATTGTGAGTCGCAGTTCAACCGCACTGTCCGGGTACAGGGTGTACACTGCGGCCGATTTGTTCAAGGATGCTCGTCACAAACACGCGAGCTCATTCCGAGCCTCTTCAGCCGACAGCGATCGAACTGCTTCCACCCAAGGGACGCATCAGCGGAGCAGCACGGCGTCGATGGTTCGGCCCGTGAGCAACGCCTCGATCAAGACTATGCACCGACCCTCGTATTCGTCATTTGACTCGGTGGGGACGAACCGGAGCTTCCCGCTCGTCAACAAGGCCAAGCTTAACGGCGGTATCTTGACGCCTGGCGGCTCCCCTGATCAGGCCAGCAAGCGACTTAGAGACTCGCTGTTGACGGACGCCTCGAGCCTCTACTCGCAGAACAGCAGCAACGGCCGAGGTGGCCAGTCACCGGCGCTTCAGGTTCTGTCCAAGGACGTCCAGCAGACAGTGGAGCGAGTGGTGGCAAGCCTGGGCAAGTGTGTGCTGGCGTTGGGCGAAGCGGACGGGACCCATCCCGGTGGCCATGAGCTGTACAAGCGGAGGATCGAGGCGGCCCTACGCGTCCTCGACGGAGAAGTTGAGATTCCTTGAGCAGATGGAACTTTTTTTCTGGAGGCCTTGGAATATGCCAGCTCAGGATATGTACGAGGAGCTGAGCTGAAAGGTGTACTGCCTGATAATGGGAGACAGAATGATGGGTGGGAGGCAGGGGAAGTGGACAAACTATGATTTTAATGCCCATCCGACGCCTTTTCTTTCTATGGCGCGGATGCTCTGCCCTTTCGATACCCCTTTCTATTCCCCCTTTTTTCTTTCTTTCTAAGTTTTATGTAATTGATGCTTTTCCTTTGTTTCGGCACTTTTGCGAGACTGACATGTCCGTCAAGCGATTTGCTCTTGTTTTGCTTTTGGGGGAGGGGGACTTGCCTTGCTTTGCTGAGATGAAATGGCGACGATGACACGACAGCGGCGGGAGGAATTCTGTCTTTTTTCACACAAGTACTTGGGATAGCATATAGAAAAGAATAAGTGCTGAACAAGTTTGTGCGATCTGTAGTGTTTCCTTGTTTTTTGTTATGGTTGATAGAGCCCCTTGTATGTAATAAGAACTGGAAATGGTGGAGAGACGGCCTTCGGGGGCGGCAAAGAGCATCACATGCAAACGGGCTAAATTCGCGCCATTGCAGCGGGCTGGATAGAGGAGAGCGGGGTCCTCGAGCAGTACTAGAGTATTGCGTACAGAGCAAGAGGACAAGAAGAAGAATGAAGAAGAAGAAGGCCAGCAATACGACGATACGTACAAAACGTGTGATGAGAGGAACTGGCTTTATCTGACAGACATACACCGTAAAATGACAACATCAACTGTTCATGAAAAAAGTGCTACTACTACCCCAGTAAAGCCCATTCACGCACAAACAAGCCCTTGCACCGTATCTTATCGCAAGAAGACCCCTGCCACAGCACCACCCCCCATCTCTGTCGAAACTTTGTTTTGTTTCGTCCACATGATATACCCGTAGCACTTCCATTCCCTTTTCTTCTTTTCCTCACCCAACCAGGACGTTTCAGCTCCTATTCATCCGATCGAAACGCTGCGAAACCCGATTCTATTGGTGTTTCCGCGTTGCACAAGCTGCCGGACGCGCCTTTTGTGTGTTTTGTTCGCGGGTACCTTTTTGTTTGGATCGATAACAAAGCAAACTTGGAGGGGAAGAAGGGAAATCGATTACTACTCTCTTCCTACTCTTCTTTTAGCTGTCCGACGTCGGAATCTGAGCAAAAAAACACTGCAGAATCATCGACAAACGACCTTGCGCTTCATTCTTTTCGCGCCGACAAGCGAAAACGCGGACGATCAAAAGCGACGAAACACGCAACATTACACAACGCGCGGCGCAGCGAATAAAACAACCCCCCAAACACCAACCAAGCAACTCTCCAAACAAAAAATTCAACCCACCCCAAACAAAAATCAACAAAAAACCATGGACGAATCCACGACGCACCTCCTAACCTCCCTCCTCCCCCCCACCGTCGCCACCCTCATCGACACGCACATCCTGTCCCCGACGTCCCCCCTCCAGGCCCTCAAGCGGCACCTCCTGCTGCAGGCCCGCCGCCTGCAGCCCGCCGTGCAGCCGGTGCTCGACCGCGCGCTCGAGCAGCTGTCGTCGCACCAGGCCGCGCTCGACGTGCTCCTGCCGCTGGCCACGGTCGTCGCGACCGTCGTGGTGCTCAACTGGGTGCGCCGGCTGGTGCTCTGGTGGACGCGGCTCGTGTTCCGGGCCCTGTTCTGGGCGCTCGTCGCGGTGTTTGCGGCGTGGGTGTGGAATCGGGGGGTTGTGGAGAGCGCGAGGGATGCGGCTGTGCTGGGGGCCAAAGTTGCGGGTTATGTGGCTGTGTTGAAGGACGTTTGGGTGGATGAGTATAAGAGGTATGAGGGGCAGCAGGCGAGTGGGAAGTGGGATGAGTATTCGGCGAGGAGGAGCGGTGGCGGGCTGTATGAGCAGAGGCGGTGATGGGGGGAGGAGGAGGGATGGAGTACTGGGTTTTTTTGTCGTGGGACGTGATGTGCTGGATGAGGGGGGGAAGCGATGGGCGACGAGCGAGAGAGGAGGAGGAGGAGGAAAATTATGGCGATTATGGCGTTCAAGATACGAGACATGATGTATGGGATGTATATGATGCGATGGGAATCATGGGAGACTTACGTCAAAGCCTTGGAAGGATACGATACGCTTTTTACTGGTATCTTCGTCACTTGTATTGTTTTGGATGCATGAATGAAATGATATTTCTTTTCTTTTTTCAAACATTTCCATCCGTTTGCTCGACGAAATCTTCTACGAGAATCGGAGCCAAACCGACGACTTTTTTTTCTCCCTGCTATTTAAACCACCCAAAACGCCGTCGCTATGCATTTTTCCTACCAACCAGAGAAGCCACTGATTATATCTCCTCTAAACCATTGTGCTGCTTTTTGCGTAGCATAACTTTCCTTGTCGTTCAGTCCTCCTCTTCGTCGTAGTCACGCTCGTCATCGGGCTCTTTTGGATCCTGCGCTTCGTGATACTGGATACAGTCGTCAATGTGACTAAGGATCCCCGCAACGCTGTCCTCGTTTGTCACGTCCAGCCGCAGGTAGTTAACCATGCTGAAGCTCTCGATGAGGCCGGCCACGGCTCTGTTGAGGCGGCGGAAGCTGGCGCCCTTCATCACCTGGCTCTTGTCATCGGGCGGGACGGATTCGTCATCCTCCCCTTCGGGACCCTCGGTTATCCTCCTGCTGCGCTCCAGGGGGTCGTCATCCAGAAGCGCAACGTCGGGCGTGATGAAGCGTTTCAGATCCTTCTTCTTGACCTGGTCCTTGATGAGGTCCATCTTGGACAGCACGTTGATGTGGGGAATCTCGAGCATGAGCATGGCGCTCATGGCGCTAAGCGTACCGGCGAAATACTTGGCCCTGTCGACGACGAAAGTAGCCTCGAGGAGGTAGACGGCGGCGAGACGGATGTCGAGAGCGCCAGACTGCGTCAGGAACTTGACCAGCCTTGGCAGAATGGGAATGTGCGTGTACAACTCGATCTGGCCGGGCATGTCGATGATGATGAGGTATTCCTCGGTGAGCGAGTCCAGCGCTTCCGTCAGCCAGTCCAGGTTCTCCATGAGGAACTCGAAGCAGTAGATTAGTCCGCCGTTGGGCCCCAGGCCCAGCTCCTCCATGGCATCTTGGAGGGAAATGAGCTCCTTGATGTCGAGGTCGGGCGTGTGCTCAAACGTCTCGGCGGCGGGGTCGAGGTTGATGTAGAAGGCCGAGCGGCGGTTGAGCTGCAGGTGGGTGATGAGGGCGGCGCAGAAGGTGGACTAGATGACATTTCCGCAAGTCAGTTGTCTGGCGTCTCTGGTGTAGCAATTCCGTTCGCAATGCCGTTCGCGCTGGGCATATCAATAGCAAGAAGCTGTCGCAAAAGCACATCATCGCACGTCATAACATCCACTGCGTCTGTGTCCTTATCGCCGCTGCTGGAGCAAGAGACGAAAGAGGCCCTGCGCTTAGGTGTTTCACCGGCCGGGATAAGGATCGGAGGGATTCCCCGTAGCGACGACGGATTACCAGCATCGGCATCAGCAGCGTCATCCGCATCAGCACAGCGTCGGACATCGGCATTCGTGAACCACCAAGCATCAAGGCATTCCCATTCTTCTCCCCCCCCCAGTCAGGCGTAAGCGCGCATTAGAAGCACTCAGCCAAAGCAGACACGACGACGAAGACGAAGACGATGCTGAACAAGACAAGAGAAAAGAAGAAGCATGCCATCCATACCTTGCCCGCCCCCGCGGGGCCCATGATCATGGCGCCGAACTTGCTCATGGTGTGCGGTTGCTGGCGGCTTTATACACCATATATGTCCCTCGGAGACCGTGTGACCCGTCTGACGAGTGATGCAAGGATCGCGGCGACTTGTTTGGTCGTCTTTGCCGGGTTTGTTTGGGTAGGAAGAGAGAGAGGTGCTGGTGGGATTGTTGGCGCTGCAGAAAAAAAGAAAAGAATTATTACGTATACAAAGCTTCAAGGCCCAACCGAGCTAAGATCGAGGCCCTTCGCATCTGATTGTGTCGTTTTGGGTTTGGCGCGATTGATAACCACCAGGTGGGCAAAGTGGGGTCCGCCCTCTAGGAAAACGAGAGAGAAGGAGCCAGAGCCAAAAGGGAAAAAGGTACTGGTGGCAACTGCAAGTTGTAACGGTCAGGGTCCTCCGTCCGTGGGCTGGTCGGATAAGGTGGTAGTACCTTAGTTACAGGTACCTGACAATAAGAAAACCAAAAAGGTCCCGAATGGGGGCCGCAGCACATGCACGTTGCAGCAGCGCAGCAGTCAGATTCGTCGGCGGCAAAAAAAAAGCTCGGTGCTGGCTGTGACTGTGACCCGCGAGGGATTCAGACGGGGTCCGCAGGACTTGGGGCCAGTAGACGATACTCGGAGTTGGACAACCTGCGGCCTGGATTGGCTGCGTTCCGCGTCGGGTGAGAATGCCAGAAGGACCTTGAACGCTGGTACAGGATACCTGGAGAGCCTGGAGTTGTCTCACCTTCTTCTAAGGCTTCCTCCCTCTCCTTCCGTGGCTTCCAAAGGAGTCGCTGCGCAGCATCAAATGCAAATGGCGGGTTGGCGTGAGATGGCGCAATTTCTGACATGCACCGCATGCTACGTAGGCCGCCATAGAGGGGTACCTGGCTGCCATGGGGCGAGACGGCTCATGCAACAGGTCGCTCTCTAACGCACGCCATCCCAGGTACGCGTGTTGGGCGGCCCTTTTCTGGTTGGCGCCGCGTTTGGCTCCGAGTAGGAGTCACACCAATCCTGCGTGGAATTGGCACATGGCAATCTATCACGATGATGGATTGTCGGGTTCGCATTGTCCTACCGTAAGAGTACATTCTCGTTATTACTTCGCGTCTAGTAGATGCCATTGAATCGTGCAAGGAAAGAGACGGCAATAGAAGAAAGAGAGCAAGATGGTTCGGAATATTATTGACCACCTTGTCGCAACGCGCGCATCATTGCTAGGACGACTTCTCGCAGCACCATCGGCTGCGGTAATTTGTTCGAAAGGACAGACACACCCCAGCACTGTTCGGATCCCTTCCCCCAGCTTCGCTCCGCGCAAAATCCCAACACAACAAACCATGACGGCCAGGGACTCCGGACTCTCTATCTAAGTAGTACTATCTGCGTAGTATCGTCTTCCTTTCTCCGGCGCGGCAAGCGGGGTGACCTGCCATCACATGCAGAGCCAGCAGCGACCCCTTGTACCCCGCGGTGCGAATACGAGGCGCAATTGGTGCATTTTACCCGCATCGCCATAGTAGTACTAAATTTTTTTTTCCTCTCCCAGTTTTATCTTATCCATGCCGTGCTTGGCCGCCCCTCTCCGACCGACCGTCGGGCCTAAATAAAAAGTCCAAGCAATCGCCAATTTTTTCTCTCACCCTTTTCCTTCCTCTCCAGCCTTTTCTCATCACTTTCTGCCAGCTCACCTCTTTCGCGTCGCCCCCAATCTCTCATCGCGAGCGATTTGTCCGTCCTCTTCTGCCTTGTTGATTCTATTCGTCTCTCTCTCTCACCTTCATCTACCCCTCCATCCTCACATAAACCGCCACAATGTCTACTCCCAACGGCGTTTCCAAGTCAGGAACTTTCCTGTTCACCGTAAGCAGCCCCTCCTCGTCTCTCCCTCCGCTGGAACAGCTCTCTCTGCCAATGGGCCTCGCAAAAGTCGACTGTTCAGCTGCTGACCTTGCTCTCCCAGTCCGAGTCTGTCGGTGAGGGTCACCCCGACAAGATCGCCGACCAGGTCTCAGATGCCATCCTCGACGCCTGTCTCTCCGAGGACCCCCTCTCCAAGGTTGCTTGCGAGACGGCCACCAAGACTGGTATGATCATGGTCTTCGGTGAGATCACCACCAACGCCAAGCTGGACTACCAGAAGATTGTCCGCAACACCATCAAGGACATTGGCTACGATGACTCCGCCAAGGGCTTCGACTACAAGACGCTCAACCTGCTGGTTGCCATTGAGCAGCAGTCGCCTGATATCGCTCAGGGTCTCCACCTCGACCAGGCCCTCGAGAGCCTCGGTGCCGGTGACCAGGGTATCATGTTCGGCTATGCCACCGACGAGACCCCCGAGCTCTTCCCCCTGACCCTGCAGCTTGCCCACAAGCTCAACGCTGCCATGTCTGCTGCTCGCCGTGACGGCACCCTGCCCTGGCTGCGTCCCGACACCAAGACCCAGGTCACCGTTGAGTACAAGCACGACAACGGCGCCGTGGTCCCTCTCCGCGTCGACACCGTCGTCGTCTCTGCCCAGCACTCTGCCGACATCACCACCGAGGAGCTCCGCAAGGAGATCCTCGAGAAGATCATCAAGACCACCATCCCCGCCAAGTACCTCGATGACAAGACCATCTACCACATCCAGCCCTCTGGCCTCTTCATCATTGGTGGCCCCCAGGGTGACGCCGGTCTGACCGGCCGCAAGATCATCGTCGACACCTACGGTGGCTGGGGTGCCCACGGTGGTGGTGCCTTCTCCGGCAAGGACTTCTCCAAGGTCGACCGATCCGCCGCCTACGTCGGCCGATGGATCGCCAAGTCCCTGGTCGCTGCCGGCCTCGCCCGCCGTGCCCTCGTCCAGCTCTCCTACGCCATTGGTGTTGCCGAGCCCCTGTCCATCTACGTCGACACCTACGGCACCTCGGAGAAGACTTCCGACGAGCTTGTCAAGATCATCCGCGACAACTTTGACCTGCGTCCCGGTGTCATTGTCAAGGAGCTGAACCTGACTCGCCCCATCTACCTCCAGACTGCCAAGAACGGCCACTTCGGCACCAACCAGTCCTTCACCTGGGAGCAGCCCAAGCCGCTCAAGTTCTAAGCGGTCAGCTGTGACTACTTGCACGCAGAGTATTCAACAATTCTCTGCATCTTGATTTAACGAAATGATGTGTTTTCTTTCCAGAAGAAAAAACATGTCGGTTTTTCATCAGGCACATGTAAGGCGGCGTACGGTTCTCAACGAAACCTGAGGGCTTTCACCATTTGGGATTTATGGGAAAGCGAGGCGGTTTCCGGCGTAAATTTTCTTCTTTTTTTCATCGATCAAAAAAAAGATGCGTATTTGTCATCTTTACATATACCAAGGGTCTTTGGGGGGTCAACGGGGGGCGTCTTTCAACAAAGACAAAAGTCTGGGATTATTTGCATAGACAGCAACAGGGTCACGTCTGCAAAGGAACGGTTACATGCACACACTTATGAGCTACGCTAATGATGGGTATACAACAAGAGCTGCACACCGGCGTTTTCGGGAACCAAGAAGAAGTTCAACATCTTTCTTCCCGATTTCTCTTGACCGAGCTGCTGAACATGCAAAGTCAGTTGTCGGGGTTGGAACAGGAGAAAGCCGGACTATTGGGCACAGAGTCGAGAGTTTTTTTGCTATTAGATAGAAGACTTGCAATAGACAAGCCCGATGCCAAGGCAAGCTATTTGTGGTCCTTTTGTGATTGTTTTGCTTCCCATTGCTTTGCCTTGTTCTAGCTGGTCGGCTTCGAACTGATGCAGTATCATGTTCTGATAAAATCTGAGAGAAGAGGCGATGTCGACAGCCAACAATCCCGCAGCCATGCCGAGCATTCTCACGCTGACTGCAGCCAAGACGACGATATCGGAATCCTACTGCAACATTTACTCCGTACCCTGTCGAGAAGAGTTCTGAAGAGAAAAAATCGCCGAATGGGTTACAGCGAGGAGATCCACCGTCCATGAACCGCGTGCTTTGATTACTCCGTACGAAGTTACCTTGACAACCTGGTAGTAGTAGTACATTGTGCGACAGAAGAGAAGCAAGAGCTGAAGAAGGTCGAATCAGGAACAATACGCCGAAAACAGGGCATTGTCGCTTTGCTTCTTGATGGGAAATAGGGGGGGGGGGGGGGGTCTGATCAGAGGTAGATTGATGAGTCAGTTGTGAGAGTAAGATGGGTATGGGCGTGCTACTTCTGTTCTTGACAGTGGGTTGGGACAGAGGCAATGGATGAGATATGCCGTCGTTCTTTTTCCCATGATGCCGCTATCATGGGCAGTGGATGAGAAGACAGAAAGAGCTGAGTGTGCGGTTGTTTTCAACATGCTCTGATCGGACTTGCAGGGCACACTGACTCATAATAGTAGCCGTTTAGTATATGATATTCTGGGGTTCTATCTACCCCATCTTACAACCTGATCCAAAGATGTAAGAGTGGAAGAGGAAAGTGACCAGGATCGGACGAAACAAAACTTGAAGCTTACGTGAGATATAAGGTACAGTGATATGGCATCCATCTTTCCATCTTGCAGTGCCCCATGCATCGCATCACCGCACATGGCAATATTAGTGTACCCTTGTTGAAATCCTCCGAGGTGAGATATGACTACTAGAGCTTTGCAATTACAACTACTACACGGAATACTGCGTGCGAATAATAACTCACGGAGTCCGGAGTTTCTTCCACGGAGCTGGAAAAAATGCACGGATGCCCTTACCTGCCTTGAACATCATTGACAAACAACATGGCATGGCATGCCAAACGCACGCATGCATGCACGGCACATGCCATTTCAGATCTCATCTCGCTTTCGGAGGTTTTGTTGCTTTGACAGTTTTCCTCTGGCATTTGAACTTTCAATAGTCCCGGGGGGGGGGGGGGGGGGGGGGCAGGCAGCGTGAAGCAAGCCGCAAAAAGATCAAAGCATCTGCAAGGGATGATGGAGTGATTGACGCTCTGTTTTGCTTGTTAGGGTAGGTAGTTCCGATTGGGCGGTTCGTAAGAAGTTTGCGGTGATGATCTCTTTGGTTTTTCTCATTAGGCGTAAGTATGTATATACAGTGCTATGTTTTGTGCCAGGGTTGTTTGATGATGATGCAAGGAGGGCGTGCCCGATACTGCCGGCCGAAAAAAAAAAAAAGGTATGTATAGATGAAAGCATGGAGGTTTGAATAGGGGGGAGTGAAAGGGCGCACGGATAGGAAAGCACATGGGCTGTTGGATGGTCAATGGCTCGTGTGAACACCTTTATATAAGAGTATGACCATGATGTCAAGTCAGTCCGTGCTCGCGAGGGCGTGACCGTAGCATGACCTTTTCCGGTCATTGCGTGGAATATTTTTCTTCTTCGTTTTTGTTCTTTTTCATTGTGACGGGATTTCTTGCGTGTATCCAATGCTCCACCTTGGTCAAGTACGGGGTTGAAATCTGCATTGTGGGAGTTGTGAGCTGTCATAACGACTTGGAACATATATGGGCTCATGATTTATGGAGTTGGTATGGACATCATAAAGTTTCTTTGAGTGGATGCCAAGCTAATGGCTTCAAGAATAGAGAATGTATTCCGGATGTCGGGAAGGAGGAATACCGTAGAGAGTTGGTGCAGGGAGGAGCTGAATGTCGTATGTGTCGCTTGTTCATGCAGGGAATCTCGGATCTATCACGTTATGACGAGGTTGAGTGCTCGTCAAGAGTAGCCGTATTTGTTTAGGTTTTCTTTTTCCGGAATTTGCCGTCCGTGGTATGTGGAGAACCTGAACGCTGCAATGGGAGGCAACGTTGGCATCGTCAACCTGCCTTTGGCATCGTCAACCTGCCGTTGGGTCGACTCTCCTCAATATCGATGCAAGTACCGAGGTTTGATGCAAGTGTCAGAAACGAAACCACATCACGGATACAGATATAGCTCATTCTGAAGACTCTCACCAAGAATAACCCCTATCGGGATCGTATGAACCATCAGTAGCTGGGCAGAGACATCGTTAGTGAGGACAAGCCGTCGTACGATTGCTCCATATCATGCTTGAAACAAAGATCTGTGTTCGGATATATATGTATCGACGAGGCAAAGTCCTTCGCGAGCAGCTGGACAGTGGAGATGGTTCCCAGCCATCGGACAGTTTTCACTCCGACCTCGTACAATTCAATGATGGATAGATGCGCCTGCAGATGAGGCCAATCCCTCATATTCGCGATTCAGGAGGACGTGACTCTGGTGGCTCAGAAAGGTTTTCTTTCATCTTGCTTGTCAGACATCATCCGAATCTGTTACATGGCCCAGGTGGCTAATCATTGTGATTACGACAAAGCCTGGAGTATCTGTAAGAATGGTGCCAAAGGTAGAGAAAAGCTGAGAGCTCAATGGACACCTCCAGTATCCCGCAAAGTTGGGGGCCGTCAACATTTCCTCTACTGCAGGGTATACTCTCACGTTGAGCGTTTAAGACGGCACTATTGGTGATATCGAGCGTCTACAATATTGGAACTTGATCTCTACAGACAGACATAAACGTAGGTGCTTCTCGGAAGAATCCAAGCTTACTCAGTTACTATTGAGGTCCATGTCCATCTACCGCACTGATCACAAATATTCACTGCCTCTATGACTCAGTCTATGCCACTTATATCTATGGATTCGCAAGGGCTTGTCCAAGCCCACCTTCATACGATACCTAGAAGGATTCTCCCAACTGATGTGGTTAATAAGTCTTCCCTTACAGTCCTAGTCCGGCACACATCATACGGTGATGGACTCAGCTTGAGAGAAGCGACTCCTGTTTGCCATCAGTAAACTACGTGTCTTGGACCATTCTTCTTCATCCACCACCATACCCCTTTCGCTCAAACTATGCTCTTCTTGGAGACAACATCTTTGTATACGAAGCGCGAGGAGTAGTCTCTCAGCCACTCAACTTCACCACGAATGGAGGCGTCATACACCACGATCAAGCCCGAACAAACCAAACTAAGAATACCCAAGAAGCCCTCGTGTCAATACCGGCCATTTGGTTCTCGCCAGCCATCGAAACGACATACACGCAAAAGTCAAACTCCCCAATCCCATGTCGGTAGCCAGTAGAAAAGCTCTCTCTCCGCTTAGTCTGTGGCTTGCACGAGTTCTTCAGTGAAGCCATCAATCGCCATCTGAAGGCGCGTAAGACTTACTCTTTATAGACATGACCAATAGTCCATTACGATGATGCCCCAGATCCCTGGGACCGCGCCGCGTGGTGATGGCGTCCATGCTTGGGAAGCTGGCAGACACAAAGGGTTACCAGGCAACCCATATGTTGTTTAGCTGGCAAAAGCTAGAACTGGCCATCTCCAGAGAATCGGTAGGGGATGGGAGTGTATACACATCCAAACCAAGCCGGCGGGAAATGGCGTCTTTGTTTAGACTAGGGCATTGGAAAGGCGCTCGACCAGAGGAGTGGGATGTGCAGGGAGAGGGACCAAAAGAAAGACGCGAGAAGGCCGAGGTGGCTGAGAGCAGTCTTGATGCTAGGCCGTAGTTTCAGATCTGTGACAGCCTTCAAGTGGGTGAATGAAGCTATCTCGAGTAGACAATACCAACGCTGATCGGCTCGTTCGTCGACCCGGCCGAAACCCGACTGAGAATGATCTTTGCAGGCCGATTCCCGCTCGGCCGGGGCGGCTACTGCGGAATCGAGAGCCCTTGAAGTTAGACTCTTGTCCTCCCTCCTGATACGATCCCATCCAAAGTGAATTTTCGTTGAAGAGACCATTTTGAAGGGAAACACCTTGGTACTGTCCCATAACGTAAAGCACCATACCGGAGAGCCCATCATGCCAAGGCCATCGGCACGATTTCCCTCTTTCTACGGCTCTATAAGGCGGTACCTCCGAAGACGTGCGTTCTGCAGTTTCCACACGTAAATAGCCGTCTCTCCTATTCACCCGCGGCTCTCTGTTCGCTCCAAAGTAACGTCATATCTGAACCGCTTCAGCTTCGCCTTCAGCATTGAGTCATGGCCATGAATGCCCGTAGACTTGCATGCGCTGGCGGCTGGCTTGAGCTTCTCCTCGACTGGAGAAAAAGCCTTCCCCATCTGTGTCTACCCTCTTCTGTTTAGCCATTCACCAATCATCCAGGCAGAGGGACCATATCTCCTCGCGTACGTACATTAGTCTTGCAGCCAAGGAGGGTCAAGCTGAAGTCCGGCATCATGGTATATCCCACAGCTGTGGTTGACGGCGTTCTGTAGGACGCTTTATTTGACAGCCATCCCTTGTCAACGTGAGCTGCTTCACGCCCTCCGGATGAGATACACCCCCCCTTGTTTACTGCACGTCCCTGGTCTATTCTCGCTCTCGTCTCGTTCGTATCCTATTCCCATGTCAAGCCACCTCGTTAGCGGCAAGACTAAGCGGCACCGGCGCCAGGCCAACCGACGACGGTGCGTCTGCTTTACCGTGGCTGCGGTGCTGGGAGGGGCGTCAAGCGCAACCAACTGCATGGGACTAGTAATAAGGATCAGCTAGCTGACAAAAGCGCCTTGATTGACTGACAGATGAATGGATGAATGAGAGAATGGGGAGTGAATGGGTGAATAGGGGGATGACTAACCTTACCATGAGGCTGAAAGCTGCTCAAGATGATGACGAGTTGCCGGCCGAACAAATCATCTGCCGTTGACTGTCCATCCACATGTCGACATCATGTCCCAGCCGGTCGGTATTGTGCTTCCGCAGACTAGTGGCCGTCTTTGGGTATGGCGGCTCTGGTGCCTGTGAGCAAGAGAACTTGCAAACCAGGACGACGCCTTCAAGACGCCATTGTGCATCCAGCATTCGCCGCTTTCGAGAACAAAGAAGGAAAAACAAAAAAATTCGATCCCGCCGGCCCGGCAAATGCGGTGCGCGGCCCCCGCAAGCCGGGATCAAGAGAAATGACACCCCGTCGTGGCCAGTGCACTGCAACTCCTTGCGTCTCTCTTGCTTTTTTCACCCATTGGCGAGCGAAGACACCAATGAGACGAAACCAAAGCATAAAACAAGCGTAAAACAAACGGCTCGATGGGTATTTTTCCGACCGCGACGATCCGTGAGAGCGGCAATGGGCGACGCTGGGCTTGTGCGTGAGACAAGAATACTAAGGACTGTTGCGATTCGAGATCTGAGAGCGGCTATGTAATGCACAAGTGCACTGACCGAGAGCTAGTATCTAGATCTCATTGTTGTCAAAGAGACGTTGCTCCGGGAAGAGGGTCCGGAGTGAACGCCAGATCATGACGCAGGCGGTGGCATGATGTTGCTGTCATCGCATGTTGACGTTCAACTTGCCGTGGTAGAAATGAGCGACCAACTATCAACCTACATTGGGGAGAGACGCTGATGCTATTCGCGACTGGATACTGAGTGATCCGCCTCAACAGTCGCCATCCCCTCAAACTGATGTCTGAAAACACCCTCTCGTATCAAGCGGTGGTAAGTAAGTAGATGCACACTTGAGAAGACCAGCTGCCACTTGTCAGTCGATCCATGATTACGAACCTCGAGGCTGCTGCCAGATTTCAAGAGCAGTCTTGCCATCTCTTAGTCACCTTCTTCTTCTTCTCACACGGGAAAAGGGGAGAAATGCCCCATACCAAGAGGCTATTCATACCCCACGCTAGGGCCATGCTTGCTCCAACAACACGAGGTAGTATAACCCTTTGCTGGACCGCTTGCAATTAGCAAACTTACACAATGGCAGACTTTGCACCTTGAACATCGGACAATATAATCCACAAGGCAAACGGTCATGGAGAAAGAAGAAAGAAGGAAGCGAGGAAAATCCTGAAGCAAACAGTCATCAAGGTCCTCTGTCCGCTTGCATATCCACCTTGTCCATTCAACAGGCCATCACAACGGAGCAAAGGAAGAGGCACAACAGTGGTGGAGAATAGCATTGCGGGGCAGCCGTCATTCATTGAATACCTTTTCTTTCAAAATCCACAAATCTCTGATATTCAGGATTATTCTTGACAAACGGCTCAAGCTGCAACGCACAATATGAGCAAACCACATCGTTCGATGCTGGTCAAAGTGTGTCAAGCGATCAGACGTCAATCATGGTATTGTATTCACAATTTCTGTTGTCTCTTGCGTTTCCACATACCACGGAGCACATAGACAACTTTCCTTACCTACCAGTGTGTGATATTGTTCTGTGCTCTTCCATGTGGGATCATGAAGCAAGGGGGAAGAAGGAGTGAGGTATGCGAAAACTGGGTATGCCAATCGTCGATTGGCTCATTCGGGGCAACAGTGTACTGAAAGAAGGAAAAAATCATGGGGGCAAAGTGGTGGTAAACACGACAGTGACAATGACGGGGGTGGAGGACTGGGAGATTTGAAGTTTGATTGAATCTAAACACACGTGAGACGGGGACATTGCCGACTCCATGATTCTTGCTTTGTAATAAAGGAGAAGATTTTTCGAATATGGCCTAGTAGATGGTAGCAGCCAGGGCACCTCTTGGTCGACTGGCAATGCGTCAGCTCTGAGCTCGACTCAGCCGGAGGTTGAGCGACAAGCTTTTCCACCTCTGTGGTGACCTGAGGGAGTTACGCATTAGCTCAGGAGGCTAAGGGAGGCTGAAGCCAAAGAAAAAGAGAAAAAGCAATAATAAGAAAAAGACAGAGCAAAACAGTAAGAAAACGCATAAGGGGGCATCTCTAGCTCAAGGCGAAAAGAGCCGGCCTGAGACCATCGCTTCGGCCTGCTGGTGGCATCCAGAGCGCTGGAAATCTGAAGCGAGCGGCAGGAGCTGAAAGTCGCCGACACTGTGGCTGAACTTGCTCAGTTTTGACTCGATTCGAGTTTAGCGATCTGAATAGCGCTGAAGTTGAAGAAGATGGTGTGGTGTAACGGTTTTCCAAGTTGTTGGAAACGAGGGGAGGACGGAGAAATGACTTGATTTGGACTCGTAGGGAGTTGACAGTTGTCCGTCGTCAAATTCGAGGTGCAGGGCAATGAGCGGGCAAGAAGACAAAAGATAGGGGCGAAGAAGGGAGGACGCAGAGTGCGGTGACAGTGGTCGGTGGTAGGTCTATTGTTCCCGACTGTCGAATACAGGGAGAATAAGATGATGGAATGAGGAGGATTGCTCCCTAACAGAGGCACAATGCAGCAAAAGATTGGTCACAGTTTCTTCGTACCAGGTTTACAAGAGGCGCTTCAAGATTTGATTGGAGACGGTTCACTTGAAGTTGATACAGAAACAAAGAGGCGGCCAGATATCGCGAGTCTAGGACCAGCCATGATGCAGCTTCCTCGTGTCATTGGGCTCATCCGCACTTCTTTCCTTCAGCGTCGGGCTTCCACAGTCGCTCCTGCTGTGCCGCGATGCTACCAAGAGGAGCAACCTTACTGGAAGCGGAAGTACCAACGCCCAGCCGCTCCTTCCACTCCCCTCACTCCCGTTACTCCCTTGCCCACTCCTTCCGCTGCTGCAAAGTGACGGCAGCACAGCGCACCAGAAAGGCAGGCCAGGGAAGGAGAGATCGCCCGCTTCGGCGATTGGCCCCGCAATGGCCGGGTCCCGGGACGGCGGGCGCTAAGCCACTTCGGGACGTCAATACGGACAACAATAGCAAAGGACAATAGCAAGCCAAAAGCCGGCTAAGACGCCGCACCCCCTCCCTCGTCTCTTCGGCTCCCTCTCATTTTCTTTCCTCTCTGCACCACCGCAAGCCGAGCCTTTCAATCGACTGAGACACGCATCGAGCACAAAGCACCCGCCTATTGAATTCTTTGTCATGCAAAAGGAGGGCAGCCACAATACGGCAGACAATACGCTGGACCGGCGAGCCGCATGCCCGCAGCGTTGGCCGCCGCTTTCCAATCGCCGATTGCACCGCACCAGGTCGGGGTTATGGGCTGTCATGGCTAGTATTGTGGTTTCTGCGCTGTGGGCTGTGGACTGATGAATTGTGCAACTTGCTCGTTCAATCTTGCATGGTGAAGACTGGAAAGGAAAAAACTTGCGCGGCTGGGCAAGATGGCTAGCCAGACGCTGGCATTCCAGCCACGGCGGCACGACATCCCCCCTTACAAGCACAGGTTCCCAAGCGTCCAGTCCGTTGCTGCAGGCTTGCTCTGCCATGTCCTCCTTGCAGACAGCTAAACCCAGGTGGACGGAGTAGCTTCTAGCCATGCCTCATACCAGTCACATCTCATGCATACGACCTTGCCTACAGCTCTAGGGTCCAATTCCTCGGCGATGGGAGCTGCATTCGAGCGTCTTCCGGGAGACCACGTGTACAGATCCTGTCAGTGCTGTCCTGTTGTTGCTGCAACTGTTGTCTCGTGGCATTCCTGCCAACCACTTCGGCCGGAGTCCGTCAACTTGACAATACGTACAACAGCCTCAATGCCACAAAAGATGCAAAGGATGGAGGGAGGGAGATGGAGGGGAGAGGTGTTGTCATTAGGAGACAATCCGAAGCCAGATATGCCAAGGAGGCGCCCCCTTTCTCTGCTCACCTTGTTTCCGCAATTCCCGCAATACATTGACAACGGAAACTCAGAGCCGCAAGAAAGTCAAAGCCGAATAGACGAGAAGGGAGAAGGAAAGAAAATGGTGCAGAAGCCGGGCTCAACAGACGTAATAGCGGCTGCGAGTTATGCTGGCGCACCCGTAGATCACACGCCCCTCCGGACCAGACTGTCGGACAGACTCAAACGGGGGGCGTATAGCTTTCTCACTAGGTACGTCCCACGAGCCTGGATGCGCTACACGGCATTTGCAGTCGGCGCAAGAGAGCAGGCAGAACTAGTTCTGCTATCCAGATTGGCATATTTTCACCTGTCGCGATTGTCCACGCATCGCAATTGATGCCCAGGCAGTTGTCCTCCTTGCCGTTGTCTGTGTGAGTGCTTCTCCGTCGAAGAGGTTTCTCCGTCTCCCTCTCTTACCAAACCCTTTTCATCATTTAGCGGAGACAAGCTGCAGCAAGCGGTGCGTGTAAGTCGATCGGGAGCCATCAGTAATCATATCCGCAATTGTATTGTTGCTAGCGGAAGATTCCACGGCCAAGCCACCAGACGACGACAGAAGAAGGACAAGCCACGCGGGTGTTTGGCTCGGCTTGCAAAAGGGCGCACGGCTCATGGGTGTGTGGCATGATTGCTGCATGAATCAGTCGTTGCTCAATCATTCAGGTTGAATCGTTGCGGATGGGGGATTGGGGGCGTCTCCGTCCTGGCCCAGCCGGGGTGGGAGCAGAAGAGGGACGGGAGCATGTCGGTGTTTGGCTTTTCTTTAATCAAGGGAATTAGGTTCGGCTGGAGCGTCATGCCAAAGGGGGAGGGGTGGGCCAAACGGGCTTCGCACGACACCTCCTGCTGGGCCGCCTTCTCTCGCAAAGGTATATTATCCGTCTCCTGTCTCGACCCCTTGATGCGTCTCTCCACGAGTCAACTAGCTTGATCTCTCTTGATTCACGTTCTGTTATCATCTTGATCGCCTCATACTCCTCACTCGACCAGCAGTTGCATTCCTGTGCTGCTCTCTTGGCTGTTGGCTTATACCACACGCTCGCACACCTCGGCCATTCACATCACATCACCTCGCTACCTTCACACACTACCAACCGCATCTACACCCTCCATTACGGAAACATACAACAGAGGGTAGCACCGGATTTGGGTCCAAGAAGCAACAAGGAACAAAAACTCTTCATCCGACTATAGACTGCAGTAGTCTCAGCCAACTCCCTTTCCACGGGCGGAACAAGAGCAAAAAGACAATCGGCGATTCTGGGACTTGAGCACCTTGATTCACTGCCTGGAAGACATATCAACGACTCACCACCCCCTCTTCATCTTCGAGCTACATTATCTCTTATTCTATAAGAGATCGACTCGTCCTTCTTCTGTCACACTTTTTGACTTCATCATCACACATACCTATACAACACTTCACCATGAACACATCACCGGCAACAACTACAGCTGCGGCTGCTATCCAAAGCTACATGGCCGCCCCTAAAGCCTCCTCCCGCCAGACACCCTTGACCTCTCCCCCTCCCGCCTACACGCCACGCACTGCACCCGATCTTGCTGCACAAATGCGGCAACAACTGCGTGAGCCTTTCATCATGGGCCGGCCATCCATCCCCGAGACAGTCCTGGAGGCCTTGACGACTGAGGACGAGGATGACCAAGACCAGGAGGAGGGCATCTCCCCCATCAGCCTCCGCATCAACACCTCTGTTCTCATTTCCAAGAACAACAACCTGGTGTGTCTCACAGACACGCCTGCCAGCCATGCCAACGCTATTGCCAGGGCCGTCGTTAAGGCCATCCAGGAGAACAGCTCCGGCCAGTGCGGCATCCCCATGATTGACGAAGACGGCCGTCCTCGGCCAGTCAAGATTGAGGTTGACGCGGGCATCACCGTCGAGGGCTCAGGAAACATCGTCGGCAACGAGGCCATCATGAACGAGGTCCTCCGCCAGCGCAGCCTTACCCGCAAGAGGGCAGCCGACTTTGATGATGATGAGAGCGACGTGTCTGCCCTCCCGACGAAGCAACGTCGTGGAAGCGGCAGCACCAGCAGCATTTCCCCTTGAAAACTGGTCACCGCAAGTCTCAAGAGGCATTGTTTCGTTCCATCATCTAATCTCATCATTTGAGCGGGCATTTTATTCTACGTCGCTACTCGGAGCACCATCACGTCTCCGCCCCCATGAGCTCTTCACTCACCAGTGGGGTCTACTTGCTATACGTTGGAGCACTTGGCGTTCGGGCATCTTCATCATATACCCATAAAGGCAAAGCCTTTTTCTGTTTTGTTCTTCATCGACACTCCGATAATGAGAGACAACGGAGGGGAGGATACCTTAGGGGAGGAGTAAAACAGGTGGTTGACTGCTTCTAGAAAACTGATGCACCCACCATCGTACCTAGTATCATGAATAGACTGTATCAATGAATACTACTTCTGACAGCATTTCCTCTGCTTCATCTGCACACTGTGACTACTTGGCCGACGAGTAGTAACTGTGACGGTTGGTTTACCCCCTCTCACACCGTATTGTAGTTCTCTTTGTTGTCGTCTTGCAGTTGGTCCACAAATCACATGCCGAAAGAAAGGGAAAGCCAAGCACGACCACCCCGACGAACACCGACGAACTAGTCAAAGAGCCTGCTTGGTGATCACGAATCAACCATCTCCGACGTTGGCTGTTGTTGGTTCGGCATTCTCGAGGGCTCCGAAACCTCGCATCATACTACATTAGCCTCTCACACCTGATTTTCTACAACGCCATCTGTCAAATATTAAATGCTACTACATACTACCAGTGGTAAACGTCATCGGCAGCATGATTCGGACTCCGCTGCCTCTGGGGGTCCGGTTCATTGTGCGGATATCGTGTGATCTTTTCTTTCCAGCTGTTGTATGGGATGTTGGGCCAGAGCATTCAAGGCAAGGGGAGAGAATGAAGAGAAGGGAGGGGCGTCTGGAGTTGGTTCGAACATGTCCGAAGCCATGAATAGTACTACTACCTACCGAGCCCCCGAAACTCCCATCACCGTCAATCTCAGCCTCGTGGGTATACCAAGAACGTCCATGCGTCGATCATCCACGTGCTCTTCATAATAAGCACCTCTCCCTTACCCCCCACTCCTGGCAAATCGCATCTCTCGATGGTGTTGTTGTTGGATCTAGCGACATGTCAAAGCAAAAGCACATTCCCTCCCGCCACACCTTTTTTATTTTTCTTCTTCTTTTTCTTTTCTTTTTTGCTGCCGTCGGAGAACCGCACTGTTGGATCAATCAAATCCAATCTCAGCTGAGCCGCATTGATTCCCGCATTCCGGGGAGACGTCATCCATGTTCTTGGTAAGGTAGACAAGGCTTTTCAGGTTTGGTCCGTTGGATGGGAAAAGACACACCACGTTTATGTGATGATGATCTGCTTGAGCCGAGGCTAAATCAGTCAACTCCGATATTCTTCTCTTGTCATTGTTATTGTTGTTTTCTATCATGACGGGCCCCTTCTATGGGTTCATGTTTGCTGCCGCTGCTGCTGCTGTTCTTATTGTTGAGGTTGAGGTTCAGCCATAGCTCAGCCCCACACAGCTACTAAATCGTCTTGGCCATTGCACTGCGCTCGATCGATTTGCTTCGTTTGTCGTGTTTTGATTTGACGACGGGTGTCTTTGTCCCTCTTTTTTCTTCCCCAGGCAATTGGATCCAGATCGCCCTCTCTTAGACGCGTCTCTCATCGAAGTATCTTGTCGCATCTCATCACACTCCCTAACTTTTGTTACCTGCCTGTTTGTTTGATTGATTGTTCCCATTGCTGCTATTTCGCCTGTTTGCTGCTCCTTGTTTGCCCCCTGTCCCCAGCTCGCTCACTCACTCACTCACTCACCCCCTCCCTAGTCTCACACTCACTCACACAACCCCCGTGATGGCCGACCTCACCATCCGCAACCTCACCATCACGCCCCTGGAGCTCCTCTCCGTCCAGCGCTTCCAGGGCGAAAAGGTGCGCACCGGCAACGTCGTGGCCAACGTCACCGGCGCCATCGCGGGCTTCATCAACGCCACCGACTTCTCCGCCCACCGCCTCCTGCCGCGCGGCGACTCGCACGACGCCCGCGACGTCTCCGTCCACCTCGACCCCTTCCGCGCCGTCCGCACCGCCATCCGCGGCCCCGACCCGGCCGGCCGCGAGATCCTCCGGCTGACCTTTCGGGCCGGCGACCGCCGCTATGAGACGGACGTGCCCAGCCCCTCGCGCAAGTCCGCCGTCATGAAGCGCATCGATCACGACGACGACGACAACGATGACGACCTGGACCTCACCGTCGTCTACGTCCCCACCGGCGCCTTTCTCGCCATCTTCTCCTCCGCCAAGCTCCACGCCTGGATGCGGCAGCTCGACGACGCCTGGCCCCTCCCCTTACTCTCCATCCCCGGCACCCACAACTCGCCGACCTGCCACACGGCCCTGCCCTCGGTCCGGTGCCAGTCCGTCGGCGTCCCCGAGCAGCTGCGCAACGGCGTGCGCTTCCTCGACGTCCGCGTCTCCGTCAGCCCGGACACCGACGCCCTGCCCCTCGTCCACTCCGTCTTCCCCGTCGCCCTCGCCGGCATAAAGTACTTTGCCGACCTCGTCGCCGACGTCTACCGCTTCCTCGACGCCAACTCCAGCGAGACCGTCCTCATGAGCATCAAGCGCGAGGGCGCCGGCCGCGGCACCGACCAGCACCTCAGCCGCCACCTGAAAGCAGGCTACGTCGACCGCCGGCCCGACCGCTGGTGGACCGAGCCGCGGGTGCCCTCGCTCGGCCAGGCCAGGGGCCGCATCGTCGTCGTGCGCCGCTTCGGCCTCGACGACGAGCTTCTCGCCCGCGACGGCGGCTGGGGCATCGACGGGCCCGACAACTGCGAGGACGGCACCTGCGACGGCGGGCACATCCGTGTCCAGGACTTTTACGACGTCACCGAGAGCCAGAACATTGAGCGCAAGATTGACTACAGCCGCGGCCAGCTGGAGCGCGCCGCCGAGCGCGAGTTCCGCCTTCACCAACACCACGATCACGATCACGATCACGGCGGCGGCGGCGGCGGCGGCCCGGACGCCGCGCCGACGCTGCCCATCTTTCTCAACTTTCTGAGCGGGAGCAACTTCTTCAACGCCACGTGCTGGCCCGAGAGGATCGCCGCCAAGGTGAATCCCGCCATTGTCGAGTACCTGTGCATCCGCCACGGCGAGGACGGCAAGGGGCCTAAGCAGCTCAAGGTCGGCGCGGGGAGCACCGGCATTGTCGTCACGGACTGGGTGGGTGCGAATGGCGACTGGGATCTGATTCGGTGCATTGTGGGCTGGAATGCGAGGTTACAGCTGCCTTGATATTGATTCATGTGATGTTGCAAGCTTGTAAGTGGAATCTTGGCATAATATTTACGTGAAACACGATTTGAGAGGGGATAAAGAGTAAAGAGAAGGGATTTTGGACAGGGTCACATAGGCAAAGAGCGCATACAGCGGATATAATAGGTGGTTGATAGATTCATCATTCAGGAGAGGTATAGACTATATAAAGCTTCCATGATGTTACACCGCTGTGACACATGAGCTTCATTTGCTAGCACAAGCTACAACAGCGGATCAAAAGCATCGTAATGGCATACATCTCGCTGCTTCATCATAATCTAACGCACTCAAGTCAGCAATTGCTCCACTGCCCAAGCGTTGTTCAAGCAATGATGTTTGAGAAACCATATCAGTTCTCCAAGGTGAAACTTTTTTTCGTCACGAGGAACTCGGCCAATGTAGATAATAGGTAAAGTCATCATGATGGTAGGGTAATTGGGAAGTAAGAAAAGAAACCAACCACATACCATTTCATCAGCCAGCGCAAGACATCGGCGATGCCCACCTAGACTGCTTCATACAATGTCAGCTTCCGGCTAAACAAGAACTGCATCAAGCATAGTAACAGCATTGACATCGTATATCTATCCCACAGTTAGCTACGTGCCTGAGCAATAACGGGCCACCAGCTACACTTACTATCAGAAGGTGTGAGTGTGTTCATTTCCAACAACGCCCGAAGGTGTCGTGGTCAGACAGTGTGAATACAAAAAATGACATTTCATCACAGAAATACGGCGCCAAGGTGAAATAGAAACAAGTTGTATAGTAAGTACCTATCGTTGTGCGAGTTAGCCGACAGGTACATTCCCAGCTTGGACAAGGAAATCAATTCCTATGGACCACGATCAGGTGACGAGATCTCATCCTGAGTTCTCCCTCCCCTTCACCACGAGGATTGTACGTCCTCGCTTTCTCAGGGATGAAAGGAAGAGAGGCTCGATATGTCCGCCCGTTCGTTCAAATTTCATCATGTGGGATAGGTTGAGCTGAGAAAATTTGTAGAATTACCTGTTGACAGTCTGAGTTAGCAAGCTAGCTTTGACAACAGTGTGACGGCATATAAAAAGAAAGCGTCAAGATCTCTGATCAGACAAGGCTGAAACTTATAAAACACGGTATCCACATCGTATATTAAGCATGAGGAATCCCTGAGGTGTCAAATGTTCATCATTTAGAGGGGGTGGGGTACTCGACGATGGCAAAAGAATGAAAAGCAGAAGCACCAACCTTTTAAAATTTGCAAATGACTTGCTTTGGATCGAGAGCGTTCCAGCCCGAGTACCTGGACATCTGTGACGCGTTAGTAGAGCTCGCGCACACGCCAACGTCTGAGAAATATGCGATCCAAAGCTTGTTGTTCAGTGAGGTTGTAAAAGAATTTACACTGTCACCATGGTCTGGTATGAATTGGATTGTTCATGAAAAATAAAGCATCATGTAAGGCGCAGTCAGAAAGAAAAGAGTGTAGCTTACCTTGAACATGTCCCTCAACCACCAGAGGCCGCACCAGAGCGTGCACTTGCAGCTCCGGAATCGAGCTTCTTCTGGTGGTTGTTGATTGTAAAGAAGGAAGAAGAAGAGAAGCTTGGAAAAATTCTCGGTAGATTTTAAAGGCAGCCCGCGCTAGCTCCGCTTTGGCACTAGGCCAGAAGAGAGTTGGAGAAGTCGAGAGGCAGCCTCAGCCCCGCACTGGGTGGCGCAGATCTCATCTGTGGCGGTGCTGCCAGCGCATTAGCGCGCTGCATGCTTGCGTGGCGAATGTCATTCCCGAACTTATATAGAAGCCCGTCACTTTCCCGTCGCCTCCCCTGGATGAGCTTCGTCTTCAACCTCTTTCAACCACCTCTCCGGTGAAAAAGAAGCCAAATTATCTCCAACATGGCGTCCGCGGGGGCGATATGGGGCCCAGTTGCCCTGCGTCTCCTCCGAGCCGCCGTGTCTCGGACGACAGCCGTGGTCCGGGACAAGCTCGCCAGCGCGGCAAAGCCGCTCCAGAACCCAGCACTCCAACCAGTCGCTGTGCCCGCCAGAAGCGGTCGACAAGCCCTCAACCCAGTGGCCCTTGCCACGCAACAGCAACGAGGTGCCCGAGGCTTCTCCAGCACCTCGGCCAAGCATGCCAGCAAGGCCGTCCGACGGCTCCTCAGCTCCGAGAGCGGCGCTCCTCGACTCGATCGATCCAGGCTCCCGAGCTCCAACACTTCTCGCCAAGTCGCTCAGTTCTCCGGACGAGCTCCTTTTGCGAGCGCCCTGCGGCCCAACCTGACGGGCGGAGCCATGCCCCGAACTGCCGGCGGCTACAGCCTGGGGGGCGGTGGTGCCCGATACTTTTCCCACACACCCGCAGCTCCTGCACAGGTCGTGCAGAATGTCTCGCAGGCAATGCGGGCCTTTTTCCTTTCCGGACAGCGAATCCGATACGACGGGGTGGGACCACGCGGTGAGGCCCAATACCGGGCCGTCTCCGTTGTGGAGGACGAGGCCATGCGTAAGCTGGCTGCCATGCCCAAGTTTGCCCCTGGCGCCTATGTCGACTTTCAGCTGAGCCCAACCATCACGGCCATGAGCCCTCTTGCTGCCGCCATCGTCCAGGCTTCCGGCACATCCGGCTTCCAGGGCGAGACGGTCATCCCGAGCCTCAACACCGAGGGATTCCTCGACGTCCTGTCGGCTGACTTTGGCCGCGCCTTGAAGGATCTGACTGCCATCTATGCAGACCTCGAGCGGCTTTCGGCCTTGGGCGACTTGCCAATCTCTCTCGAATCAGGCAACCTGCTTCGGGTTCGCTTTCCAGGCGTTGATGTCGAAACAGTGGAACGACTCTGTGACGACATTGGTGTCCAAAGGGGTGTTGTCAGCCAAGATGTTGGTTTTGAAAGGGCTACCGGCGCTAAGATGGCGTTGAGATTTCCTTTCGCACCAGACTCTGACAAGGCATTGACGTCCCCTGGAGGATCGGAGAGGTCGTTGGAAGGACACGAGCTGGATGACATATCTTCGCTCGGCGATGAGTCTTTTGTTCATGAGGCGTTTGCATATGAAAATTCGGAGAATCCATGGATGTCGGAGACGGACGGATATGAAAGCATGTCGCCTCCGGTGGAGTCGGAGCAGCAATGCTCTGAGGAGTACGAGGGCCTTGAGGGCATCTACCGGTTTCTGGAAGAATGCGACAAGGCCAAGGGCAGGTTGGGCTGACGCAGATGCAACGAGTATCTCCATGTAGCAGACGGAACATCAAATCACAGCGACAATGACCGTGTCAGTCAGGACCAACACAGCATACGACGTTATGATATCCGAACATCCACGCTCTTTTTCTTCTCCTTTGTATTAACTTAACCACCATTTAGCTTAGCTTAGCTTACGACGAGAATGAAGATTTCCTTTGTGTGCATTCACATACTTGTTAATTCTATACCTCTTCCACGTATAGAGTCCACGGACGATGTATTGGCGTGGTACTCGGCGTTGGTGAGAGCCGGCATCATATCGCCTTGCTGGACCTGAGCGTCCCTAAATCTGGCCTTTCGAGACGTTTCCGCCAGAGCTGGAGGGATACGGTGGGCCCTTTAGGAGATTGGTATTGGTCGAGATGTGCTGCAGGAAGATGCCAAAGGAGAAGAGATAGGCACAGCAGAGGTCGCAGTTGATGACAGAGACGGGCGGCATGGTTCCGGGTGGAGGCTGGACGGGATTGCGCTGCATCGCGTGACTCGGCAAAAAGCACGACGCTGCATCCAAATGCATTCGGCGTTGCTCTGTGCAAATGCAGGTGCAGATGCAGGGTGCCGAAGTCGTATCTTATCGCTTATCGATAACACTTCCTCTTCTTACATCATCCAAATTGAAGCACATGCTCGGCGTTAGTCCATCACCAAGTGTTCCCTGTTAAAGGCTCAGGAAACAAGCTGCAAGGGACAACAGCTCTTCGAATTTACACCTATTCTACTGCTTCAAAGGATCCAACCCGAAATTCTGGGGAAATAAAGACTTTATCAGATCATCTCGCAGACGTGATAACGCCACCCGAGATTGACTTCGCGGGGTTACTCGGCTGCCGACCAGAGACCCCCCCGGCAGAAGCACTTCTTCCCCACAGGACGGGCGTTGCCTCGGCTTGGAGCTTTGCGTGACCGAAACCGTTCGCTCACCTTGTCTCGTTGATCGTCCATCCATTTAATAAGCTGACGGGCCTCCCCCAATTCGTTTCCACCTGCGTTTTCGCTGTCCGCTTTTGCTCGCGATACGAGATACCCTCAATCCATCCATTTTATCTCTTCGATACGTGAATATATCTACACAATGTCTGGACCTGGTGTTGGCTTCGAGTACCCTCCCCAGCCCGTTGCGTGGCTGAAGCGCGATGTGCTGCTCTTTGCAAACTCCATCGGCGTGACTGCCGACGAGCTTCACTACCTCTATGTAAGTTGCTGTTGCCGGCGAGGGCACGACGCTCTCCTCGAGAACGCAATTGACAGTTTCATTTCTATAGGAACTCCACCCCAACTTTGCCGTCTTCCCTACCTACCCTACCGTCCTGCGTAAGTCCTCCATCGCGAGCATCTCCAGCATGGTCCTTGCGCAACCCGTCCTAACAGATGAGCGAAACAGCATTCAAAGGCGACTCACAAGAAGTCATCGACTTCTACGCCTCCCAGAAAAAGACCAAGATCCCCGGCGTCCCCGACTTCGACTCGCGCCGCGTCGTCGACGGCCAGCGCAAGATCGAGTTCCTCAAGCCCCTGCCCGTCACGTCCGCCGGCCGCAAGTTCGAGCTCCGCCAAAAGGTCCTCGGCGTCTACGACAAGGGCCGCCCGGGCTCCGTCGTCGACAGCCAGCTCGAGCTCGTCGACGCCGACACCAACGAGGTCTACACGCGCCTCCTGGCCAGCTCCTTTTTCGTCGCGCAGGGCAACTGGGGCGGGCCCAAGGGTCCCGCGACCGAGAGCTTTCCCCCGCCCAAGGACAAGAACCCGGACTGGGTGCTGGAGCACCACATCTCCAAGGAGGCGGCGCACCTGTACCGCCTCAACGGCGACTACAACCCGCTGCACGCGACGCCCGAGCCCGGCGTCAAGATGGGCTTCCCCGGTGCCATCATGCACGGCCTTTATTCGTGGAACGCCACTGCTCATGCCATCCTCAAGGCCGTGGCCGGTAGCGACCCGACCCTTATGAAGGAGTACCAGGCCCGGTTTGCCAGCCCCGTGATGCCCGGCGACAAGCTCATCATCAAGGTCTGGAGGACGGGCGAGAAGAAGGGCGACTTTGAGGAGATTCGGTTTGTTGTTGCCGTCGAGAACGGAAAGGTGTGCTTGAGCAACGGCCGGGCTCTGGTCAAGGTTCTGGGAAACGTTGTGGGGGACATCAAGGGAAAGCTGTAGATGTATGATATTGTGCCATTTGATGATGTGATGTAGAGGGTCCCACGATAGGTTCCTTATCAGCGAAAGTACATGTATTTTACGTGTTATTTATAGCCTCAACAAACTCAAGAAAAATCAAAGATCAATAATCAAATTTTATTCCCTGATTGATAAACCCCGAGGCAACAATTTGCAAGGAAATTTATTTATAATTGCTGCCTCAAGATGCGGATGCTCTCGAGCAATAGTCGCTGCCTGCGTCGGGAATTTGGTCAAATTCTGCTGCCTGACTGAGCATCTCCTACTTGTACCTGCCTTTCCCCCCCTTATTATATCTCACCTTCTCATATCTCATCTCAAGCCCAAAACATGCCTCTCTTTTTCATGACGCCTCTTCCACTTCCACTCCCACGCCACACATAAAAACGGAAGATGAGCCAAACACAGTATATCGGCCAGCGAATCTCTTATGATGGCGCGGCTTGCACAGTCCGCTACATTGGCGGGGTTGAGGGCACGACAGGCACCTGGTTAGGCGTCGAGTGGGATGATGCCGCACGGGGGAAGCACGATGGCTCTCACAAGGGCACTCGCTATTTTACTTGTAAAACTTCGCATCTCTCTGTCTATTCACCGCCGGGCTAGCTGACGCAGACATGATAAACCGCAGGCCTATCAAAATCCCCCACGGCGGCCTCCTTCGTCCGCCCAACCCGCCCAGCAGACCCTCCCCAGAGCTTCCTCTCGGCCCTGCACGAGCGCTACGTGGCCGACGCCCCGGGCCAGGTGCAGGGCCGGTCCAAGACGGAGATTGTCGTCGGGGGCAAGGTCGCGCAGGAGATGGGCTTCGACAAGATCTGGCGGCGGCAGTCCCGGCTGCGGGAGACCAAGATTGTCATCCTCGACGGGCTGAGGGTCGCCACGGCGCGGGACGCCGGCGACGTCAACGACGACGGCGAGCCCAAGACGATCGGGGAGACGGCGCCCAAGATTGTCGAGCTGGACCTGAGTCGGAATCTTTTTGAGAGGCTGGGGCCGGTGGTGGAGATTTGTCGCGATTTGAAGGATTTGCAAAAGCTTGCCATCAAGTGAGTCTTTGTCCCCCATTTGATTCGATCTGCCACCCTCGTACTGACTTATTGCTGCAGCGGGAATAGGTTTCAAAATGTTCTCACCGATGAGGCACTACAGGGCGCAGAGTCCGTCCTTGGGGGTGTGACGGAGCTGCAGCTGGGAGAGACGCTGCTGAGCTGGCAGGAGTTGTGCCTCATAGCCAGCAAATGCCCTTCTTTGACCACCCTCCTCGTAGGGTCCAACCAGCTGTCGACTTTGCCACCTACAGGCGAACTCAGTCTACCATTGACTCTGACATCCATCAATCTGGAGTACAACGACTTCACGAGCCTGTCAGACATTGCCTGCCTGACGTCGCTCAAGGCCCTTCGCCATCTGCAACTCAAGGGAAACAACATATCAGCAATCACCGCCTCCTCCGACTCTCCCCCGGTCGTCTTCCCTCCTTCCGTGCAATACGTCGATCTCTCTTACAACAAGATTGACAGCTGGGCCTTTGTCGACAAGCTGACGGCGGCCTTCCCCGGCATGACCGGGCTCCGCATCACGCACAACCCAATCTACTACTCCATAGACGCCGACTCCAACGCGCAGTCGTCGGACGAATCCTTCATGTTCACCGTCGCCCGCATCGCGCCGCTCAAGACGCTCAACTTTACGCACATCTCCGCCACGGACCGCACCAATGCCGAAATGTTCTACCTCTCGCGCATCGCGAAGCAGCTCGCCACCGTGCCCGAGGCGGCGGAAGATTCCGTCAAGGCCCTGCACCCGCGGTACGATGAGCTGTGTGCGGCGTATGGTGAGCCGGACGTCATCCGCCGCGAGGAGGTGAACCCCAATTTCCTCGAGGCTCGCCTCGTCACCGTCGAGTTCCATTACGAGGCGGCGGCGGCGGCGGCGGCGGCCCTAGAAGGTTCGAAGAAGAAGAAGAAGACGACGAGGACCGTCAGGATCCCCAAGGCCTTTGACATTTACGCCGTCAAGGGTATAGTGGGCAAGATGTACGGCTTGGCGCCCCTCAAGCTACGTCTGATCTGGGAGACGGGCGAGTGGGATCCCGTGGCCGGGTATGATGAAAAGGACGGCGATGACGACGGCAGCGATGATGACGAAGATGAAGAGATGGCGGAAGCGGACGGAGACGGCCAGGAGGCGGCAGCAGGAGGGGGTGAAGCCGATGACCAGGCAGGGCGGTGGGTGAAGAGGGAGGTTGAGCTGACGGATGGGCCGAAGCAGCTGGGGTACTGCGTCGATGGGTTGAGGGTGAGGATCAGAGTCGAGGCATCACGCAACTAGCTAGAACACGTGCTTCTCCTTAGAAATAGAAGAGTTGATGATGAATGAACACTATCTTGAGTTTTCAATGGTATTGCCCTTGTGCATGTTTTCCCTCCAATGGTTTCATCAGGTGGAAATCATGACACACAAGGTTGATGCTCGTTGGATGGAACAAGGAGCTCAATGGGGGAGTATCTTTTCAACTTTAGAGATGTGACCATACGTACATTTGCTGAGCCGAACGAATCTCTTGACAATTACGTACGCGACGAGGAGGAGATGCAATATGCAAACGTAATACATACTCGTAGCCGTAAGGCGCCCACCGTTACACATACTACTCACACACATAGACACCACCGACATATGATAGGTATGTTGTCATTCTCACGCCCTTCTTCTCCTCCACCTCCTGCTTTTGCGGATTTCCGCAGCAAAAGCGTCAAGCATCTCATTCAATTGTCCCCCCCCTCTTTCGCCAAGACCACGGGAGAGGGACCCCCGATGACAGACTTTCACCATTCCTAGTTGTGTGTGGGGAAAATTTGGTCCAGACGATTGTCGACGTGGGCCATAGGATTCAAGCATCAAGACTGGAGGAAAAAGCAACCTTACCTTGTAAGCTTTACTATTTCCCCGTTCCTCCGTCTTTTTTTTCGCGGGGAATGTCGCCCTTTTCAGGCTTTTGGCCCTTTGCCTATTTGTGTATTGTGTGTGTGAGAGTGTATGTTAGCCAAGGTATATAAGGGACGTCATATACTAGACACAATGGGGGAGATGAAGCAGTAGGCAAAGCAGACCAAGATACAGACTTGTCTTTCCTTCCAAGGTCGAAAAGCCATTTCCTCTCAAAGGATCGCGATCACACAACTCACCAAGTCACACTTCACCTCCTTGTTCATCTCCTCTCACAAAACAACAAACAAAAGATGCTCTTCGTAAACGCCATCTGGCTGTTCCTCGCCGCCACCTCAGCCTCAGCATCATCCTCCTCCTCCTCCTCCCCCTCCTTCACATGGCACTGGCGCAACAACCCGGGCGTCAAGCCCGTCTCCCCCCTCGGCCGCACCGTCACCATCGACGTGCCCCCGGACACCGACATCTGGCGCCCGGCCCTCTCCAAGCACAACTTCACCGCGCCCTACCTCTACACCGCCGTCCCCGCCTCGCGCTTCCAGAGCGTCCAGGTCACCGTCACGGCGCCCTGGAAGACGCTCTACGACCAGGGCGGCCTCGTCCTCTCCTTTCCTAACAAGCACAACAGTCCCAATCGCGAGCGCTTCATCAAGGCCGGCATCGAGCTCAACGACGGGGCTCCCGCGCTGGGCGTCGTCGCGACGGACATCTTGTCCGACTGGAGCCTGAGCCCCATCATCACGGAGCAGCAGCCGCAGACGACGGGGGAGAACGCAAAGGCAACGATACTGGTCGAGCGCGATGGTACCGATGCGTGGGTGTATGTGCTCGAGAACCAGGGCAGCACGAGGCGCGCGCTGAGGCAGGTCATTTGGGCGTTCAACGAGGACGACGCGCAGGGCCTGGCGAGGGAGGTCGAGGTTGGCATCTATGGTGCGAAGCCGACGGAGGAGTCGGGCGAGGGCCATGCGAGGGATGGCATTGCCGTGACGTTTTCGGGGTTCGCGCTGGAGATTGTCTGAAGATACATAGTTATTGGGGGCGTTTGTGTGTTGATGATGCTTCTGCCTGCCTACTAGCCCTTTGATAGTATTAGTTGGTGGTTCGCGTCAAATTCTGCAAAAGCTCGTTTGCTGCTGCACCTGGTGAATTGCCAAAGTCCGTTCGCCCTGAATAAGCCTCGAGTTTGATGCCTCTTCCTAGCACAGTTGATAGTCTGTTTCAAAGTCATTTTTTCTGTAAAGTTGGCTACTTCTCGCGTGGAAATTGCCCAAAGTCCGTTACTGAATAGTAGCCTCGTCTGTTGCGTTGTCCCTGAACGGGATTAATATCGCCGTATACGCAACACATGTCCGGAGTAAAGCACAGCCACGCTATTGTAATGCCAAAAAGAACAGAATCGAGTCCCATCGAATCTACGTCGGGCCATACAAGTTATCAATCTAAACCGGCAATGCACAAACATCTCCGGAGGGCGAAGGGCGAGATCGGTTCATGCCCCCCAGCTCTCGCGCTCCGATCGCCGTCAGGAGATAGTCTAACCCCGTCAAACCTCGAAATACGCTCCCCGGCATAACACACACACACACACACACACAAGGAGCGTAAAAGAAAACAAGGTTTAGCGCCCGACTATCGAACGCGTGCCCGCCAACGGGATAGTAAGTAAGGACTTTGTATCTCCTTGCGAAAAAGTTTCTAGAATCCGGAGACCGGGGCGCTAATAAGGCTGGGCAGAGGATCGGGTTTGCGCCGTCGGGATAAAGTGAATAGTATGCAGAAAGCCGCGTCGTTATATCCGATTGCCCAAAGGGGAAGTATGGTGTCGTTACATCATTGTCGCAAATTGCTGAACAAGCAGCGGGGCTGGATGGCGATAGTCGTTCTACTATATAGAGAGGTGGGATGCTTAGGAGAATGAGTTGTTTTTGAGGCAAGAGTGGAGAGACATTGGTAAGAGCTTCTAAGAAGACTATCCTTTTGCTCCCGACAGCTTCGCTTGTGCTTCACTTAGAACTATTCGATTCATATAAAACAACACAGAGCAAGATGCCTACGGTTATCGGCAGAGAAGTTGGCCCCATCGGCTACGGCCTCATGGGTGAGTCGGAACGAACATGAAGGAAAAAGTTCTTCCTGTTACTGACATTTCCTTCAGGCTTCACTTGGCGACCAGAGCCTACCCCTGTGGACCAGGCCATTGCCGCTCTCAAGACAGCAGTTGAAAATGGCATGACCCTCTGGAACGGCGGCGAGTTCTACGGCACTCCCGAGTGGAACTCCATGACGCTGCTCAAGGCATACTTCACCAAGTACCCAGAGGACGCCGACAAGGTCACGCTCATCATCAAGGGCGGAGCGGACCTCAAGACGCACAAGCTCGACGGATCTCCCGAGGGCATCCGACGCTCACTCGACAACATCCTCAACCAGCTCGGAGGCGTCAAGAAGCTGGACCTCTTCAGCTGCACGAGACGTGACCCCAACACTCCCCTCGAAGTGACCTTTGGAGTCATCCAGAAGGAGTACATCGACACGGGCAAGCTTGGTGCCATCGCGCTTTCTGAGGTCAGCGCCCAGACCATCCACGAAGCGGCCAAGATTGCCAAGATCGGTACCGTCGAGGTCGAGCTGAGCATGTTTTCTCCGGATATCCTTACCAACGGTGTTGCCGCGGCTTGTGCCGAACACGACATCCCCATCACCGCCTACTCTCCCATTGGACGAGGAGTAAGTTCAATCTCTCTACTCGAAACCACTCGCCGCATACAGATTAGCTGACTCCATAAACCGCAGATGCTCGCCGGTAGGTTCAAGGACCCTCAAGAAGTCAAGGTCCTCGGCTTTATTGCTTCGTTCCCGCGCTTCCAGAAGGAGGCCTTTGAGCACAACATGAAGCTGGTCAACCACGTCGAGAGCCTCGCCAAGGAGAAGGGCTGCACTCCGGCCCAGCTCGCCATTGCGTGGGTGCACGGTCAGGGCAAGCGGCCCGGTCGACCAACCATCATCCCCATCCCCGGCGCGACTACCGTCGAACGTGTCAAGGAGAACTCGAAGCTTATCGAGCTGACGGAGGAGGAGGTGAAGAAGATCGACACCATTGTCGAGTCATTTGACGTGGCTGGCGCTCGCTACCCTCCCGGCGTGCCCATCAGCACCTAGACGAGCAGTTGCTTCTTTTACCAGCGTCTGATTATGTATGTTAGAAACAGCACATATAAAGTTCAATCGACAAGCAAGCAGAGCGTTGTGAAATCAAGAGGTCAGGGGTGAAATTGTCCACAGACGGTCAAATTGGCTTGAGCCAAGATGACCTTGAGCATTGCAGAATTCATCGAAATGAATACATCATGGTGCAGGTCGACACAAAGAAAGGAGCGTATAATGGTTCAAACTTACTCTATCCATGCCATTGCATCCTCAATTGAGTCAGCCAAGCGCCAGTCCGAAGAGTCATTTCGTGTTAGGCGAGTGAAGAAGTGTTCAGAAAGAAGGCAAAAAGGTCTGCTGCGGGTAAAATATCTCGTCTATGGAGGCTCACGTGACACTAAGAAAGCGGGTAGCTGAGAACTTAATCCTCACCACTTCAACCCCTGTCAGATACTGGGAAACTGTAAAGACAGCCATCAAGGTAGGATAGAAATCCTGAAGAAAGCTTACACCTCAAAAATAATCGTTGCTCATAATCTCTTCTACCTCACACTGGTCTAGGGGTATACATAGAAGCTCACCGTCATCAGTCATTGCACATAAGGATACCAAGAAAAGGAACATTAAAGGGTGCCATGCATGCCATAAACCAAAAAGGGGGAAAGAAAAAAGAAGAAATGCTAAACCATCATCGCTCCATTCATGCCCACGGCCTCCACCCTGTTGACAAGCTTCTTCACATTGGCCCATTCTTCATTCTTCAGTCCTTCCTTGCCGCCCAAGCCGCTCGCCACTTCAAAGACGGTAAGGGAGCCGTCGATGCCTCCGGTGGCCACGCGTTTGCCGTCGTTGGGCTCCCAAGCCAGCTTATTTAAGCTCTTGGATAGCATCGTCCTACCATCTTTCCGGCTGCTCGGTGAGATTCTCGATACCGGCTCCTCCGTGTCTATGGCAATGTCCCAGAACTCCAGCCATCCCGCTCCGTCCACGAGGGCGAAGACGCTGGGCTTCACAGGTGACCACCTGGCATCGTAGACAACGTCCTCGCGGACAAAATCTATCAGCGGTGAGATGGCACCATCCCCAGCACCAATCGTCGACGTGGCCGCAGGAGCACGAATCTTCCAGAGCTTGACGCTCCAGTCCAGCGACGACGAGATGGCCAAGTCGCCGAGATCCACGGGGCCCCTGGCGGGGTGGAAGTCAACCGACATGACAGGGGCCGCATGCCCCTTGTAGCTGATCTTCTTGTCGACACCGGCCTTGGCGCCGGCGCGGTCGTATCGGTGGCAGGGGAATATTGTGCCCTCTTCGCTTCCGACGAGGAAGAATGTGGGGTCCGTCTGGGGAAATGATAGACAGGTAGGGCTGACATCTTCGACCGCCACCTTTGCCTGGCTGGGATTCTTCAACTCGAGCAGCTCTTGTGGCTGCGCAAACACGTCCATGCTCCAGCCGCAGACAACGCCGTCTGTGGAACATGAGATGATATTATTGGCGTTCTGCGTACCCACAATGTCCACGCAGTAGATTGGGTGTGCGTGGCCGTAGCCCGTCAACGGTGTCTTTTGCACCGGCGCAGACTTGGCTCGAGTATCCCATAGCAGGACCTGGCCGCTGTACGAGCCGCCAACAATGAGGTTCGGATGGTAGGGCGAGAACTTTGCCGTAAGGATATCGGACTGGGCGGTGAAGACATACTCCGGCCGGTTGTGCATGTGGACGTTCCAGACCTGGACGAGGCCATCGGGTTCGTGGGGTGCTGTTGGATTCTTGGTGTAGGACGCGAGCACGAGCTCGTTGAATTTGGGAGAAAAGTCTATTCCACTGATCATTCGCTTTTTAGACCAACGATCATCGAAGAACTGCGTCACCTCCTTGACTCGATGCGCCCCCTTGCCTCCCGTGTTGCCGCTTTCTTCGTCTTTGTCTTCGAGATCCTTGCCATGCAGGGCGTAGTCGGTAAGAATATCATATGTCTCCTGGTCCAGGGCCCTCTCAATCACCTTTGTCGACTGCTCCAGGAAATCGACAAATTCGTCCGAGTGGGTGACGGCTTCCAGTTCTTCGGCAGTAAGTTCTCTGATCGGATAGTTGTGTGTGGAAAAGGGCTGGGCTGCCGCAGCGCCCTCGGCCATGCGCTCTTTGGTCGCCCGCAGCTCTTCTTCCACCTCTTGTCGGATTTTCTGGCGCAGCTCCTCCTCTCGATCCCGCTCCTTTCTGCTTAGCCGTTTGTTCGGCGTTGATGTCACGAAGTCGTCTGCATCAGAGGCAATCGATTGAGCCCTTGTTCTGGTCGGCGTAGCCCAGTCATCCGTCGTCTGTACACCTTTGCTGTAGGAAAAGACCTCCTTGACAGGACTCGGCGGGCACTCGTACACGGTAGTCAGAGGCACCGTGGTAAGATTCAGCGCCACAGGGGTAGGGCCCGGCGTCGCTTGTCCACCTTGTCCGGTCAGGGACGCCGTCCATTCGGAGGTCACATTGCTGATTTCGCCGCCGCTGAGCACACTATTCGGCCTGCTTCCACGGGGCGCAGGCGATCCAGGGGGTCCGGTCCCGATGGAGCTGGGCCTGCTACTACCGACCAAGCTGTCAATCAGGGTTTCGATCTCGCGGCGACTGTCGCCTCGGGGTGTTGGTGATACGAGCTGTGTCAAACAGTCTGTCAGCGGACGCGCGCAAGGTCAACATTGGGCGAACGGGCTGAAGAAAGGACAAACCTCGCTGGGCGAGCTCATGCCAGTGCGGTTGTACGGCGTCTGGTTGGAAGCCCGAAGCTCCCTCTGGCGCTTAAGCTCTGCGAGCTTCGCCTTTTTGGCAAGAATCTCTTCTCGACGTTGCTGCATCGTGATTTCGCCCAAGTCCCATCGCGGGACTCGCCAGAACAGGAGGGTGAGGCCAAGGTGCGCCGGATCAAGGAGGGAGGTCAAGCCACGGCGCCACGGAGGGTTTCGCAGCAAGACAGCGCTTCAGAGGGGGGCGGGGTCCGAGTAGTAAGGCGTTGGGCAGTTTTGCAGAGGGATGACATGAAATGAAGGGAAGCGGTTGAGTAATGGAAGAATGAGGTGGTGAGGACAGCGATCTGGTCGGGTCACTCCTTTTCCATCCTCTGTAGGAATATGTATTTGGGAACCACAGAAGCCTGCCGTTCACCGTACAGTAGGCACTGGCCCTCTGTCTGTCGGTATCGGCAGCTAGAGGCGATTGCCGTCCATTGAGCTTATCGCCTAACGTCTGGTCACCGTGGACCTGCGGCCAGCGCTGGCAGCACGTGACTGCAGCGCCTGCTAGTGCTGGAGCCCAGGCCTGGAGCCGGGCCAGCAGCGGCCGTCCGGGCCTGGAAAAACTGAGGTGCGACTTTTCCCGAGGACATTTTCAAATCTTCATCCCAGGCCCAGTCCCAGTCCCCCAGCCGACGCAACAATTCCCTCGACCTCTTCGCCCGGGTTCCTCGACGGCCATTGTCGACCCCCCAGATCCGCCCGCTCTCCCCGAACTCTGTCTGCAGCAGCCGCGCGACCTGCGATTTTTACCATGTCGTCAACGGGAGTCAACGTACGTTCTTGCATTTGCAGTCCTCACCCTCGCAGAGCCCAACCGCAGCCGTCCCGCATCGGCCTCGACCCTGCGCCGCCCGCGTGCAATTGGCCCTCCCTTGGCGACGCAAGGCTGATTCAAGTGTGATTCCAGGTCCTCCGGTGGTCCGCCCTCGCCTTTGGCGTCTTCTACGGCTTCTCCCACCAGCGCACAATCACTGCGACACAGCGAGCTCAGCACGCGCAGCACGAGTACGAGCAGAAGCAGAAGCTGATAGAGCAGGCCAAGGCCGAGTACGCGAAGAAGACGAAGCCGGCCGCGGCAGCAGAGAATGATGGTACGCACATTTGCGAGGGGGTGGCATGGCGCCTGTCTCCTTTGTCTCCTTTCTCCCCCGCGGGGTTATTGCAAGCCGGCCCACGGGATGGAGGGGGGGAGGGGATAGGGGATGCACATGTCAGGATTTGGACCAGCAAAGCTAACTCTGGAATAGCCGCTACGGATGTCAACAGCCCGGAATTTGACCTCGAGAAATACCTACTGAAGATCTCCAAGGAGAACCCTTGACCGAACCAAAGCGCGGGCTGATGGAGGGGTGCTGAGCAAAGCAAGAGATGCATGCTGAAAAGCGAGTGAGAGAGAGATTCGGGCGAACAAAATCTGGTCGTCGAGGAGACGCAAAAAAGCCTTGAGAGGCGTAATGAGACACCACAGACTGCAAAGGCAGTGTATATCTGAAATTACACATGGCGCCGCTGCATAGAGGTTTCCTGGGGTCTTTTTTTGTTTTTGGTGAGCTGTACCATGTAAAAATATGCGCAATTAGACGTTTCAAAATGGAAAAAAGAAAAGCTACAAAGTATCGCCAAGACTGTGAGAAGCAGTAGATCCCCATGACTGACGGTTTCCCCATGCATATGAGAGGAGCCCTGCGACTGCGAGAATAGCAGTTGATATCATCGAGAGGTGCAGTATCAACGAGGTGGAACGATATCTCGCACCAACGGATGTTTTGACTCTTATCTTTCTTTTACATACCGTCGTTAAAGATGTACCAAAGCACGAGATCACACGGTCTCTCTTCCCTCAAAGATCCCGAGCAACATCTGACAAACTCAAGACAGCTTCCCACAGCTTCAACTCTCATTCATGCCCGTTTCCACTTTTCCAATTGGCGCATGAAGCTCCAAGACACTCGTGTGTGATAACATGCTGAAACTGCCGCCCCGGGAAAACACCGGACCCCGGCTCTGCCCCACAGCGTTCTTGACATACGTAGCACCTTGATAAAGAAAGCTCCAAGCTGTCCTCACCACAGACCACCTGCGCGCGGCTTCTGAGGGTCAGATCGAAGAATCTCCATCAAACTGAGATTCACCCTCGACACCAGTAGCCACAATGGCGGCAAAATCCCCCCAAGGGCCCGCCGTAGGCTACACCACCGACAGCACGCGGACGCTGCTCCGGGTTGTCATTCTGTGCTTCATTGCCGCCGCCGCCATCTCCAGCCGTCTCTTCTCGGTTATTCGTAAGCTGCTCCTCCAGCCAGCGGCCAGGCTGTTTGGCGATGCGATGCTGCAGCATCAGCCCAATTGCGTTGCCCAATTGCCGCCGTGGTGGTCTCCAGAGTCTAGAGAAGCTTGCTGACTTGCCTTGTACCAGGATTTGAAAGCATCATCCACGAATGTTAGTGACATACACCATGCCATCCATGGTCCGTCCAGACGCCGCAGACTAACAAACCACATCTAGTCGATCCCTGGTTCAACTTCCGCGCAACAAAGTACCTCGTCGCAAATGGCTTCCACAAGTTCTGGGACTGGTTCGACGACCGAACATGGCATCCTCTTGGCCGAGTCACCGGAGGCACCCTGTATCCCGGCCTCATGGTCACCAGCGGCGCCATCTACCACGCCCTCAGGACGCTGACAGTCCCCGTCGACATCCGCAACATCTGTGTCCTGCTTGCGCCGGCCTGCTCAGGCCTGACTGCGTTTGCCACATACCTTCTGACCAACGAGATGACGACGTCGCCATCTGCCGGCCTCCTGGCTGCCGTCTTCATGGGCATCGCGCCGGGTTACATTTCGCGATCCGTCGCCGGCAGCTACGACAACGAGGCCATTGCCATCTTCCTCCTCGTCTTCACCTTTTACCTGTGGATCAAGGCCCTGAAGCTGGGATCCATGCTCTGGGGAGCCCTCTGCGCGCTCTTCTACGGATACATGGTGGCCTCGTGGGGTGGATACGCCTTCATTACCTGTCTGCTGCCCGTCCATGCGCTGGTCCTCATCTGCATGGGCCGATACAGCACTCGCCTCTACGTCAGCTACACCACCTGGTATGCCCTGGGAACATTGGCCAGCATGCAGATTCCTTTCGTCGGCTTCCTGCCCATCAAGACCAGCGAGCATATGCCCGCTCTCGGTATGAGCATTCGCTGTCCGTGATGCTGGCGTCAATATGTATCAACTAACATTGTTTCCTTAGGCATCTTCGGCTTCATCCAGCTCATTGGTTTCATCCAATATGTGCGATCTGCTATTTCTGGGCGCCAGTTCCAGACCTTCCTTGTCACGATCCTCGTGGCGACCTTTGGACTCGGTCTGCTTGGTCTCGTCGCGCTCACTTCTCTGGGCTACATTGCTCCCTGGAGCGGACGCTTCTACTCGCTGTGGGACACTGGTTATGCCAAGATCCACATTCCCATCATCGCCTCCGTCTCTGAGCATCAGCCCACCGCCTGGCCGTCCTTCTTCTTCGACTTGAACTTCCTTATCTGGCTCTTCCCCGCCGGTGTCTATCTGTGCTTCCAGGATCTCAAGGACGAGCACGTCTTCGTCGTCGTGTATGCTTTGTTTGGAAGCTACTTCGCCGGCGTCATGGTACGTCTGATGCTCACGCTCACGCCCGTCGTCTGTGTTGCCGCCGCCATGGCAGCCTCTCAGATTCTCGACACCTACCTCTCCTGGAAGACGCCTGTTCCCGTCGAGGAAGAGCAGGAGGCGCCAAAGAAGGCCAAGGGCGGTCTCCGCGGAAGCGACAAGCCCACTGTCGGCATTTACAGCAACCTCACCAAGGTGATGGTGTCTGGATCGATGCTCGTCTACCTCCTGATGTTTGTCTCTCACTGCACCTGGGTCACCTCAAACGCCTACTCCTCGCCCTCAGTGGTTCTTGCCAGCCGTATGCCGGATGGAAGTCAGCACATCATTGACGATTACCGGGAGGCTTACCAGTGGCTGCGCCAAAACACCAAGGAGGATGCCAAAATCATGTCCTGGTGGGACTACGGCTACCAGATCGGTGGCATGGCCGACCGCCCTACGCTGGTCGACAACAACACCTGGAACAACACCCACATTGCTACCGTCGGCAAGGCAATGAGCTCAAGAGAAGAGGTCAGCTACCCCATTATGAGGCAGCACGAAGTGGACTACATCCTCGTCGTCTTCGGTGGCCTCTTGGGCTACTCTGGCGATGATATCAACAAGTTCTTGTGGATGGTCCGCATCGCTGAAGGCATTTGGCCCGAGGAGGTCAAAGAGCGAGACTTTTTCACTCCTCAGGGAGAGTACCGTGTTGATGAAGGTGCCACCGAGACCATGAAGAACAGCTTGATGTAAGTGGACCAAAGTAGAGAAACGAGGTCGCTCAATGCTAACGACGAGCTTAGGTACAAGATGTCGTACTACAACTACGCCTCTCTATTCCCTGCTGGGCAGGCCGCTGATAGAGTCCGTGGCGTCCGAATACCCGACCAGGGGCCTGTTCTCAACACGATTGAGGAGGCTTTTACCAGCGAGAACTGGATCATTCGCATCTACAAGGTCAAGGACCTGGACAACATTGGTCGTGACCATGCCAATGCCGCAGCCTTTGAGCGCGGCCAGAAGAAGAAGAAGCCCACCAAGAAGAGGGGCGCCCGTGTGCTTCGCGTGGATTGAAAAGACTAAACGTGTGTTTACGGAGGGATATCTAAGGGAGGCTCACAGAAGCCAACAAAAAGAAGGCTGGGGCTCGAGTGCTTCCGTATTATCTAGGCAGCAGCTACCTAGTCTAGAGTGTATATCAATTCTATTGTCTGAAGAGATCATATTCACGAGACGATTGTCGTCTCTTGCTCTTGACTGTGACTGGTGTGCAAGGCCGAAGCTGATGTTACGATTCAGTTCATATGTCCAGATCCAGAGTTTATGAACACGTCCGATGGTTTACCCCTATCTCGCTGGATCACGTCGAGGCACCTTCATCAACAGACAACATCAGTCGGATGTACTAGATCTATTCCATCCAGTCTTTGACTGCACAATCCTCTCGAGATTTGATACTGTCAACTTCCACCGAATAAAAGCTTGGGCCTCGTGGTGACAGCCTTGACAGCTGCGAGGGCACAGGCGGAAGGGGCTCGCCAGCTGGCACACAATTCGCTTCCACAGCACATCTAGAATAATTCTTCCAGTCGCGCTTTTTCATCCCAAGTCACCTTCGCTTCACTTTCATCTCACTTTTTTTCTCACTTTCCCTCTTCTCTCTTCCACTCACTTTCCGTCTCCTCCGCTCTCGCCTCTTCTCCTCCCGACTTCCTTCTCTGACAACCTTCGACCTCCACCTCCACCTCACTTCCTCTACCATTCATTCAATTGTTTCGCTTTTCTCCCCCTTTTTTGTCCTCTGGATAACAATACCCTATTGGTTTCCACCTCTGGATAACAATCGCCCTCTCGAATTCCACCTCGCCTCACTCTTCACCTATTCAGGTCCCCGGCACAATGGGTGGAAGCAGCAAGAAGAACCGACGCAAGAACCCTGCAGATGACAATGAAGTCGATCTCCTCACTCTTGCTTTCAATATACCCACGCGCCGTGACTTTGAACGTGCAGAACGAGAGGTGGCCCAGGAGGAGATCCACACGCAGGGCGTCCGAGTCCAATACGACGCCGGCGAAGACGAGTCCTCCCTCCTTTCTCAACCAGACATCACCCGATCAGACACTCCCGACGCCGACGAGACGCCAAAGGCTCGCAAGCTCTTCAAGCCTCGCCATCAGCTTCACGCCAAGGAACACGCAGCTGCTGTTCAAGCTTCGTCCCCCAACGACCATCTGAAGCCCGCCGACCAAGAGCCGCCCCCAATGCGACGAGCTTCGCGGCGGGAGTCCAAGTCCTCCAAGGCTCGTGAGAGGGCCTCCTCGAGCCCAGCCTCGTTCAGGGCTCCCTCTCCCGCCTTTGCCATCCCGGCTTCGGCCACTTTCCCTCGCGCAGTCCCCAATTACGCCCAGCAAGGTGCTAGTTTCGCTGCTCCAGACGCTTCCACCAGGCCTCTTCATCCCAGCATTGGCGGCTATCAGCCTGTGTTTGCTTATCCCGCGGTGTCCGTGTACCCTCCGCCGCCTCAATATTACTCGCCTGTACCCAGTGATCCTGTTGCTGGTGGCCACCAATACGCACCCTTTCCCATGACCCCAAAACCCGCTGCCAATGCTCACGCAACCCCCCAACCGTCCGGTTTGGTTTCCCAGCAAGTCCAAGATATTCAGAGCAAGCTTGACGAAGTGATTATGAAGCTGTCTCAGCACCCAGAGGATGTTGCTTTGAAGAGCACCTTGTCGACTCTACAGACCAAACTCAACACCAAATTGAATTCGCTGTTGGGCATGGAGACGCGAAAGGAGTCAGAGGCTTCGGATGTTCCTACGACTCACGATTCGAAGTCCACACCAGCTCAGCCGCAGGCCGCTGCGCAGCAAGACAAAAGCCACAAGAGGACAATTCGCCATCACCTGTGTACCGGCTGCGGCAATGTTCGCTCTCCCGACTATCACAACAAGCATCCCCTCATCCCAGGAGGCAATCCTTCCATGAACTATTGCGAAGACTGCTTTGAAGAGAAAGTCGAGAATGGGGACTCAAAGTATCACTTCTGCTATGGCTGCGGAGCTGCTAGGTCAAAGGAGTTTCATCGCAACCATCCAATCTCCAGAGGCGATACACCTTTTCCAAACTACTGCTCGGTATGCATCGAGGAAGTTCGATCTGCCGAGACTATTGCTGATGTCTCCATGGTGAACTTTGTGAGTACTTTGACCGCCGCCCTGCAAAGACATACATCAGAGCGAGACTAACGGAAAGTCAATTGCAGAATCCTGGAAGCCGTCCCAACAAGAACGGTGCATCCCACTACGGCGCCGCGCGCGATCAGGCTCAGGGCAGCAAATTCATCAATGCATTTGGGCCAACGCAAGAGATGAGTGACCAGGAGGATCAACCAGACGTCTTGTTGTTTTCGGCACACAGCGAAACGAGCGAACAAGTTCACCCTCGGGAGAAGAAAAAGATTCCACAACCGCTGAAGCTCTCGACGAGCGGTCCCCAGCTGAGCCCCTCGAACTCTTCACCCGATTCTCCGTACTACCCAGTTCGCCATGCTGGAACAACCCAGAGGCGAGCGCAGAGAAGCCCGCTGACTAGCCCCGGCAGTCAATACTGCAGCTCCCCTGATACTCCGCCCACGCCCAAGTATCAGCCCCCTTACGTTGAGGATGTTGTTTCGCCCACCCAAGAAACGAAGCTGCCATTTGGAGAAACACAGACCGATCCAACTACGCCTGGCAAGCAGTACTCTCAGGAGAACCGTGCTCATCACTCTACAAAGGCTGCTAAGCCTGGTAGTCCCCAAGAAACATCTGACGGCTCTACCGAAGGGCAGACTTTCACTGATGACTCGGCTCATTCCATCGGAAGCAAGTCTGTGAAGTTCAGGCCAAAAGTTGACATCCGATTCTCAGACTCTCGTACATCGAGCAACGCCTCCTCTCATGCCCAGGTTGTCGAAGAAGATATCAAACCAGACGAAGATACTATACCCAGCCGTGTGGGCATATACGGAACCTCGCCAGTCAAGTCATCGGGCGGCTATTACTCGAGACATCAGACGTCTCACGGCGTACCATCCTCTGTTGCCGCAGAGGACGAAGCGAACGAAACCATCCCGGAGAGAAGCTACAGAGGAGCCTTTTCCAAGGACAGCCCCGCGGCTTCGTGGCTGCCCCCTACATCCAATGCTGGGAATTACTGGTACTCGACTCCCTCGGCGTATCACAGTCCCACGTCCCCAAGCACCGAAAGTTTCACTGGATATCGGCCTGGTGCCCGCTCGACCTTCAATTATGGCTCCGGTGGTATTGGAATGGGGGCTACAGGAGTGCCGCCACCGCTTCATACAACTCGCAGCAGCCCGGGACAGCCCAGTACCAAGGAGGGCTCAGAATCCCAAAAGTCTCCCAAGTCCCCCAATTCTGGCCCACAACATCAAACGTTTGCTGGATCCCCCGGCAATGGCTGGAGTTATTCTTACTCGTCGTCTTACGGGGGAGGGCAAGCCGACGAGTCCACGTTCAGGAAGCCATCGCCCTGGAGTACCTTCTCCTCTTGGTATGACCCCGAATGTCATACAATGCGAGAAGACTCTTCGTACAGTCAGGACTACAGTGACTATTCTCAGCCGAGTTCCAATCCTTACTATCAACCTCGCAAACGAAGCTTTCCGGATCTGAGCAGCTATTGCTCCTTCGGCACTCAACCCCGCCGCACTCCCGGCAAATGGGCAAAAGAGTATAAAAGCACAACGACAAAGGCGCCCAGGCCGACGCCGTATTGGATCCCTGAACCCATCATTGAGGAGCCGGATTCCCCCGACAGTTCGCCGGCAAAGAAGCCCAGCATGATCGGTAGGCTGATAAGGTCATGATCTGTCCTACCTCGTCCTCTAGCTAACAGTATTTCAGAGTTCAACATTGAGATCTCTCCCAAGTCGACCAGCAATACCGCCACTAGCTCGTCCCCTGATTCTGTGGAAGACGACTTGGACCGCATTGCCGGATCCGAAACAGATGGCGACTCCGACGAAGAGAATGATCTCAGCAACAGCAGCCTTGACACGCCATCTCTTGATTAAGCTTGTGGGAAATGTGAAAAGTTGCAGCCTGACAGTAATTCGGATTTGCTATGCAACCACCATGTATCTGTGTCATTTTTTCTTTTCTCTTTCCTTCTTTTTTCCCCCCTTTTTCTACTAACCGCCTTGTTTGCTGTGGGATCAACCGCTTGTTAATTTGTATGAAATCTTTACCGTAAATTCGGAACGATGTCTGACAGGCCAGAGCTGCTTTTGCGTCGCCATGCTCAGTTCTTTTCTTTTTATATTTTGCCTTTTGCGCTTGATTCGTTCGATATTTTCCTTTGGTATTCTTCCTTCCTTGTATCTCTGGTTTTTTTTGGTGCGTTATGCGGCTCTATCTCTTTGTGTTTTTTCATGGTACACTGTACTTTTCTCCTTTTTCTTTTTCTCTTTCCTCTTTCCACCTTTCCGTCTTATCACATTGAGAAGGTTACGCATGGGTGAAGGAATACTCAGCGCTACGCCATTGCTCTCGTCCCGGGCGAGGAAGTTTTGGTATGCTGATACTTGTTCCACATTGGTGACGATGGATACGTTTGGGGGGGAACAATGGTGGAATTGACTCTTTGACTGTCCGAGCAGGGTTCGCTCTGGGCTTGTCGAGCAAAGGGGGGGTTTTTCCATCACGTGGTGGTCGACTTCAGCGCCAGGATCAAGGGAGGCTTTCGTTAGAGAGTGGCCAACGTCAACGTCAGGGCCAAGGGAGGCAGCAGAGAGATGTGATTTGTTTTTGCGATTGAGATTGCATTAGCTAGCCAAACGGTCTAATAAATTCGGGGATTTTGCAACGCCTATGTGGTATATGCCATGTTTGTGCATGAACAGCGCTCATGACAAGTCAATATGTCGCCAGATATTGTCCTTCCCCCACAGATCCTGTCCTAATTCCATCCATCCAGTCCCGGCCATCCATCCATCCATCCATCCATCCAACTCGGGCGTCCCTTTTTGTTTCATCTATAAAGAAAACAACATAAGAGGCAGAGGAAAGACAAGATACAAAAATTCATTCAACTGGTATAACAAACGATTTCTTTTTTTCCCAAGCAGTTACAAGCATAAAAGGACAAGAACAGAGCAAGGCAAAATACAAGCAGATCGATAAAGAACAGAGCTTGAGGTGAAAAGATAGGGGAAAGACATGATATGCTCGCTTCCGCGCGTTTGCTTACATGATCTCTCTTTATGGTACATCAAAAAGAAAAACAAAGAAGGGAAAGATGATGAATTACCTAGCCAGAAAAGGGGAGAAAACTTGAAGGGGGAAAAAGAAAAGATGAAGAAGCAGAGAAGCATCATCTGATGGAATAGCCGGCGTACGACCCCTTCCTGGAAAGAGAAGAGCCCTGCCTCGAAGCCAAGAACTCAATGGCGGCCAGCCTGCTCTGCTCAAAGACGTGGCTCCTGTTGCGCTCCAGGTCGATGCGCCGCAGGCGCTCGGCGTTGTCGGCCTCGAGGGCGAGCTTCATCCGCTGCTTCTCGGCCTGCCTGTCGGCCGTCTCGCGGCTGCGTTCCTCGGCCCGCTTGAGGGAAGCCTCGCGGATGCGCCGCTCGGCGCGCTGGCACGCGACGTCGAGCGCCTTGGCCACGGCGACGCTTGCCAGCTCGAGGCGCCTCTGCGGATCCTCGCGCCGCAAGCGCGAGCCGCCCCATAGGCACTGGAAGATGACCTTTGTCTGCTCCTTGCCGTCCTGCGAGTTCCACAGGTCCAGGACGTCTCCGGTGTAGATCTTGGTCCAGTGGACCGAGGGCGCCGAGGGGGTCTCCGGATTGCTCGAGGGGATGCGCTGCCCGTTGATGGAGATGCCGATGGTGGCCTTGGACGAGATCCAGAAGAAGTACGAGTCTTCGTCTGCAGCGTCATCCTTCCATGGGTGAGTGTCCTTGGCCGGGTCGTAGCCGTCCTTCCATAGCAAGATTTTGAAGGCATTTTTGGGCACTCTTGTATTGGTCTTTGGCTCGAACACGACGGTGTTTGCCAGCCCACGACCAAAGGATATCAGCGAGTCGGTGATGGTTATCTCAATCTTCTGAACGCAGGACTTCTTGTGCGAGGTGATCATGCCGACGACTTTGCTCCCACTGTCCGTCTGCACGGGAACTACCCTCTGGGTATCCAGACGGTCAGTGTCCAGGTCCCCGTAGCCGGTTTCCTCACCGGTGGAGGGAAATTCCATGGAGACGTCCTCGTCCTGGGCCCGCGAATTCTGGCTGTCCGCCGCCGGAAGAGTGGGAGGGAAGTACCGCATGGCCAGGTCCCACAACGGTTTGTTGTGTGGGCCAAACTTCTCCTTTCTGTTGCGCGCAGCCTGGACAAACACGTCGTACTGGAGCTGCGTCATCTCGGGGTAGTTGAGATGCCACGTGCTGCAATCCCGCTGCCAAAAGAGCCCCTTGGTCACCTGGCTGTCGATCTGACGGCCAGAGTCGGACTTCTTGATCGGTGGCATGCTGGCCAGCAGCCTGTACTCTTCGAGCGCCTCGGCGCTGACATCCTCGCTGAAGCTCTCCGACTTGAGCCGTTTGATGATTGGCTTCCCGGTGGGCGTCCTTTCGAGGTCAATTTCGTCACTGGCCTCGAGTGACGAGGACGTTTTGCGCTTGCTAGTGTTGAAATCCATTGATGGAGTCGTGGGGGTCGACGGATCAGCGAATTTGACAGCCGATTCATTGCCGTTGAGCTTTTGAGAAGCGACGTCTTCCACGAGGCTCTGCAGCTGATCGGTCGACTGACGGCGGCCCATGGACATGCTTGTTCCATGCCGAAGAAAGCGGCGACTGTTTCGCTTGACGAGAGTTGCGCCGGAGTCCCCGGAATCGTAAGCCTCGTCCACATCGCCCTCGGCACCATCACCATCACCATCACCACTGCTACTTGAGCCGGCCCCCCCGTTCGTGACTGGCAGGTTGAGATGGTCCTCGGGTACGACTCCAGAGCTGCCGACGGCGGAAGCCCCAATTTCGCCAAAGAGACGGGGAGGCTGCGTCCCCATCTGCAGGACTTGTTCGATGGGATACTCGAGCCTGGTTGTCACGGGGAACTCATATGCCGCGTCGTCATCCTCCGGTTCCTTTCCCTTATCCCTGCCCTTCCCTGCGTCTCCTTCTGCCTCGTCTTCCTCCTCTTCTTCTCCATTGGAGTCGCTCACTCTGTCAAACTCAAACGGCTCCTCGTACTCGTGTTCACGATATTCAGGCGGCGGGTCTGAAAGGACGCCTTCGTCATCGCTGACTACGTCAAACGACCCAGGTGAGGCCTGAATGTATAACGGGGTCAGCCATGAGTGGCGAAACAGCTCCTCTATTGTCCCACGATTCTCTGGCTTCCTCTGGAGCATGCTGCATATGAAGTCGATGCCATCGTCGGAAATGGAAGCCTTCTCCAGCGGTCGAATGTCCAGCAGCGTTGTCATGATCTTATGCAGCAGCTCAGAGTAACTGATGCCGCTCTTGACCGGATACGGAGGCTGGCCCGTCATGGAGTAGAAGAGGACGCCGCCCAGAGACCAGATGTCTACGGCGTGGTTGTATCTTTGGCCCGGCACGCGGCGAGCCTTTTTGCCCCTGCTCCTGACGCCATTCTCGTCGTACTCTGCATACTCAGTGTACACCTCGGGAGCACAGTAAAGGAGGGTGCCGCAGAATGTGCGGAGGAACGTCTGCTCGGTGTCTACCATCTTGGAAAGCCCAAAGTCAGTGAGTTTGACGTCCAGCGGCTGGAGCGAATTGATCAGTATATTGTCTGGCTTGACGTCTCTATGGGTGATGTTGTTCGCATGCAGATAGCCCAGTGCGCTCAGCAGCTGCTTGGCCATTTCCCTCGAGTCCGACTCGGAAAAGGGCATATCGTCTGCAATGTGCTTTCCGAGATCGCCCCCCGGCACATATTCCATGATGATGATGAGCAGTCGATCGTCCCAGTCAAAGTTTTCAATGTATCGCACAATGTTGGGCTTCATAGGGAGGAGACCACCGGTCAGCCAAATGCAGTCATCTCAGACAAGGCAAGGCAAGGCAAGGGTATCACGACTTACATGATCCACTCTTTGCATAATCTTCATCTCATTTTCCACCTTTTGGTCCAGCACGCCGTTCTTGATGAAGCGGCGCTTCTCGAGCTCCTTGGCAGCATACGGCACGCCGTTGTACTTGGACGTGACCTTGTAGACGACAGCAAAGGCCCCCTTTCCAATCATGCCAATCTTGTTGTACTTGCCAGATCCAGTCCACTGTCGTTGCGGAATCCGGGCCTCCTTGCGCTTCGAAGGAGACCGCTGCTCCGGAGGCTGGCGGTCGGGGGGTCGGAGCGCAGCAGCCTGTGCGTTTTGGGCCGTTTGTGCATTCTGTGCAGCCGTCCGGAACAAGTCGACATGGCCGCCAGGTCCCGTGGTGATGGTCTCAACCGGCCCTCGCACGGCTTGGCGGGCAAAGTAGGCGTCCACGCGGCGCTGGTACGCCAGGTCGAACTCGTTCTCGCGGCGCGGGATGCGGACCCGGAAGGAGAGGCTCCTCATGTCCTGCAGGTAGATGCCGACGGTGGACCCCGAGCTCAGCGTCCACTTGGTCTTCCTGTCCGGGTCCTTGGCGACGGCCGGGTCGCGGGGGCGGGACATGAGGAGGTTGTTGTCGACGGTGGTGCCGTTGGTGGAGTGGTCCTCGATCATGACGGTGCCGTACTCGTTGATGTAGATGCGGAAGTGGATGTTGCTGACCCTGCGCAGGGGATCGTTGACGAAGACGACGTCGCAGCGGGCGCTGTTGCGGCCAAACTGAAAGCCGGCGGCGGGGTTCTTGACTTGGCTCGACAGGCGCAGGATGAGGGCGTAGCTGCCGAGGTCCGGGGGCATCTCCTCGAAGCGGCTGGCGTCGTCCTCGGCGTCGTAGTCGAGCTCGACGCCGTCGGCCTCGTCCTTGCCGATGATGTACGGCGACCCGCTGGCGGCCAGCTGCTGGACCTCGAGGCGCGCCGCCTGCGAGTGCGGGTACAGCACGCAGATGATGTCCGAGACGTCATCGTCGGAGAAGCCCGAGTTCTGCTTGCCGATGCGGCGCGGGTCGAGGACGGTTTGCGTCGCTGCGAGACAGAGATGTCAGCGTCAAAAGCTTGGTGATTGTGAACCGTGAACAGCCTCTCTCGTCTTGCTATCTTGCATCGTCATATCTTACCCTGCGTTGGCTGTGTCGGCGGCTGCCCCTCGGCGTCCATTGGGGGCGACCCGGCGACGCTGCGGCGTCAGAAGCGGTCCAGGGTCAAGTTGTCTGTTGCGCTGGCTATGCGAACGAGTTCGGGAAAACAGTAGAGGTGAAGATAGTCTATGGGAGTTGAGGGGGACAGCTTTTTTTCCCTTATCAGAGGCAAACTCGCAGAAGGCCCAGTAACGTCGCTATAAAAGGTACGGGAGCTTAGTGGTGGCACCAACCCGCACCCGTGCCGCAGCGCCAGTAGGTTGCCGCCTGTTCGGTCTGCGCCACAGCGCTGATAGAGAGATGCGTGATGGCGGTTTGTTGGTGGTTGTGGACGTAGGATATATATGCCTGGTATCATATATATCAAACAACCTGAGAGATGACAATCCACACAAAGGACGGATGAAGTGGCGTGGCGGAGAAATATGTAAAAGCAAGGTAAGGATGGATGATGAAAAAGCTGGGGAAGATCGGTAGGACTAAAAGACAAGAGCCAGGCCCCTTGTACTTGTATGTAAGGCACCAAGTGCGTGAGCAGGTGAAACAGCTCCAACGACAACTTTATACCCTCCTCACTAGCACGAGACTTGTGATCTACAATAGAACACAACAGCCAGGCGAATGGCGGGGTTATCAGTTCAGTGGCTTTCGTGATTACGGGCGTGTCAATCAAACGTTCAAGCCGAGCTTCATTACTAGTTAAAAGAGGCATCCAGAGCGCGCCCCAGAAAGGCGGCAACGGACAAGGCGACCTCTTATCACATCAATAAGAAGGAAAAGCAAAACAACAAGCATCATCTGCCTGCATCGGACCCGTAACACGTCATTTGTCATTCACCCAGATCAAAAGATACGATACACCCTGCATACAGGTTCAATCGGAGGAAAAGAAAGAAAAGCAGGAACGAGATTGAAAGGAAAAAGCGTGTCACCCGTGTTGCGCGTGCCCCCCTCGAGAAAACGTGCTTCTAGTATAACACGCTCGCAAAGTCACACGCGACGCAACTGGTCCCCATCTCGTCCACTTCCTCGCGCGCGTCCTTTTCGCTTCGATTTCGCATCTCTCCATCTCATCTACTAACAAACACGCTGCTATCGCCCTGCTTCGTTTCTTCATTTAGGCAACTTCCTTTCTTCTATCATCTATAATAAAGTACACCCGCGCAACACTGGCGGCGTATCGCAACTCTTCCGCGCGCGCCCTCCTTCATTCACGTCCGTCCACACCACCAAAAAGCAGAGTCACCAGATCGTGCCAAAAACCCCGTCCGCCGCCTCGTTGCCACCCGTCCCCGATCTTGCATCTTGCGCCCACAACACGCGCACTTGCCCGAACCATCCACTGGATCTCATGCCTGACCCAATGACATTGTTGTCCCATTTCCCATCCATCAACGTCCTTCTTCACATGTAACTCCTCCAGCGCGCGAACAAGAAAAGCGTGTCCTTCCCATCTTGCTAGTGGAACACCACCCCCCAAAAAGCAGGAACCCAGCGAATTAATGCGCGAAATCTCGCACTTGTTCCCCTTGCCCACCATCTTTGCCCCTCACTGCTGCAAGGCTTCTCCCGTTGCATGCAAGTCAACAATATGCAGCCCTCTCAGCATCTTGATGCACGCTCATCGCATCGGTTGTAACCCCCCTCTACTCCCATTTCAGGTACCCCAGGTAATGAACCAACAGCCGCGATGGAAATGTCGTAAGAGCTTCCACAATGTGTGTTCAGATCCCATCAACGATTTTGACAGATGCCTCAACAGCTGTTTGCTGATATTGGCCATCTCGGCTTATCACAGCGTCATAAATCATGTGCCCTGCTCATTCGCTAACCAAGCCTCACTCACCACATTGATATTCCAACGCCCTTACGACATCTCACAAGTCACGAGATTGTTTCACCCCAATCGTCAGCAGTCATGAACAAGAAACTGATTCTTCATTGCTTGGTAGTCATACATTCATCTGTGTACCAATGCATCTACCTGGTATCAAGAATGATAGTGATTTTTTCCAACTGTATTATACCTCGTACTCAACCGACAATATGTCGGGAGAATCGCCGGTCCCCTGTGACAAAGGGAACAATTCGACGCCGTGTATGAATATCCTAGAGCAATATCGACAATGCTCAGATATACTCCCCATATATATATATATATATATATATATATATATATTGAATGCTCCCAACCCAACGCCTTCCATGCATACTGCATCCAAAGCTGCATATACATCACTGCCGCCTGATAGGGTATCTATCACACAAGATACAAGACAGTTACAGAAAGAACAAGAGTACAACTGACATGATAGAAAATGCAGAGGAAAACAAGGCAAGGAAACAATGCCTAAAAGAGGGTATGTTGTTAACAAAGGATGTTGATGCTGTACTATTGGTTCACAAAAATCAAAATGTGCCAGTTAGTGTTGCCGGTGCTGTCCTGAGCCGTACATCGACGCTGGTGACAAGGGCCGCACCGAGTGGCCGCCGATCGATGTGGCCGACAGGGTTCGTCCGTGTCCGTAGGGAGCCGAGGCGATGGAGGCACGATGCTGGACATACTCCTCGGGAGTGAGGCGGAAAGACCGCTGGGAGCCGGGCGAGGTCGGTGAGGCCGGATGCCAGGGCACAGTCGACGAGTCCTGTCTCTTGTGGTTGGCCTTTGGCTGCGTCGGCGTCTTTGGTACCTGAGGCTCATGCGTAGGCGGTGCGGGCTTGCGGAGCACCGGGGCCACGCCGTACTTAACGGTTCGGCCAAAGTTGACGTCGGGGATCTCGAAGCCGGGGTTGTAGTGAGCCTCCGGGTCAGCGCCGCCCACCGTCTTCAAGACACCGGCGCGGGGCCGTTCCACATACGGTTGCTGCAGCTGTTGCTGCAGCTCTTGTTGCAGCTCTTGGCCAAACTCCAGGTGAACCGGCGGCTGTGGGGGGAGGAAGCCGTCATACTGAGCTCGGGACTGCGTAGTATAGTGATCGATGATGTCGTTGGGGGTGATGCTCTGATGCTTGTCGTAAGATGATTCGGGCCTCATGGGGAGGGGCTTCCGCTGAGGGTGTCCCTGGCTGTATCCCGGAAAACCACCGCCAGGATAAGGGCTCGCGCTAGGGTTGTAGGATCCATATGGTTCATTCGGGTACGACGTCGCGTGGGGAGGCGGCAGCGGGCGCTGAGCGTGGTATTGCGTGTGAGACTCGTCTCTGGAAGCCGGTCTCTGATCGTAAGGGCCTTGCGCGTATGCCGAGCCATAGGGAGACGGTTGCCTCTGATGCGATCGGTGAGAGTGGTTGGTGGGCGGGCGGTCGCCGTCACGGTAGCTGTGGTGGCTATGGTGGCTGGGAGGGCGGTTCAGAGACCGAGCAGACTGGTTGTCGCCCGAGTAGAAGCCACCGCCATGGGCCGGAACCGGAGGCGGAGCATCAAAGAATTCCTCGTTTTCTTCGTCGTCGGGAATGTCGGGAACTTGGGGTAAAGCAATGCCGCCAGCCTTGGCCATTTGGGCCAGGGTGCCATTGGACAGGCGGTTGTTGGCCCGGCGGAGTTCGGATGAGTTGTAAGGAGTGCTCGCCGGGCGATCGTGAGCATCGCGCATAACATTCGGAGGTCGAACAACAGGCTCGGGAGTGCGGTTGACTCCCATGCTGGTCTCAATGGGCTCGACGTAAGCATTCGGCGTCACCGCCCGACCCTCGTCCGAGCTCGAGCTTCCAACCCGCCCAGCCATCTCCAGAGGGGACTGGTCGTTTGGCGAAGAGTTCGAGCCCATCGAGATGGGGCTGTTGGAGTCGGAAGAATTGTGCATCCGGTTCGAGTCGGAAGAATTGCGCATCCGGTTCGAGTCGTCGCCCGCAAAACCTACTACTCTGGGCTTGTTGAAGCTAATCCTGTTGCTGTTTCTGTTGTTGGAGGCTGGGGAATAAGACCGGCTTCCATCTTCGATCGAGTTCATCCGCGTACCAGTGGCCTCCTTGAGACGCTTCCGCCACTCCCTCTCGCTCCATGTCGCACTCTTTTCGTCCTGTAGGAGCGCCGACACGTCCTGGAGCTCCAAGTAGCCGAACTTTTTGTTCTTGGGCATGGCGAACATGAGCGAACGGGCATCCAGCACGCTGGCGACGAGCCTGCCCGGGCGGCCGTACAGGCCAAAAGTGTCCCATGTCGGAAACAAGAAGCGCAGCATCGTCTCGAAGCCGCTGACAGCGGGGCGCGTCTCGGGCATCATGAAGACGAAGCCTTCCGAAGACGACTCAGGCGAGGAGTGGATGGAGATGTTGCCTTCTATTTTGATGAGGGTCGAGGCGTCCACCAGAGACTTGGCCTGCGGGTAGATGGCATATGCAGAGTAGGCCTCGGTGATGGAGGCCACGGGCTTCGTCCTCTTTTGCTTCTTGCCCTCCGTCTTCACATCGTAAAACTTAATGTCTCCTTTGACGACGCGAGCGGGAGAACGATCGTAGGCCGACTTCTTCTTCAGCTCCTTTTGGAGCTTGTTGTACTCCTTTTCGTCGGGGGGCGTGATGACGCACCAGCAGCGCCTCCAGGGCACGCCGGCGCCAAACCGAACCCTGACCCAGGCCTCAATCTTGTACTTGGACCTCTCCATCATGATGTTGATGTTGTTGAGATATTTGGCCCTGCCAGCAATCAGGGCGCCGGTGTAGGCTTCCTGGAGACAGGCATGCTCGTACATGGCAAGTCGAACAGCGGCTGTCCATTCTAGCAGTGACTCGTGAGAGGTGAAATGCAGCAAGTAACGGTTCTTGCCAGCGGTGGACAGGCTGAGGATGTTCTGTAGCGGCTGCTCATCGCTTGAACGGGTCGGCAGAGACTCGATCTATGGGTCAAACTGTGTTAGACTCGCATTCCTCGCAGTCGATGGTGAGCACGTGAGGGCATCTTACTACTTTAATAGAAGCGTCTGTAAGATTGATGAACTTGGGAAGAACTTCTCCGTCTTCACCGGCGGCGTCCAGCTCGGCGGCGTCCCATAGAGAGAGCACGGTGCCGACCAGCTGCGCGAAGCATTCGGCCCATGTTCTATCAGGATTCGGTTTGCCCTCTGGAACGAACGTCAAGGTTAGCAAGCGCTCATGCAGCCACAACGTGGGGGGGCGGTGGGATGAAACGACGCCACGTACGGGTATTCTGATCATCCAGCTTCAAAAAATAGCCCTCGTGATACAGCTTGTTGGAATGGTGGTTGAGCAGCGAGAAGATGGGCTGCAGCTCGGGAATGGTGTCCTCGGTGACCTCCATGACGGGCGGCTGATACGTCTGGATCATGGACATGGGTCGCGCGCTGCTGTTCCGGTTACCTCGGGTCGGGGCGTCGACGTTTATCGGCGTGCCATAGTCAGACTGCGGCGGCGGCGTGGGAGGGCTGCGCAGGTCGATGTGCGCGAGCGAGTGTCGCTTCTTGACCCTCGATTTCAGGTCCTTGGAAAGGGGAGAGTCGTCTGAGGGCGGCGTTGTCGACGGCGATACTGGTGTCTTGCGCCCCGAGGAGAGCGCGGACATCCACGAAACGACTGGACGGTGACACACGCACACGTTAGCACCAAGCAGACAGCAGAGTAAACGAGCCTGTCAAAGGGAAAACAAGAAGAGGCCCCCCCTAGCCCGGAGTCGTCGGCGGCATTGAGTTGGCGACAAGGGTAGCGAACGCTTCGTTGCGGGAGGCATCCATGCAGCCAATGTTGGACCAGATCGCTTTGGGCAACCGCCTGCTAACAGAGGCTGCTATACGAACACTAGGAGTGCTACCTTGAAGAGCGGTAGCATTCTGTTGAGCGCTAGCAGCAGCGCCCAGAGCGGCACAGCGACTGCACAGCGCAGCGCAGGTACGGAGTACAGCCAGGCACACTCGCGCCTGTGCGTGTAAGCTTGTACCTGTACGGCCAAGGCTGCAGAAACAAGGTAAAGCCCGAAACCTCGCACGACAACGCCGACAGGTCAGTTCTGCTCCGAGCAGCGCCAATGATGCCACCGTTTGTTGCGCAATGCTGGGGTTTTAGCGGCAGGCCAAGGGGGGGGGCCAACTGGGCTTGGAGGAGATCCATGAAAGAGACTATGGGAGGGTCCAGGACAGCGCCAGAACTAACTGGAGGTAGAGGTAGGGGTCCTGCTGGGGTGCTTGGGGGGGAGGAACTGGAGCTTGCTGGGGGTCCCAACTGGGGCTGGTGACGAATAGCCAGAAAACGACGGACAAAGGACAAGACAGGAATAGAGCAGTACGAACCTCGATTGCGGACCATGGTGCGACTGGGTTGCCGGTGCTCGGTCGGGCGGTCGATCTAGAAGAGGGTGGAAGGGGGTGAGGCAGAGCGTTCGACGTCGAAGTTATAGAGGGCGTCGGCGAGTGTGCGGTATCATGAGCTGAAGCCGAGATAAATTGTCTTTCCTGGTCGATTCTCGCAGTTTCTTTGCCGGCATGCAGTATTCGATGATGCTGAAGCCAAGAATAAAGGGAGATTGGGTATCAATGAGAAGCAGCGAGTGGCGTGGCCGGCGGCCGGCGGCGGCAGTGTCGAAATGCAAAAAGGAAAAAAGCGAGCGAGCGGTGATATGGCGAGAGTATCCGTACTTGTAAGTAAGTAAGGTATCGCGGTGATGGTGTGGTGGTGATGGGTGATGTATAAGTAGGTATGCCGGGGCGATCAAGCGACGCAGTCCGGGGCGGTCCCTTTAAATGGACTCGGCGCAAAAAAAGATGCAGCCGGGGCTCGTATCGCCAGTCTGTTCGGGGGTGTGCTCTAGTGACGGCCCCCCGTGAGACAAGCACGCGATGATGCCTCGTATCGTATTGCTCCTGGGCGGGCTGCAGCGGCAGTGGATGCGTTGGTGCTGTTGCTGTTGATGATGACGATGATGATGATGCGGCTCAAGGTGTTGTCTTTCCACTGGTCGAAGGGTCTTAATATGTAAAGAATCGAGGAAAAGCAAAGCAGGGCAGGTCAGGCTGCGGGAGCTGTGCGTCGTACGGCTGCTACTATTTATCTATTAATTGCCTCTTTCATCCACACGGCTGGGAAAGCGCTGGGCTCAATGGATAGTCTCCATGGCTCATTGGGGGCACGAGCGGATATGCCGGAGCCGTCGAGCCAGATTGGCATGACAGCATGACTAGGAAGAGACCCCAAGAGAAAGAGGGAAAAAAAGCCAAGCCAAAGCAAGCACACAAGCAAGGAAAAGCCGAGCTCCGCTTCCCATCATTCTCAGGAGGTTCTCCTCGATCCTCTCCCTCCTTGCTGCTGCTGCGGCCCAACTCGCCCCGGGCGGGAATGTCGCAAGCCATGCCGTGCGAGTTTGCGCCGCTCGTTGGTGGGTTTTGGCGCCGAACCAAGAACGGGCGAGCCACCGCTGCGGCTGCGGCTCGACGGTGCGGACGGAGAAACTGGGAATAGTATTCGAAATCTTACTCACCTTGGATGAAATGGGGAACTAGATAGAACGTTGCTTGTTCTTACTCGTATCGTATGCCAGAAAAGGTGCCGCAGCTCTGCAGATCGCGACAAGCTGTTTCAGAATGCTTCTGTGATGCCCTTTTTGTGCTTCTTTGCTCTCCGTCCTGTCCAAAGGGAGTCAAGCCAATAGTTGTATTCGTATTGGATGTCGTTGGCACCTCTAGACCGGCTTGCCAAGGGGCCTAAATAGAAAGTCCCCAGCAAATCGCTGCAGTCACCAGGCCAGAAGCAGAAGCAGCAACAAGTCAGAGCCCCCCCCCCTTGAGTTTCTCTCGTCCTGTGCTGTCTCTTGCTCTCCTTCACTCATCCACGTCAGTCGCCAAGTATGCCGTCAGACTATCAGATGGCCTTGTCAGGAAAACAGATAGAACGATCGGGAAGCATGCATGCTCGACGTCACTGGCAGAGTGGCAGCTGAGGCGGCGGCGCCACTAACTGGCAAGCCTGAGGCGATCGCTAACGCCAACAAACGTTAAGCCTGGGTCGCCCAAGAGTCGCAAGATCGTCACGACGACGTCGCTGGTTCATCAGTTGCAGAGGGCCAGGCGGGCAAGCCACGAGAGACATTCCCCAGACAAGGAAAGGGAGAGCCACGCTGGGGGTGGCAGATGGGAGGCTAACTAGTATTTAAGCATGGCGGAAAATGGGCAGTTGTTTGAAAAGACCCTTTTTTTTAATTTGTTTCTGTTTGATCTCGCCTTTTTTCTTGCCCATGCTGGTTTGCTTCATTACGGATACCTTACGGAGCTGAGACGGAGCGCGCTCGCTCTTTGTCGACGCACCGCGGGCTGTGCGAGAGTGCGGTGCTCCATGTGTAAGGTCTCGAGTACATTTGATAATACAAAATGCACGCAAATACGGGGACGGCTGGCTAAGCTGGCGCCTAACAATTGCTCATACAGGCGCTGCAATAGTACTCCCGAGTCCGTACGCACTTTGACATGTCTTCTATTGCTGCGGTGATTTGCTCTGGTCTCGTAACGAGCAGCCAGGCGTTTATACTTCAAGTTCTTATTTCTTGTCTTCCTCTACATGTATGTGATACAGGCAACTCTGACTGCGCCCGCAAGGGGTCCTGAGCGAGTAATACTGGTACCCCAAACAAATCGAAAAGGTCTCTCCGTACTCCGGCAATCCGTAATTGAGCAAGCCTTTTCATCTTTGTAGCTCCGGATGCCCCGTGGCTACAGTAGTAGGCCAGTGGGGTCTTCCAGCCCCTATATCGACAGTTTTACGCTTTGAGCGTGTATTCTATTACTACAACATCTGCATTTCCCAGCTACGACACAAATGAGGGCTTCCAGATGGGCAAGGCCTCTCATTTCGTGCCAGGTAGCGTCATCACTGGCGGGTTTCTAGAAGAGATTATTGGTATTGGCGCCTGCCTCTGTACCCAGTATTTCGTGCATTGGTAGGCATGCCTGCGAGTCACCGCCAAAGATGGAGCCCTGCGCAATCATTCACGACCCTCATCTTCATTCATTCAAAGAGGGAATTGTGGCCCGTTCATTCGGTTGAACCACGAGCCAAGGGCCACGGCGCCTTTGCCGCCAGAACAAAGCACCACTCTGGCCGGGCGCCAAAGAATGAAAGGCTCCCGTTCAATCTGCATTCAATCAGTGTCAGATCCCTTTGTTACACATGTCTCGCGGCATATTATGCTAGCCGCCCTCTTCACCATTGGGCGTTGAATCCTTTCACCCACTCAACTTGATTCAGTCACTGCAGACCGCCTTTGATATGCGCATACGATACTGTTACAACTACTCCATACAGGCACCAAGTCCATCGTCCCGTCTCCATTGTCATGCATCTTGTCACACCACTTCAGGCGCCGTCAATGCAGGAACTTGTGACGCACGTTGCTTCTTTTTCTGGCTCCGTACGAAGTACAGTAGATGCATTATCATCTCTCTTCATCTGTCTTCTCTCGCTTTCTTTCTTACCCTTCATTCATCCTTCCATTCAGTTCGTCACAAGGTTCCTCGAAGCCAAGCCCCCTTGTGCTCGCTTACAGCCTGGCACCCTCTCACACAGCCTCGTCCGTACCTTTGTTCACAACATCTACGAAATACTTACTCGCACTTTCTCGCCCTCAAGTGACTCCGACTCTGGCTCCGTGCCCCGAGCTGCCGAACCTCTCCGGGCCATGCGATGCAATGCAATGCGACTCCCTACGCCACAGCGCCGCATCTGGTCTAGGTAAGCGGAGGCTGCTGCTGTGCTACTACTACTACCAAGTACAGGGCACGGCAACTATCCAGTTCGAAGCCGTCTAGTAGTATTGCTCCCGCGCAAATTTACCTTCTCACTGGTATGAAGCACAGCGTATCACGCAACACGGCGTCAACTCTGCGCCGAAGTGGTATTACAGCGACATTACCGTAAGCCGAAACCTTCCACATCAACTTTGCGGCGCAGCAGCCAAGTACGCAAGTCCACACGGAGTTTATCTGTCCAATTGGACTGCTCAAACAAACCCAACAGCCGAAGACGACTCACCTTTGCGACACGGCATAAGAATGAGAAACGCGAGGGACAAGTCAGCGCTTACTTCCAAGCTGTCGGTGCTTCCCCCCTCCCCCCCGGACGGGACGGCGGCAAACTCCAATTGCGGTGAAGCATGTGGAATTCCTCTACGCCGCTGATGGGGCTTGCAGAAAAGAAGCTGCTGATCCGGGGGGTGGCGGCGCGTCCATACAGGGAGTTGACACCATCCAGAAGGCTGCCAAGATTCCATTGCTACGTCGCCGCAGCAGGGAGTACTATTCCATACGAAAGCGTTCTGAAACGATTTGATTTGCGTGGTTGTGGAAACATTCTCTGCTGCTCAATTACGAAGCACCATAGATAGTAACGACAACATCAGACCAACGCTTGCTACTGACGATGGCGCTGGCGATGGGGCACGGCAAGGGTCCAGCTCTGGCTCTCACCAGAAATCGTTGCCATCAGGCCAAGGTCTGAGGAGCTGCCAAAACGCAGCCTGACGTCATGCTGGCCCCCTAGAAAGCAGAAAGATGCGTGGGCTTCGATCTGGCAGCCGTCCATGATGGTAATTGTTTCGTAAAATCGAAACATTGCCGGCCCGCCGTGTCTCACAATGTACCGCCTCCGTAACACACACACCAGGCCAGGTGTATACATGTAAATCGATCTGTCAGTGGGTGTCACCCAGAAGCTGGGCACGAAATAATACCACATCCATCCTACGGATAATACCACCACATTGTACGCGTCACAATAAGCCTAAGCCTTGCTCAGGGCGGTGCCGTGCAACCCGTCGTCCCGGTTTCCCAGCCAGCAATTCCACCGTGACGTGCGTCTTCGGACCCGGTGTCACCATCCGATCACCCGCCTTGGCTACACTCAATCGACGTCAATGAGGCCCAGTTGAGGGTGAAGTGCATCATGCAGCTGGCTATTCTTGGGTGTTGAAGGGATCGCCCCCCTTTGGATGATGTGTGTGCTGCCGTCGATGGTCCTGATGGTCCTGTATGTTGCAATATCAAGTATGTATCGCTGCTGCTCCGCCCTTTGACATCAAGTTGCCAAGCAGATCCTTAGTTCGCATCGCGCCAAAGTTCAGCTGTGATGTTAAGTCAAGTGCGTGGTAGTGGCCCAGCTGCTAGTTCGTGGATGCTCTGCCTTGGAACGGCGGCAATCTTCCCACGTTTAGACCCACGATTAGACCCCTCGATTCTGTTGATCCGCTTGCCGGGATCAGCTGGATATCGAAAGCCGGTGCCGTCGAGCTGTGGTTGATCAAAGAAACTTCGTGGCAATTCGTTGACGTCGTGCGCGCTTCCGTGATCTCGGGACTTGCTACGAAGCAACGGGCATGCTCGGCCTGTCGGATTCTCTTTCTTCGACGACGTGCCCTCTTTCTCATTTCACGGAAATGAAAAGCCATGATATTTTCCGATGCAATTTTGGCCATGTTCGGCTTTCATGGCAGCAGGCCGTCTGGGGCAATTGCAAATCTCAGGCGAGGCCGGAGTCGGGACATTACTAATTGACGTCTACTAAGCGACATTGGACATTTCAACAACCGAGAATAGACTCAAGCCCACGATGATGCCCTAGCGACATTTCCATCGAAAGAGCCGCGATATGATGGTGCGTAGGCGTTTGCAGGGTAGGGAATCAGATCACGCTTCGAAGCATCGTAGAAGGTTCAAAGGGCAGTGCTCCACGCACTCCGCATACGGACCTTTACCAAATCACCCCATCACGTGCGGCTAATCAACTTCAGCTGCCATTCACGCCCATCTCAAGGCAAGCTCCGATCCAGGGCGTCGAGACAACCTCCTGTTCGCATCCGGGAATCCGCCCCCAGACCATGCTCAGCGACCCCAACAGGTTGGCTGTCTGCTGCACATGGTGGGAATGCGCACATCACTCTCTCCAACGTTGGCGAGTTTCCTGACATCTTCATCGCGTCCGAAGCGCTTCGCAGGCCCGCGATGGCGGGGCCGCTGGGAGAGACGCCTCGTCTCTGCAGCGTCGCAATCGCAGTCGCAACCGCAGCCGCCATCGCACTACGGCAAATCACCCTTTCGATTTGAGACTGGCATCGCGCTGTTTGCGAAGCGATCGCCCCGGCCGTTTCCGCCGCCCTTCCTGTCCCCCCCATCCGTATCCTTCTCAGATCCCTTGAGCACCCACCACCAGAGCCGAGACCGTCGAGCCCGCGCGTTTGTGAATGGAGAACTCATCAAGGGACTCACCAACGGTGACGATGCTGTATATGCTAGCGACTATTTCATATGTGCAAACGATGGCGTAGGCGCGTGGGCGGCGCGCCCCAGAGGTCATGCTGGGTAAATCCCTCCCGTGGCACGGCATCTCCCGTCCTGTAGGAATGCGCCCCTGACGGACAGATAGGTTGTGGTCGCGACTGATATTGCACTTCTGGGCAACGGCCATCGAAGAAGAGGCAACGCAGAAGCTGTTCGAGCAGAAGGCTTACCAGCCCGACTCCATCGCCTCTCTGCAGACGGCATTCGAGCAAACACAAGAAGCGACTGGGGCACACAACTGGCAGGGGACGACGACAGCGTGTGGCGCCCAGCTCCATTACAAAGTGGTGACGGATGCAGGGCGCCAAATCGTGACGCCAGTTCTCCATGTGACCAACCTTGGCGACAGCCAGATCCTCGTTCTCCGCCCTCGAGACCAAACAGTCGTCTTCAAAACCACAGAACAGTGGCATTGGTTCGATTGCCCACGCCAGCTCGGCACGAATAGCCCCGACACGCCGAGGCAGAATGCAGTGGTGGACACGATAGACCTGGAAGAGGGCGACGTGGTCCTTGCAATGAGCGATGGTGTCATTGATAACCTCTGGGGACACGAGATTGCGACCCGAGTCTTTCAGAGCATAAAAGAGTGGGAGGCCGGGAAAGGTGTAGGTGCTGATAGCAAAGCAGATCGAAGAGGCGGCCGTAATGGCGGGATGGCGATTGTAGCTCAGGATCTAGTAGCGGCTGCCAAAGCGGTAGCTCTGGATCCTTATGCAGAGAGTCCGTTCATGGAACATGCTATCGAGGAGGGCTTAGCCAGTGAAGGAGGTCAGTCCTTTCTTTACTCACGTTCAACTGTGTGGGATATTACACTAACCTCTACGATAGGCAAGCTGGACGATATCAGCGTCGTTGCCGCATTGTGCGTTAAAGACGGAGAGTAGCAACATGGTCATTTAAGGCGGACCTCTGTGTTTGGCGATTGTGACGTCTTATATCTGGAATCCCGAAGCTGGGCGTTTGTCAATTCTGATTTGCCTCGAGTTACTCAACGAGTTGACCAAAAATACCAAGTCTTACAACTAGTGAAAATGATGGAAAGGGATAGCATCCATCTTGATTTTACTATTGGCGAGAAGTGAATTCAAATACATGTGTTAGCGATACCAATTGATAGTTCATACCAGTTCACTGAAGTTATCCAAATGTTGATATCGCCTTCATAAGAGACTCAGTACCTATATGAGTTGGAGGTTCAAGTTTCGATTCGTGCAGAGGGTGGGTCGTGCAGAGCGGCCCCACCTTGGTACTAGCCTTGAAGTTCGTTATCGCACGTGCTCCACTGTAGCGATAAGAAATTTATTTCTCCAAGCTTGGACTGAGCTTGCATTGATGGAATTTCACTGGATTGCTGCTGCGAAGACTCTTGCTCCTTGACATTAACACGTCGAAACCAATTCGAATCGGCCAAAGCGCAAACATCCAAGATGAGAGGGAAACGGTCGAAGCAATATCGCAAGCTCATGGAGCAGTTCTCCATGACGTTTGGCTTTCGCGAACCGTACCAAATTCTAGGTTCGTCTCAACCATGGCTGGCAAGTTTCTGGATGCCCGCGACTGACAGTCTTGTTTCACCCAACAGTGGACGCGGAAATGGTGAAAGATGCGAATAAATGTACCATGGACCTAACGGCCCGGTTGCAGAGCACAGTCCACGGCAAAGTCAAGCCTTGTAAGTAACACAGCGCCCTTGAACCCAGACATCTGCTCACAGATTGTACTAGTGATTACCCAATGCGAAATTCGAAAGCTTTACGCAGACAAGGACCAGCCTGGCGGCAATGCGGCGATCGAACTGGCCAAGACATTCGAGCGAAGACGCTGTGGCCATCACCCTGATGAATACCCCAAACCTCTCGAGACGATAGAGTGCCTACGGTCTGTTGTGGATCCAAAAGGAACGGGCGAGAACAAACACCGCTACGTGGTTGCAAGTCAGAATCTGGATGTCCGGAGAATGCTGCGCGGGGTCAGAGGAGTGCCGCTGATATACATCAAGCGGAGCGTCATGATTCTGGAGCCCATGGCGGATCAGAGCGTGCAAATCCGAGAGCGAGAGGAGAAGCGAAAGTTTAGGGCGGAGCTTAAGAAAATGACTGGCAAGAGGAAACGTGAAACGAAAGACGAAGGAGATGAGGGCGATCACAGCGATAGCGATGACGAGGACGGCGAGCGAAGCAAAGCCACGCAAGCACCCACGACCGAGAAGAAACCCAAGAAGCACAGAGGCGCCAAGGGAGCGAATCCCTTATCCGTGAAAAAGAAGAAGACTCAGAAACCACCAAAGAAGGATACCAACAAGAAGCCAGAGGACAAGAAGCCAGAGGCTGTATCAGATGCGCCGGCAAAGCGGAAGCGAAGAAGGAAGACCAAATCAGAAAATGCGACAGGCCCCGGCGCTTCAGAGCCAGCTGCGACAGCTCCGAGCAACGCCAGAGAAGAGAGCTGAAACGCGGTTCTTATGACGAGCGAGGTGTTGCAAACTGGATCACTGTGGTGGTTTGTCGTGGACAAGGGCAGTGTCCTGGGTAATGAGCATGGAGTTATAATAATCATGTGACATCTAGCATTTGGCTATGGCAGATAGAAGCGATTGTAAATATTACCTAGTAGTACATACATACGATTGCTACGTGCCGTGTTGGGTTGATGGTGAATGATGATTGCGGCTGTCTCATGTAAGGGCCTCACGCTGGTTCTCAATGTGGAGAGGAGGCATGGAATGCGCATATGTAGAGACCAATCCGTCTTCAGTCTCGAAGCAGCAGAGGACAGTCTGAGACCAATTGAAAGACATTAGAATAGTATTAGTGGTTCAACAATTACAACGCATTCAACCAAGAAACATAATGCTCACTCCATTCCTCGTGTTTTTCATCTCGTGTCGTCATGCTGCAAGAAGGTTTAGCTTACGAGGACAGACCTCATGCAAAGTATGTATGGGGCAGTGCGCGTACTATGGGGGTCCTGTCAGATCATTTTGTCCTCGATGCACCTCGATTCCTCTGCGGGATCGTGATAAGATAGACAAGCCCTTTATCATCCCCGGTCGTCTGACGACTCCTAGCAGGATCCCCCTCCACGCCCAGACGGGAATACGAATGCGAACCATTCGCTCTTCTGCCAACTCCGCAGCTTTGCATCACCAACATCATTACGGCGCACTGCTGCCGAGACAGCAACGCCATTCCCCTGAATATCCCGCCATCTGCGAGTGCTCGTGCCAACTGAGACAAAATCCTTGCCAGCACGCTCAACCCGTCACTGTCAGGCCGTGTTGGGTGTGGCAGCGCCGGAATTTGCAGCCCGAAAGCAGCACCGTCTCTCCCTCCCGCTAGCCCGGGGGGGCCGCCCAAATTTAATTTAACGACGTAACCACAACTCTTTGCGACACCGCTCTCTGTTGACGAAACCTCGCAGCATCGCAACGAGGCAGAAGACGAAGCGGAAAAGAGACAGCACAGGGCTTCGTCGTCGTCGTCGTCTTCTGTCTGTCCCCTCCAGGGACTCCTCGCGTCTCCCCATCACGTCCCATCCATGCCCCTCGCGCGCGCCGACAAGGTGGATGTGGACGTGATCCCCAGCAACCCCTCCTCGCACATCTCGGGGCTGTGACAATGGCCGGCAAGGACGCAGAACACACGGCGGCTGCCGCTGCTGCGAGCGGTGCGGCCGCGGCGCCGACCGCCGTGGCCGATGTCGATGACTTTGGGCTTCCGATCAAGCGATTCATAGCACCGCCGGCCGCGGAACCGACGGACGCGGAGGCCCAAGATGCGACAAACGGTGCGGATAACGGACACGAGACCCAGAATGGCCGCGACGGACCCAAAGACGAGCACGAAGAGACTACGGAAGCTGCTGGCGGCAAGAATGGGCGCGCATCAGGCAGCGACTTGGAGGATGCTGGCTCCAACAATGCTCAGCCAACCCGAGAGACGGCCCCGTCGTCACCGAAGCAGACAAACAGTACAGAAACCAAGACCGAGAATGAGATAGAACGAAAAGTGGCCCTGAGCTCGCCGACAGAAGATAGACAGCTGCCCCCCACCACCCCAGTTCCGGCCAAGGGAAACCCTACGTTTGACACGCCTTCTACTCCAAAGACACCATTGAGGGGCGCCGAAAAGAGCGAACAGTACCTCCAGGCGAAATCACCTGAAGGATTCAACCAGACACACAATCGAGACCGAAGCTTTTCCAGCCCTGCTAGTGGCAAGGGCATCTCAGAATACTCCCACCAACACTTGTTGCAACGCCCAGAAGAAAAGGAGGAGAAGAAGGACGAGCTCGATGATGGCGAATGGCAGGAAATGCCCGCCTACGCCAGATACGACATGTATGATGACGACGACCGTCTGATCGCACGGGAGCACGATGCAGACGAGGATGAAACATATGGATATGCGGGGCTCGGGGGTGCCGGTAAGGGATATACACGAGTCATCATGGATGAAGACGCCGAGTCGGCGACGAGCATGGACGAGCATACGCAATATTTGTTCAAAAACCCCAACGGCACGTCCATCGGCGAGGATGAAGAAGCCAGAGACGCCGTGTCCCAGATGCAGGCTACCAAGGACCTCCTCACCGAGGGGCAGAGGATCGCATACGTCGGCGTTGTCCGCCTGGAGATTGTGAACATGGTCAAAGAGGCTGAAAGCCTGCCGCAGCCAAAATCTGCCAAAAGGCAGGTCCTCATGGGTGCCGAGGCAGTCAAGATGTGGGGCCAGAAGATGATGATCCGGCTCTACTCTCACATGGACATTAGCGAGGCCGAGCAGATCATGATTGAGCAGCTTGCAGAGCACGGGGTCATGGCCCAGGATCTCACATCAGCCCTCCTTGCCAATTCTAGAGTTCAGAACCCAATGGCAGAAGAGAAGAGGACGGGAACTCCCAGATCGAGCCGTTACCTACCGCCGTATTCTCCCGAGGAGGAAAAGCCTGCCCAGATGCCTCCCCCGTACGAGACGCACAGTGGCGAGGAGCTGCCGGAGGTCAAGACGCCGTCGCAGATGCCGACGACGGAGAAGATTGACATCGACTTGCGGTGGACAGTGCTGTGCGACCTGTTCCTCGTCCTGATCGCGGACTCAGTATACGACGCTCGCTCAAGGGTTCTACTGGAGCGAGTGGGAAAGAGCCTGGACATTTCGTGGATAGACATTTGCAAGTTTGAAAAGAAGGTAACGGATGCGTTGGAGATGCAGCAGGCGGCCGAGAAGGAAAACTGGAACGAAGAAGAACACATGGAGCACCGGCGGAAGATGGCCTTGAAGAAGAGGTACATCATGATGGGCCTCGCGACTGTGGGCGGTGGCCTTGTCATTGGACTCTCGGCTGGTTTGCTTGCCCCTGTCATTGGAGCAGGGTTGGCTGCTGGTTTCACGACGATTGGTGTGACAGGAACGAGCAGCTTCCTGGCTGGAGCTGGAGGAGCTGCCATCATCACGTCCAGTGCAGCGGCTTCGGGCGGCGTCATCGGTGGCAGGGCGGCCGGTCGCCGAACCGGCGCTGTCAAGACGTTTGAGTATCGGCCTCTCCACAACAACAAGCGCGTCAACCTGATTGTCACCGTGTCCGGTTGGCTCACAGGAAAGGTTGACGACGTCCGCTTGCCGTTCAGCACCGTCGACCCCATTATGGGCGATATCTACTCGGTACTGTGGGAACCAGAAATGCTCCGGAGCATGGGTGATACCATCAACATTCTGGCTACCGAGGTAAGCTTAAGATTTCAAGTTGGACTAGAATATCTGCTGCAAAATACTAATCACCCCCCTAGGCACTCACACAAGGTCTGCAACAAGTCCTGGGCAGCACAATCCTCGTCAGTCTGATGGCTGCCATTCAGCTGCCCGTGGTCCTGACAAAACTCTCCTATCTCATTGATAACCCCTGGGCGGTGTCACTAGATCGTGCAACCGCGGCAGGTCTTATTCTGGCCGACTCGCTTATAGAACGTAGCTTGGGTACGCGGCCCATCACCCTTGTCGGGTACTCACTCGGCGCCCGAGTCATCTTCTCTTGTCTGAGAGAGCTGGCGAGGAAGGGTGCATTCGGGCTCGTTCAGAACGTCTACATGTTTGGATCGCCCATTGTGGCCAAGCAAGACGAGTATCTCAAGGCCCGCTCCGTGGTTTCCGGCCGCTTCGTAAATGGGTACAACCGCAATGACTGGATCCTCGGCTATCTCTTCCGATTGACAAACGGCGGCATCAGGCGAATCGCTGGGCTGGCCCCTTTGGACGACTGCCCGTGGATAGAAAACGTTGACGTGACGGACCTCGTGGCTGGCCATATGGAGTACCGCAAGGCTATGCCTTCGCTTCTCATCAGATGCGGATGGGTCGTCACCAGCGAGGAGTTTTCCGAAATCGAAGACCCTGACCCGGATGACCACCAAGGGCGTCAGCGAGAGCTCATCAACGAGATTGAAGAAGCACGTAGAGCATTGGAGAAGGAGGGCAAAGCGGCCAAGAGGACAAGCAAGTTTGGATTCTTCGGACGGCGCAACAAGGGGGAGCGGCAAGAGTGGGAGATTTACGAAGAATCGAGCAAGGATTCAACCAAGAATGGGAAGAAGACCGAAGACAAGGACGGCAACAACTATGGGGTGCTGTTTGACATTGATGCCATTCGCGCTGAACTTGCCAAAGAAGCCGAGAATGACGGTACAGGGGAAATCCAGGTCAAGGAGATCAAGTCAACCCTCCCGCCGATGAAGCTCGACTACTCGCCCGCCTCATCGCCTCAGACGCCGGTACGCGGAGCTGGTCTGGAGCCCCACGGATCACTGCAGACATCAAAGAGTGCGGATGTGCTACCGTTGCGTTTCTCGTCGAATAGCGGTACCCGAGAGCAGCAGCCTGCTACCACGTCGGGCACTCCGACGACTCGCCCTTCTCCGTCGCCGTATCACTACGAGCCCGACCCCCACGAGGACGAGATCCAGCTGACGTTTGACACGTCTTTCCATGAGCCCGGGCGCCGTCACTCTACGTTTGACGAAGAGCCGGGCAGACCGGTGGTGAAGACGGCCAGCACGCTGCCAACCATGACGCTGGCCGACCCCTGGAACGACCCGGACGACGATGACTTTGGCAAGGAGCAGGAGATTTCCATGACTTTTGCGTAGACGGCTTTTGCTGCTTTGACCCGTTTCTCTCCTCTCCGCCTGCATCATCTCGGCACACATACTATTGGAGTTGGGTAACGACACTTTGTTCAACCTTGCGTGCGACTCGATGTTTGACCTTTGCCCTCCTTTCGCCATATGTCAGGGGGGTTTCCTTTAATTGCATGAATGAATGGATGGATGGATGGGATTTGATTTTTTTTGTTTCTCTTTTCAGGAGCTTTTACACATGTATAGAGATGGAGTAGTAGATGTGATGCATGTACGCTGTATGTTTGGGGGCTGTATTACGACTGGCCGGAGACGAGGCGGCGTAGATGGTTGTTGTTTAGAAGAAGAGCTTGAGAGAAAGGCAAGAGGGAGAGAACAAGACAAGTAATTTTTTCTGATAGGAAGTATTGTGTCACGTTCTTGCCCCTGGATAGAGAAAGCTGTGTCAGTATTCATCGCCTTCTGTCTGATGCCCGTCTTGCTTACCTATATCATGATAAAAGCGTTGCATCAACCAGAAATGTCTCGAGAGATTCTGCAGCTGCGGCTTGGGTTCAAGTCTCTAGACCGGATCCTTGGGCATCATGTGTAACACGAAGGTTGAAACAGGCTATTTCCAAGCCACAATGCAATAACGCATTCGCTAGGTCTGGGCATGGACGAGCTCGTTGCCAATCGACGCTGCGTCGCTGTGGTGGACATACTTGTACCACCTAACCTACTATTGACGCCCAGTACACCCATACATAGCAGCATCACTTTCCTCTCGGTGCCTCAGGTATCTACGGGTAGCTGATCGATCAATCAACCTCCTACGGGCATCTTCAAACAAACCACCAGCTTCCCACTCCAACAACACACTCCATTCATCACAACTACTACCACCACCTCAATATCCTCCGCTCGCACTCCAAACGAATAACAAGGCAGATCGGGGCCAAGCCACCTCTTCCATCGCAAAAAACCCCCCATGTCCCATGTTCCGCCCTAGTCAGCCGCAGTGGAGTCCCCCCTTCAGCCTCACCCGGCACTCCATAGGCCCAATGGCTTTGCCAACCCGGCCAATACGCCACTCCGCTGCTCCATCAAAATCAGCCAACTGGTGACAAGAAAACTCGAGGGCCCAGTCCTGTCAAACAGCGTTTCTGTACATACTTGTACTGATGGGTGGAGGGGCTTGTTGGTATTAAGTTGGTTGGGTTACTTTACAGTGAGCAGCAGCACCTTTGTGAAGCATCCCGGTTGCACTGCCTGGGCTGGGAGCGGGCTGTTGGCTCCACGCCGTGGTCTCTCATGATTCCTTGTCCTACAGCCGCAAGTCGTTCGACAGTTGTGGAATGCCGTCGGCAGGGCTGTCTCTGTGTAAGTGCTCCATTCACAAAGATTCTTTTACTCCCCAATACAGTATGTAAGAAAAAATCAAAGAGGCGCTGATCAACATCATCACACAGGACAAACTCCGCTCAACCCCAGTCTGGCCGCTCTCTTGTCAGCGCCAAGTAAGCGGCTGGAGCGATTCTATCTCTGTTCCTACGCTGTACCTATATATACTTGCACATGCGGTGTACGGAGCCAGACTCGAAGGATGCCAAATATAGACAGCCTCATGCGGCCCCATCCATCCGCCCCAGGCCAAGCCCACTCCAACCCACTCGCCCGTCACCATCCCTTTGTCGACCCTTCTCACAGAGTGGACGCCAAAGGGACCAGGGGGGCAGGGGTAGCCGAGTTTGATCTGGCGCTGCCCCAGGCCAGCGCAACCGCAGCGTGGCAGAAAACGCAACACAAACCCGCCTCGACGAAGGAACATGGTCATGGTCGACCGGATGGTTCAACGATGAATGGGCACTGGATGACCTTGCGGAAGAATATCCGTTGTGAGTGGTCTGAGAGGGCCCGAGACGAACTATGGAATCGGGAAGCACGTTTAGCCATGTGCAGACGAAGCGAGCAATAATCGACATGGCCTGGGCAGCTAGTCCTGCGATTCTACTCGCGGCCGCTGTCCCCCCCCCCCCCCGGTCTGACATCTCACATCTCGTGCGGCTTGCGCCTCGTTCTTCGCTGTTGTGTCTGACGAACCCGCTATCACCGACTTACACCACTTGTCCCCCCCAGAAAATTCTCCTCTCCTCTTTTCTTCCTCTTTTTTCTTTCCTTTCCCTTTCCTTCTCCTTTCTGCTCCTTCCCGGCTCTGCTGCTTCCTAATTGCAGTTATTTGGTCATCGTGCCGTCGGATGTTGGTGTTGGGCACTACCTAGTTGGGCAGTCTTGCTACATCACCGTATAATCAACTTGGAGAGACCGCCTTCACGCTCGTCCGAAGCCTCCCCCAGCCGTTCCCCATGGCGGGCTTGGCCACTGGAGACGTACCAACTTCCACCGGCTTCTCACTGCTGCCATCTGAAGGCGTCGATCCCAACAATGGTCCCGGCGTTGGCGGCACAGCGGGCGGCGCAGGAGGCGGCAGCAGCAGCAGTAGCATAAATAGCGATGCTCTAGGTATACTGCCGACGCCGACGTCTTCACAGATGAACATTTTGCCGAGTGCTTCGCCTACAAATTCCTTCTCTTCGCTTTCCGCACCCAAGGTGCTCGTGTTCAACGACAAGGCCAACTTCGGACCCAATAACACTGGCCGCGTCTTTCCAGCCCAGAATCGGACAAAGACTTTTGCGTGGACATATGCAAAGACCAACACGACGCTGCTGGACATCTTTTGGTACGGGAGGCAAGTCAATACGGGGGAGGCCTTTGATGTATCTCAAGCGAGTGTCATTGCCCACGCCAAATTCGGCGATAGCACACCCGGAAACGAATTCGCTAAGCGTATGTTGGCTCCCCCCTCGTCTGCACTACATGAGGACGACTCTCTGCTCTTACCGTGAATACGAAACAAGCGACGACAAGGCTAACAAAGTGGCGATTAGTGAATCCCTCGGACGCAACGCTCAACCTTACAGATACCGGACTGAGTTCAGGCGAGTGGTATGAAAGGGAGATGGTAATCAAAATCGACTGGAAAACGCAAAGCGGCGACGAGGGCTTCACCCAATCTGGCGTCTTCACTGTGGCCAACGGACCCTTTGACTCGGAGGCCTTTGGCCGAGAGGCGACGGACAACAGCCAGGACAAGCAAGGCGGCGAGGCTACCACTTCCATCGGCAACCCCAGCCTCCCGACCAGCGGGCCCTCTGGCACCGGCAACGGCATCGGAGGCGGTAGCAGCAGCGGAGACAGGAGCGGGGGAGGCGGGGGCGGGCTCAGCAAGGGCGCCATCGCCGGCATCGCCGTGGCGTGCTCCGTCGTCGGCATCCTGCTCATCGCCGGCCTGGTGTGGTTCCTCCTGCGCCGCCGCCGGAGACGCCACTTTGACGGGGGCTACAACGCCGCCCACCAGACGACCAGCTCCTTCATCGCCACCAAAGAGGCCCGGCCATCGGTCGTCGAATCGCCCGTCATCTCGCCCTTTACCGACAACGACAACAGCCGAGCAATCGGGCCCGGTTCCGGCTCCAATGCCATACCGATACCTCTCCACCACAACGCCGCCGCAGGGACAAACGACCCGGTGTCACCTCAGGACGACCGCCGCCCAAGCACTGCTGCGTCGGGCAACAGGTCACGCAACATTGCCCATCTCGTCGAGGAGGGCATGACGGAGGCCGATATCCTGCGGCTGGAGGAGGAAGAGCGGCATCTGGATGCCGAGATTGAGCGTGCGGCGCGAAGGACGTCTAGGTAAAAAAACCTCGATCCTCCTTTGGACACAAAGTAAGTATACGAGGCGGTTTCCCCCCGTTTCCCCCAGGAGAGAGAGGGGGCGAAATGGGGCTGAGGGTGGTTGCCGGCTTTTCCCTTCCCCTCTGGGATGTTGAGTCATCCCTGTTTTGCCGCATTTCATCTGTGAAGCTGGTAATCTCTTCTACATCACCTTTCTGTGACAATTGGAATCTCACATAAAGAGCAAAGTGCGTCACAAACTCATGATATGATGTCTTTTTTCCCCCTTACAGTTTCGGATGTAAATATATATACCCTCTGCGGCCAGCTTCATAGTAGCACGAGGGCGCCGCTCGCTAGATATCCTAATAAAAGACAGACACAAGAAATGCTCATCTCGTCAGCTTGTCGCATCATATGAGGAATTATGTGTGTATGTTTGTGAAAAACAGAAAGTGAGAGGTGAGAGAGGAGAGAGATACAGACATTGCTCGGCCAGGCTTGATATCACGTTCCCAGTAAAGAATCATGCCAACTCCCCAAGAAATATTATACATTCCGCATAGGCACCCCTCCTTGTAGCGTATAAGGACTGAAAGAAAAAAAAGAAAGCCCATTGCTTGCAACAACTTTTCAATCTTTCAACCTGATATCACACATGCCGCGATGAACCTCGGCGCGCGCGCCATGCAAGGGGTTTCAAAATTTTCATCGACTCAAGTGGAAAGTGCTCGGAAAAAGGATGATTCATAGTCCTACTCCCGCACATATATGCCCTTCTTCTCCGCCAACTATTCTTGTCATCGTCTTCCTTTGCCCTTCGGGGGCATTCATTACACCCTGAACATGCGGCTGACAAAGTTGCTCGCAATGCTCCCCGCCAAATTCGTCGACCCAAAAGCGCCCCCGGCGAAATTCGACGCCTGGCTGAACTTGTCGCAGCGGGAGAAGGCCAGCGTGTTGATGATTGTCAAAGCCAGCGCAATCGCTACATAACACACGCCGTCAGCTTTCCCTTCTCTCTCTCTCTCTCTCTGTCTCTCTCTCAACTGTTCCCCTCCACCTCCCATAAGACTAGAAGGAAAAGAGGAGGGAAGGGAGGGGGTAGAGGTGAAGACAAAAACAACTCACCAACAAGAGGCAGCCACAGAAACTGCAGCCGAATCAGCGCCAAAATCGCCATCAGCACCCACCACAGCGGCTGGATGTACAGCGCCAGCCAGAAGAACCGGCTGTCCGTCGGGTTGATCTGCCGCGTGCCCGGCTCCAGGCTCTCAAACACCCACTGCGACTCGCCCGTCGACGGGTCCACCTCGTTCCACCACCGCAGGCCGACGAGGCGCCGGCCCGCGATGTTCTTGAGGTAGTAGAAGTCGGCGGCGAGGAGGAGGATTGTGATGATGAAGATCATGATCCTGTGTTGGTTGGTTTCCCCGTCAGAACTGGATTCGAATGCGAAAGACATTGGTGATATCAGGAGTAAGATGGGGGGGGGGGGGGGTAGTAAGGGTCACGGTGTTGTGAGAAAACGTACATGCTCTTGATGACCCATAAGCCGAGAAAGTATATGAGCACGCTCGCTACACGAGAAATCCGCCGTCAGCCCGAGGGAAACATCGCCAACTCTTCAAACCCTTTCGCTCCGCTTGCCCACCCAATCTCCAACAACGCTCAACGACAGCCTCTCAAAGACAAAGAAAAGGGGAAATTATCGGCCACCAACATATTCGAAAGCCCAAAAACGTCAGGAGCGTAATGGGGTGCGAACTGAGCCGCCAACTCAGCGCTCCGGGAGCGGGCTGTGTCTGCGCGGCATCTTCCATGGCAGCAGCAACAGAGTTCGACGATACAGGCTGTAACGCTTCGGCTTGACAATTCGTGAATTCTTGGTTCGCTTTCGGAGATGGAAGAGCGCGAGGATCGGGAGGACGTCTATCAAGGCCCTTCGTGGTTCGTCGTCGGTCACAGTCGTGGGGCTCGTCGTCATCAACAGGAAGCGGAACTGCGAAGCTTCGCGATCAAGCTACCGTAGCTCGTCGGTGTCAGGGATGGAGCTATAATGTTCCGGCCTTGGTGGGGTGGCTGGACACGGTCCTCGGCTATTACTCGCACAAAGACCCCGCGCAAGTGGCCGGGGCATTTGTCGCTGCGTCTGTTAGTGCGGAACGTACTTTGCAGACAGACCGTTTGTCATTCCGGGGGATGACATCCAGCGCTGACCGAGGCTCTTCCAACAGCTCTTGATATCATTATCAGCTCTATGAATCTCCAGCTTCTCCTCCGCATGTAAATCTAGACGTCACCATCGATCAGGGACCGGCTGCATATACCGATAGAATATTACAATCGATTTTCTAAAGCTACAGGCCCTCACAAGCGTCATCATGGCTGCACGAGCCTCCTCTATCCTGCGCCGTTCCTTGCTATATGGTTATTTCTCACGCGTCCATGGTCGAGATAGGGTAGATGTCTGACTGATGATGGCTCGTAGTTCCGGCATCTTCTCAGAAGATGCTCTCCAAGTCCCTGGGCTTGACGACAGACAATGTCACGTATGATCTGGAGGACTCGGTGACCCCCTCCCACAAGAGTAACGCCCGCAAGCAGTTGAAGGAGCACATCTCCGGCCTCAAGTCGCGCCCCTCGACCATTTCAGAGCTTGCCGTTCGAATCAATGCCGTCTCAACTCCCTTTGCTCTTGATGATCTAACCACATTGGCATCCGCCGAGCACATGGATGCTGTTGTCGTGCCCAAAGTCAACTCAGCTGCCGACCTGACCTTTGTCACCGATGTGCTGCGGCACGTCGCCCCAGAGCGTCACGAAGATGGCTCAACGAATCCAATCAAGATCATAGCACTCATCGAATCCGCTCGGGCCGTCATGGATCTGTCTTCCATCTGCAAGGCCTCCCCTTTCCTTAGCGGTTTGATATTCGCGGCTGAGGACTTTGCACTTGACCTTTCGATTACCAGGACGCCTTCTCTGACGGAATTTCTCTATGCGAGGTCAGCCATTGTCACTGCAGCTCGGGCACACAATCTCCCTAGCGCCATTGACCTGGTCTGTACTTCATATCGAGGCGATGATGGCCTCAGGATATTGGAAGAGGAATGCAAGGGCGGAAAAGCCATGGGCTTCAACGGCAAGCAGTGCATACATCCCGGGCAGCTAGAGACTGTCCAGCGCATGTTTGCTCCTGACACGAAAGATATCGAGTGGGCTGTCCGCCTCACCATCGCCGACGAAAAGGCCGCGGCTGCCGGACGTGGGGCGTGGACGCTTGATGGGAAGATGATTGATGCCCCAGTTGTAGGGAAAGCCCACTCAATAATAGCCAAAGCTGAGCAGTGTGGACTCCGAGTCCAAGACATCAGAGAACAGTGGAAGGACCAAGAGCCGGAATAGTCATTTTCGTAGCGTTCAATCGCAGTCCCAAATGCTCAGAAACAAGAAGACTGCACATCTTCAGGGCCAATTAGCACCACATCATATGGTTTGGCCGCCAGAAGGATGCCAATTCTGTTTCTGTACCGTCATCGAGGCCGTCGAGGCTCTCTGGGCGTGGAAGCGCCTGATATTGCTGCGAAGGCCAGCCAAGTGTTTCATGAACACGTCGTTGCGTTAGACCTCTTGGGGAAAGCGACCTCTCTCTTTCCATCCTGCAAAAGGAACCGTCTGGGTATCGCACGTCAACTGTGTGTGGCACCTCCGGAACTTGGTTGTGGTGCATTGACTGCGCTGGGAGGAGCCCGTCGTCTATGAACAAGGAGGATGTTTCGTCGGATCCTAAAATCTCATGCTCCATTCTTTCAATATACTCTGTGAGAGACTCTCCTGGTACAACTTCATCATCCTGCAAGGTATTTATGCAAGTGTGAGCCAAGTCCCGGCAAGTTTCCTGGGTTATTGTAGATACCTGGCGAGGACCGGTAGGCTGAGGTGGCACGCCTGGGTGGCTCGTATTTCTTGACTGTATATTGGAAGATGTAGACGACCCGGGATTGTCGACAAGTGCTGAAGTTTGGTTTGAATATGAGTCCACGGCCAGCAACGGATACTGAGAGCTCGGCCTGCCAAAGAACCAAGCCGGAGACGGGTCACTGCGAGAATAGGTGGCGTCTATGACCTCTGCGCCAAAGTCCCAATTTGCAGAAAATCCTGGCAGATAGGCGGGATATCCGTATATATCACTCTCTATACTGGGAATGTCCCTCCCCGGAACTTTGTAATCCGGAGACGCAATTCGTTGGCTTGTTCCAGAGACTGGTATCTGAGGAACAGCGTGCACACAGGGAACATTCAATTCATCTGGGCAAAGCGGTGGACTTTCACTATCCGAGTCACTTGGTTTGCGTATCTCTGTCCGTTGGTGCATCCAGGGGCTCACCATGACGCCCTTGTCTTGGTAGTCTGGACGCTGGACTGCCTGGCTGCTACAAGACTCAGGCTCGCCTCGGCTCACTATGGGCTCGAGCTCTGGCTGTTCCTCAGGGGATTTCTTTTGGTCCTTCGGCCTAGAGTTGCCGTCCGAAGGAATGGGTATTTTCGGGATGTTTAGATTCGAGAAAGAGGTCTCGTTGACTGCAGTACGGCTGCAAACAGAGTGTTTTCGCAGCTCGTAGTCGTCATGTAGTGACCGCAACCTATTGCCATCTCCTGTTTTCTCTGTTGCACTGCCGCCGCCAAGACCTCCATGGCATGGCATAGGACTCGCCTTCTTTGCGGTTGTTTCCACGACGATGACATCAGCAGTGCTCGATCGTTGGATGGATTCAGAATCGCCACCGGAAATCATGGAAATGGATCTGCTCTCCAGATACTCTGGAGCCGGATAATCTTCTTTTAAGCGCTTCAATGCACTGGTGAGATATTCGATATCTTCCCGACGGGCCCTCTCTTCCTTCCGCTTTTTCGGCCTCGAGTCAGAGGATCGTTTTCTTTCGATTGGTTCGCCGTCTTCGTCAGGTAGGGGTATCTCATTGAACACAAGATCCGCCACTGAGGAGACAGTTAGATACGCTCGCCTTGACGTGTAACGTACGTACGCGGCGCTGAGCTTCTACCATTGACGAACAGGCCGGGAGTAAAGGTAGACGTCAACTAAGGAGCGTAATCCATCAGCAATCTATATCCTGCAGGAGATAAAATGGGGGAGAGGCACCGTGATTCTCTCGTTTGGATTCGCAATTGCGCTGGACTTGAAGTTGGTCATGACCTCTCGGCTTGATCTCAGCCTTCCTGTTTTGGACACTCGCGCAGAGGGCCTCTTCGTCTGCTTCTGAATGGGTACGGCATCTTTGGATTTGACTGTGTCATAGCGGTCTTGTCGAGTCTTTCGCCGGGGTCGCTTCTCGAAAACATCGTCCTTGACAACCGAAGCGGGTGGCGGTGTTAAGATCGTAGTTCTGGAGCGGTACTCCCCCTTTCTGTCGACCGAAGCCCTACTGTAATTACTGTGAAGATCGGTCTCGTGATGATGATGATGTCGATCCGTTGGGACAGCGGAAGGTGCTGGTGAAGGACTGTCCTGTATAAAGAGATCCGACGACGGGTACCTCCCAGCAGCATAGGTGGACTGGATGCGGATGTTCGGAATGCCATTCGGATGCCATGAGGTCTCCGGAGCATCAGCAGGGCTTGCTTCTCGAGGAACTCTCCCAGGAGAATCATAGTAGCTTGTTGGCACGTGTTGTAACCAGGAAGGGATAAAGTCGGTCCGCGAAGGAGTGCGTTGCTCATGGGAAACAGACGGTCGGGCAGCAGAATGGCGGCAGGGGGTCTGATAGCAAGCCGTGCTCTTCCTGACGGGAGAACGACCGTGTCTGTGATGGGCCATGCTGCTGCCAGGCGACGGGATATCAGATGGCGGTTGATAGCCAGAAAGAATCAAAACAAGCTCTAGGCATGACGGAGAAACGCCTCCAGCGTCACATCGAGTCACATTGCAGCATATGTCAGGAAACAGCGCTTATGGTTCAGGTTCTATCTGGTTCGACACATTGAGGGCAACACCTCGCTCGAGATGGATATCGCAGGAGCCATGCTCTCACTGTGTGTCGCCGAGGGGAAGTCGAGTCTCACGCATTCACGCAGCACGAAGCAGCAGACAAGCTGCTTCCCGTTCATTCGTTCAGCGGCTTGGACTTGCAACACTGTCCAGTGTTAGTGCGACCTAGTGCAAACAGCTGCCGTTCCCCTTGATCAAAAGGACCTGCGGCATTCGAGAACAGCAATTACGAGGATCCGGGACAGCTGCTTGCTGATGCGGCCATTTGCAAAGCTGCATCGCCGGACGCTGGACTCCCGAGGCTGATTTGCTGGCTGAAACCTGGTGCGTTCTGCCATTTGTCACTGCGAACGCAGCAGCGCTCAGGCAAACAGGGATCGATGCTGCAGCGCTGCCTAAAGCAGCAAGGTTGCTCCATGCCCAGGCCTTGCTGTCTGATAGGCTTGTGGGCGCTCGAAAGAGGATTCCAGGCCATTGAGATTAATTACACGTGCGTTGCGGCTTGCCCCAAAGCAGCTGAACGGGTCCCCTCCCCCGCTCCACGACGCTGGGCTACGACGGTGGGCAGGCCGTGTGATTGGCGCGTCGGGGCTCCGAATAGCAAGTGCCTAGGCTAGGCAAGGGCCCTGTCCAACCCATTGATCCGTTGTGCTCGATATCATGGATGTGTAAGGTATGATGGGCGATACAGACATGGACGGGATCGCCGTGTCCGAGAGAAGAATGCTGTACGCAACAGCGCTGTTACCAGCTGCACTGACGTTGAAGGTTCAAGGGACTGACGGCGCTATCAAGGTTCTTCCGAGCGTTCGCAGGGACCGAGTTAGCGAGGACCAGGAGCTGTGCCCAAGCAGGTATGAACATGCGACCCCTGGCTGCTGAGTAAGGCACGCGAGCTCACCGAAACATCACCGTCCAACCACATCGAGCTGGCGATTCTTCGTACAGTGAAAGCCCGCCATCTCCTACTGCCAATCGTTGCGCGGTACTCACGAGTACTCCTCCAACCGACAAAGCTTCGGGGGCGAATGCCGGTTATTGCTCTTCATGTGCCAAGACAGTCCACGCATCACGACATTGCTCTCTGCGTCCTCCAACGCTGCTGAGCCCACCGCCAGCTCTGTGGGCATGGCTTCCTGACTCGGCGACCTACATCGAGTCTCTGTAAGGCGATCCTCAGCTGGCAGCTCTGATTGGCACCCTGGGCCAGCCCTTGGCCATCCACTTAGATCGGAGCGTCTGATAATCAACCCCGTCGGCGGAGCCAAGTCCATCCCCCCAAGTCATACGTTTTCGTCTAGCTGCAGGGCTTCTGTGCCACCTTGTTCAAGCAAGCTCGCATCCTTTATGGCTCGCTTTGTAGGCTGGATGGGGCCGAACCCGACTGCATGGTTCGTCGGGACCAGTGGACTTGGGGCGGAGCCACCGAGAAAAGCGCGCGCGCGCAAGATCCAAGGAATCTTTTTCGTGAGTGATGGTTCTTGTCTGTTTACTAAATCCGACGCATTGCCGTCCAATGTGTCGAGGACTCGTACATACATGAGATTAGCACAAGCACAGTAGGTACTATCGTGGTCTCGCAATTGGTGAAGCTGCATGCAGGGCGCCTATCGATCTGACCCTTGCGGCATGTACATCCGCTGCCATTGGCAAAATCTGGCTTGGCTCTCGGTCTGGAGCACCAATGCCGGCAGGCAATTGGGCACCTGGACTGGGAAGGCTGCGAGATATGTTCTGCTCTAGCGAGCTGAAAGACAGATCAAAGGAACTCCAGCACTTGCAAGCAAAGCATCTGGGTGAGCCACTTGGGGCCTTGCGGCCTCTTATTGGTGTGTGACCGGGGTCCGGTCGCTAGGAGAGCTAGGTCAGGGGTTCGCAACAAACGACAGCTTGACGTGGACCCTACCTGTGCCTAGATTGCCAAGCTACTACAGACATGTATCAAGTAGCTTACGACAAGCCTGCCTGCTTGGGGGCGGTTTGCGAGTGTTTCTGGCCAAGTGCCGACCAGGGGCTCAAGTCGAGCTCAAAGTCAAAGGCCATCGGCGTCTGAGTGCAGTCGGCAGTGAGTTACATATTCGCGACAACCGGTAGGTACAGTATATCGTCGACGGCACCATTGCCTTTACAGTCGTAAACTGGGAACTTTGTTCAAAGTTGCATGGAGTGGCACCCGTGTTGTCCGAGACAGAGAAGTGTCTAACAACAGTTGTAGTAATTGAAGAAAAAAAAGGGGGCGACAAGCATGGCCGAACCTTTGATATGTACAGCTCCAGCAGGTTGCCAGGGGGCTTCCCTCGGAGGGTTCTACAACCAAGACATCCGACGTGACCGCTTCTGAAGGCTCGAATCAGGAGGGAGGCTTCATGGATACCGCATGAACAACGAGCCCGGATCGGAGAGAATGCGTCATACCTGGATCTGGCTCTGTTTGATATTGCACCTGGTTCGTGCCCGATGCTGCAGGGACGAGCCTTTTATTTCGCCCCAAGGCCAGATGGTGTTTCTCGTCCCGATTGCACAGTCGCCGTATCGTCTCCTGCCGGCTGTTTCTCGATCTGAGCCTTGGTCACGCCATCTCGCCGTCATGATGTAGCGTGACAGATCGAAGGCGGGTGGTGTGTTCGTCAATCAAAACGGCTAGATGCCTTACACGGAGAATTTCCAGACAATGCAATTCTGCCTTCGGATCGTGACTGCCTTCCAGGGTGCTGCCCCGTGCCCATGTACTGCCAGCTATTCTCGTTGGTACAGCCCATGTGACAGGATACAAAAGATGGACCTTGAGATGATACGTCAATAACTGTCACCAAAGAGGCCCTGTATCGAGTCCCTGAGTATCCGATCGGGAGAAAGGCAAAGCGGCAGTGACTCTCAGGTTCAATGGCAGGCAAGGGACTGTGCTGTGCTGCAAGGTAAGGTAGCCTCGTCTAATAGAATGCCTTGAGCCTTGGCCTCACGGCTACATGGCGCAAACGACCGGCAATTGACCAATCGTCGAAGGCCGTGTGTAGTATCCCATGCTCTTTCCCAGCCCAGCGACGACTTATCTCACGAATCACCCACGTCATCATCAGCCTCGCACCGCTGCGGTACCAGGCGGTCACCCTGCTCTGCGCTCTGCCGCGGTGGTACTCTGAGGTAAGTTGTAGGTAGTTCCAGGCAGTTCCCCAGCAGATCGTTTCCCGCTGCAGGTGCAACATGGCATTGTTAGCAAGGTAGTTGCTGAGCGAGGCAGCGAGATGTCCGGTAGGTGCCACCTGGGTAGAGTAGGGCAAGTGCCGTTGTCGAAGAAGGTGCTGCTGATAACGCCTGCTGCCAACGGGAGACTGCCCAGCTTCTGCACAACGCAGAGTGCTGAGTGGTCGAGCTCCGAGTACTTTGTGTTTGTACCCGCACAGCACAGGACAGACGGAGGACCTTGGGGACTCGCAGCCGTCATCTGGCCACCGTTTTTTGCTCTCCCACAACTTCTCTTGACCGCATAAATGTCTTGAGCTTCCTTCTCCTCTCATCCTCTCCCGCCTTATCCTAGACGCAAGGCACGGTTTCTTTTGCCGTCTCAACCACCAGCTCCCACAGCCTCTGCGCGCTTCATCGTCCGCCCGTTCCCTCGAGGCCGCCGTGGCCACACCGATAAGCACCTCGTACGGATAAAGACCAAGGCGCCATCATAACAAGCTGCCCCCCTTCTGACGCGCCGCGGCATTGCCAACCCAGCATAATAGTCCAGCTTCCAGACTGGACTTGGGGTCATTTTAATTAGCGCATAGCTTAGGACATTCGCCGCAGCTCGTCGATCGCTGAGAGGGCGAGATCAGCAAGCCACAACCACGTTGTGTGGCTCTTCATCTCAAGACCTGGACAAGCTGGGTTACTGGTTCCAGACGTCACGGACGAATCGGCACAGCTCTAGGTACGTGGTCGCGCATGGCTTAGCCTGCCTCTTTTTGTGTCCTTGGCTGCGGTACTGCATGGTACACCTCTGCCGTCTCCGTCTTCTCGCCCCCATCACCGTCACCGTCACCGTTACTCCAAACTGTCATTGCCGCTCCGCTTGGCCCTCGTCTGGCTGCACTCGTGCTTTGAACCTGGCCACTACCCATCCATTGGGCAGCCCCAAGGCATCTTTCCCTCGTCACTTGACACCTCAGCGGACATCGACTGCACTGGGGACTCGGCAGTCGCCTGGCTTTTGTCTCTCCAGTTCTTGTCCTCTTTTCCGCTTGCACACTGCTCGCTGGCCCATGTCGACAAGCCCCCCTTGACTTTGAGGTATGCCATCTCATACCTTACTTCCAGCCCATGCTGGCCGGGGATCATCTGGAGCCACGGCCCAGATGCTTCTCGCACAGTTATGCCCGATAGTATCCAATGCTGAATGACACTATGAGAGGCTTGGAGTGCATTCGCTGTCCCCTAACGAGGGCGCCAGCCGGCGGCCAGTGGCCTGCGCACCACATGCAGCTTAGAGGACTTTATCCCCTACCGCTCTTCTGCAAGACACTGCCCAAGCCTATGACTCCCGTCTCTCCTCGTACCATCCTGCTATTACCCGTTGAGCTTAGTTCTTTCACCCTCCCCCTCCCTCCCAACGCCAACTGTACATCCCGATTCTGCACCCCGCCTGACAATATCAGAACATTCAGTCAGGGTACTGCAACTCTTGACAAGGACTGCCATATCCGCCAGCGTCAGAATTGAGACGCAGTGCACCTCGAAATGTCGAAGCTTTTCATAGGGTAAGCTTTCTGCTTTGAACTCGAGGCGCACTCGGTCCCATGAAGATTTCTGGTGCTGACTGAGAGCCAAAGCGGCCTAGCATGGCACACCGAAGAGGCCACTCTGCGCCAAAAGTTTGAGGAGTTTGGCCCGGTTGAGGAAGCGGTAAGTCGTTCTCCAACCTCCCATCACGCCTGGGGCACAGCAGCACGACTTGGCTCTGATTGACTTGCCTCGTCTGACTGGGTTGCGGCTCCCTCATACGATGGAATCGAGTATTCCAACCAACGCGGATCCGCTGTTTGCGGCTGCCCTTCTGTGAAAGCGTGTCTCTAACCTGCGTGTGTCAAGGTGGTTGTCAAGGATCGAGACACCGGCCGCAGCCGTGGCTTCGGTTTTGTGCGATACGTACAAGAAGCTGATGCCCAAGCTGCCATCGCCGCTATGAACAATGTCGAGTACGACTTCTCTCTTGCGTGTGCTTTCCTTTGTCAACTTCCCCATACTGCCAAGCTCTCCAAGCTCGTACGTTGAGGAGTTCTGACTCTTGCGTTAGGTTTGACGGGCGAACTATCCGTGTTGATAAGGCATCCGATAATGGTCCCCGAGGCGAGAGATTCGGCAACCGCAACGGCGGCGGAATGTATGGAAGCCGGGGTGGTTACGGAACGCCACCAGGATCCTACGGCAACGCCGCCCCCCCTGGTTACGGCGGCGCTCCCAACATGTATTCACCGGTTCCATATGGCCGTGGTTACCCACAGCAGCCGCCGCAGTATGGCGTGCCTCCGCAAGGTATTTGAAAATCAGACCGCGGCCGTTGGGGTCACGGTGGCAGCTCGTCCCGAACTGGATGTTGACCATCTCCCAGGTTACGGCGTCCCAGCCCCATACGGTGGCTACCCCAACCTTCCTCAGCAGCCGCCACAGCCTCCTCAAGGAGGCGGCAGCTACTAAACAAAGCCGTTGAGACCGCCGCAGATTCCTCGTCCAGAGACCTTTCCCCCAGAGTGAAGGCGTTCGAGCCCTTCCAGAGCGGTGCTATCGAGAACTAAAGACCCAGGCGTGTTCTTTTGGTTTTGCGAGCGGTACCCTATAGAGCACTGAAGATGAAGCATCTATAGAGTGCCAGAGATATACCCCGGATTCGTTGTTCTTTCGATAAGTGGATGAGCTGTCCAGGCTTCTATTAAGGAACTGCTCGAGGAGAGGTTATTGCAGAGGGATGGTTTTCTTCTTTTCTTGTTTCACTGACAATTTTTACTTGCCCCGTCTTATGCTCGTGGAATCAAAACAAAGGGTTCCTGCACCATCGCTTGAGGAGGGACTGGCCGGATCACGGACAATCAAGGGAGGATTTCTGGTGGAGACATCTGCAGGGGAATTTTGGAGCCATATTTGACCATCTTTCTAGAAAAGGTCAACTATCATACTGGCGACGTTGAGGACGGGCTATGGTCAATAACTAGGTCGATCGGTAAGAGGAATGGGGCGGCATCGTCTATCATTAGGGGATCTGAGAGGGGAAAAAACAGCATATGCTTTCCATGTTTCTTTGTCGGGTCTCTGGCATTTGCCATTTCCGCCCTTTCTCTATGAGTCAACCTTTTCGATTTCCTCCGCTTCCCGTGTGCTGCTTTCCTGTTTGAAATTGGAGGGAGGAGGCGAGGCTGGGGGAGCCTTGGGAGAGCCGTTGGCAGCGAGCTCAAGCGCCCTCACTCGGCGTGCGAGATCGCTAACGTGGACATCCTCGCTCTCCGGGCACAGCTCAGCCAAGGCCGTGTCCAGGCCAAAGAGATAATCCTTGTTCAGGCCACTGGGCCCACGACTACGCAAGATGTGCTCGGCAAGTTGCTGAGGGTCTTGGGGGCCGACAAACTGCTCGTTATCGGGTGTGCCGATGTAAACGAGTGTCTGGATGGGCGGGGAGCCATCGGCAGGGTGGAATGGCGTGTAGTGGATGGAGTAGCCGTTGATCTCGCGGATATCGAGATATTCCTTGACTTCTTTGACATGGTCGGGGTGAATCCGATAAGCTACGCCCCATACTTTGTCAGGGGCAGAGTCATGGTGATCCGTGAGCTGTTCCCAGTGGGAGCGTTCAATGAGAGTGACAACTCGCCCGGGGGCTTCTGGCGTTCCCCGATGATCCTCGCTGGTGCAGCATTCGAGTCAGCGTCATGAGCGAGACTTGCGAGGACGGGATTGTTCTCGCGTGGAATCTTGCTGTTGTCGTCATACCTGGCCTACAGACATGGTGAGCTACTTCGTACCATACCGAGCAATGTGAAGGAAAGGGAGGGGAGAAAGCAGTCAACCACTGGATCTTGGATCGTGGGTTCCTGGGAGTGCACTCACCTGCCAGAAGCGTCGGACATAACCCGTCACCCAGCCTGGGATCCTCCGGTCTTGTTGCTGATGTCAATAGGTGTTTTGCCTCATGGCTTGACAGAACGAACAGCATGAGATGTAGAGGGGGGCCATACCGAAATGCGGCGGGGGCTTCCATATGAGGCTCCTATACGTTGGGTATCCATCAGAGATTAGATGCACGACATGGGCGGAAAATAAAAAGGCTTGGGCATCGACAGGGGAGCAGCGGAGCGAATCCTGCGTGCCACGTCTGATGAGTCCCTGAGCCGGCAAATCATGAAACATACCCGTAGCCAAAGAGCCAGAATTCACCAGTCGAGTTTTCAGCCGCGGTCATCACGAGCGGATACGGAGATCACAGGGAGAGAGATGTTTTGCCTGGGGTGCTGGATCTAAGATACAAGCACACTGCCGACTTGGGGTCCGAAGCGACGAGATTACAAGAGCCGGGGTTTTGAAGGGACAAGAAAGAAATGACAGTCTATCGGAAATGCGCTGGCGAATGCTGCCAAGAAAGGAGAAGAAGAAGAAGAACCCGCAGAAAGAAGCGTTTACGTTGGGGGCAGTTGAATTTGGCTTATGGCGGCTGATGCTAAATGGAGTAGAAAAATGTCGTGATGATTGGTGAGGGACATGATTACAAAGCATCAAGTGACCTTTTTGAGTCATTCAAGGTATAGAGGAAAGGCTTCTGGTGATGGCAGACGACATGCACGGATTTTGGAGAGATGGCAAGCAAAGTCCTTGTTATGACCTGAAGAGATGAGTTGCGTGTTGGTAACCCATCGGTTTGAGGCTCGATGGAATCTCGCAGATTTCTAGTCAGGTGAGTCCTCCTCGTCTTACATGCCCGGGCACTTATTGGTTCCTAGTAAAGGTTACTAGTAGATTCAGGTAGATTCGATAACTCCCAAATTGACGTATCGTAGCACCTGCAAGGCCAACGGCGTCAAGATGCTGTCCGCACATCATAATGCCGCAAGCTGCTCGCCTGAGCGCGTATAGCATCGGCTCGAGGTGGAGTCTCGAACGTTATTACACGTATCTTCTCTCCCTGCAAGCAAGCAAGTCGGCAACTCACGAAGAAGCAAGCACAAGTCCAGCCTTATTACTACTACTACTACTACTGGCCGAACTGATACGCGTGGTCCGTGGGCGATCCCGCGGCAGAGCCTCGAACCTGTGGCGGCTGTGCATGTTCCAATGTTTCACTGTTTTCTCATCTCAGCACCAGGGGAGAGGGGAGGGGGGCTGTTCTAAGCAGGTCGGACACTACGAGTGCGAAGGAGCAATGCCCGTCAAGGTACAGCGGGATTCATACTGATGACGAGTCCCCTTGTTCGTAATGACTGTCATCAAACGGGATCAATGCCATGGCAGGATACTAGAATGAAAGAGTAGAGACAAGCCCTGGCAGGTTGCTGCTATTTTGGAAAGACAAGAAGAAAAAAAGTGGAATGATTTAGGTAGGATGGATGCAGTGGATGAGGTGGATGAGGCGCGGCATTCATCCCGAGAGCCAAGGAATCAAACGCCACAAACGAACGTGTCGCAAGGCATAACAGAAGGAGAAGACAGACTTTGCACTATTGAACAAGGTCAAGAGACAAGGGATCGGTGCTATTGGGAGCTGGGAGCTCTGCCGAAGCGCGTGGCTGACGGAACGGAGGTGCTCAGATACTAGTATTGTGAACTGTCATTTATATTGCTGCTTGAATCCTTCAACTGCTACTCGCAGCGATCTTCCTCATTCTCTTGGTCATCATCCTCCTCCCCGGTCTCATACAGACAGCTTCTTCCAGCGCCAATTGAACGGGCTTGTCTTGGCGACGCGGCATACGCACGACGACCGACGAACAGGCAGCAGGCCTGTAAGCCCCTATTCAGCATCTATCTACAAGGGCGACGAACTCTGCAATCTCGCATTTGCAAGATTGCCTTACCTACTTTATTAGTACATCTTATTAGACGGCCGAGTGCCAGATAGATGGACGGCTTTGCCATACCCTTGACCTTGAACCTGCCCCGCGTTCGAATTTCCAGATAAACCAAAGACTGCTCCAAGTACCGCCGCGAAGCTTTTATCTCCTTCTTCAACCCCACCCCCCCCTAACGTTCAGCTTCTTTCTACTGCCTTCTGTCTTGAATACCAGTGAACGGCGCATCGCAGTCCGCATCGATCAGGCGACCTGGAAATTCCCTCATTGTTTGCTTCATTCCGACTTCTGTACCGGACGGACCACGTCTCGGTACATTTGCGAAGGCTTTCGACGACCCGCGTCTTTCCTTTGATAGTTACCTCAACCTCCGCGAACATGGCCTACAACCGACCCTACGACCCGGATGCGCTCCCCAGGTATGTCTTCCAGCTGAAGGCGCAAAACATGATGAAGCCGCCTCTCGGCTTTGCTGCCCCTCTCGCGACTCAAGACTTTTGCTACAACGACCAGTCGCTAACTCTTTGCCAACAACAGATTCGCTGAGCCTGATCCCGTACGTTGCCTGAAGCCTCCCCACCCTTGAGATTGGGGGAATAGACAAGCCATGGGACACGAGCAACTGACCAAGAGGCTCTTTGCGCGTCCTTACAGAAACCAGGCCAAGCGCCCCCTCCTCAGCAGAGATACGATCAGCGACCCCCGCAGCCACAGTATCAGCAACCGCCGCCGCAGCAGCAGTACCAGCACCCACCACCGCCGCAACAGCAATACCAACAACACCCGCACCAGCAGCCGTCCCCCAGGCCCGACCAGCACCAGTACGACCACCCGCCGCGGCGCGACACGGCCCCGGGACACCCTCAGGGGCAGCCGAGATACGACCAGCAGCGGCACGACACGAGGTCGCCCATCCACCACCCGGGCGCCTATGGCCTCGGATCACCGCCGCCTGTCGCAGCCGCCCAGCGTCCGGCAGCGCAGCACCACCCAGCTGCCACCTCTCGGCCGCCTCCGTCGCCGTCCAACGACACGGCTGGTGCTGACCCGACACTGCTGCCCTTGTTCAGGGCCGTAGACAAGGATGGTGAGTTTCTCAAATCCGGCGGAATATTTGCTGCGAAGAACCCCTTCCAAAGAAGCAAATATGCTGACGCAAACCCTTGCTTCAAATCAAAAGGCACCGGCCACCTCTCTGAGAAAGAGCTCTCCGCGGCCCTCGTCAACGGCGACTGGACCGCCTTCGACATCCACACCGTCCGCATGATGATCCGCATGTTCGACTCGGACCGCAGCGGCACCATTGGCTTCCAAGAGTTCTGCGGCCTCTGGTCCTTCCTCGCCTCGTGGCGCACCCTCTTCGACCGCTTCGACGTCGACCGCAGCGGCAACATCTCCCTGTCCGAGTTCAGCGACGCCCTCATCGCCTTCCGCTACCGCCTCAGCCCGCAGTTCGTCGAGCTGCTGTTCCGCACGTACGACAAGCGCGGCGAGGGTGTCATGAGCTTCGACCTCTTTGTCCAGGCGTGCATCTCGTTGAAGCGCATGACGGATGTATTTAAGCGGTACGACGATGATCGAGATGGATATATCACGTTGAGCTTTGAGGACTTCTTGAGCGAGATTCTGAAGCAGCTGAAGTAAGGGGGAAACAGACTGTTGGTAATATGGAGAGAGGAAAGGTGGAAAATTGGAGAAGAAACAAAGATATCAGTCAGGGACCGTGGGGATGTAATCGGTGGTTTGTTGGACATTTGTTGGACATGGGGCTCTAAGAGTGTGAGCATTTTGATAGTAGGCAGCTTGGATGGATCAGATGCACGATACCCTGGGGATATATAGTGAGGGCGTCTCATTTGCATCTAGGAGCGTCACCTCGCGCACATGTTCCATTTTTGCAATGACTCTCTCGCTTTCGCCTTGTGCTCTTACAAGGGATGTGATTGTTGAGGCCGCTCAGTGATAAGAGGCGAGAGTCATTGCTGAAGATGGGTATCAGACAAAAGCAGTGAATTATACATATCCGTATAGCAGTGCTATCCAGAGAGGAGCAGAGTGTGTGATTGCAATGGTTGTTTTGCGGTAGCCATCCTACGCAAATTGTCAACGTCCTCACCTTTGTATGCTGGTACTCCTACATAGAGGTTGGTATCATGGAATCAATTCTTCAAATCTATCGTAACTGGACGTATACGTCGTCTCCTTGCTCTGCGCCGCGCACTCAATGATACTATTCAAAGCCAAACGTTGTTAAATAGCCCCAAACCATCCGGCACCGACTTCTGATGCTGCCAAGCAGGGCTCACATCGCAAACGCTGTCGCCTGTTAGAGTCACCTCCTCCCCTCGGCTCATATCCAGTATCTGTGTACCAGTGGGCATCGGCGTATTGCGGTTCGAAGCAGCACCTCTTTTCTCCGCCGCCTCTGCCCGGCCCAGCAATTCTTGAATTTCGTGTCGGAGGAACGTTCTTGTCCGTGGTCGTCTGCTCCTCAAGACGACCGCCGCTTTGCCGCTGCTATTGCTGTTTGCCCCTCGAGTCCTCACCCAGCTTCGTGCACCCAGAGCCAGAGCCGTTTCCTGTCCGATAGGTACAAGGCTCTTGCTGCGACCGCTGCTGCTCCGTCCTATAGCCCACCGCGGCATCGGCTCTGAGTCGAAACTGTGGATGAGCGCGGTCAGGGGGAGAGCCGCTTCGGAAACAAGATGTGAAGTAGCATAGGGCTTTATGCTTTCGTATGATGTCCCTCGCGGTGAAAATATGACCGAGAGAGTTTGCTCGTGAATACGAGGAACCGGCAACGCTTTGTCGGTGCCGTTCCGAGGAACATGTTTCGGTACTGGAGTGTCCGGAGGTGTAGGAGGGACGGGTTTGGCAGTCCAGTCCCCCAACGACGGCTTTGGAAGAGATATCAGAAGTTGAGGGGGGTTTTTCGGGGGGAGCTGCATTAGTACCATAGAGGTTGTGGCAATCGACCGTCGAAAGGGTGACGGCTTTGAGGGAGGAGGCCGATATGTGATGCCTACAGCCGCTCGTGCACATATATCATTTCTCTTCTGAGAAACCAGGGCCACAGTCACCTCGCCATGGTCACCACCCGCGTAACATGGAGGCACCGGTAATCGAATAACCGTATCCCGCCCCCTCAGGCGCGGATCCTGCCATGGTGAAAGCGTTTTGACGTTCCCCTTGTCAAAATGTCTCCATCCCCGGATAGTCTTGGCCGTTGCTGGATCAGTTAAGATGATCGTTTTGGTGGACGTTGGGAGTATCTGTCTTAATGAAGCTTCAAGGAGATGATTATCTCGGCCTGGGCCGATGATGATGAGATTTGCCTCGGGTATATGGCGCGTTGAAGAGATGCATTGGCGAGACAAAGGCGGCTCCTCAACCACGGGATCCAGTAGAATATGGAACGGATCTCGTATAATACCTGCTAACGGCGTGAATGTCAGCAGAAACGAATCAGCTGAGCATAGTCTGCAGATTTTCAATGACATGATGGCAAGTCTCATCCGGGTGGACTAAAAGAGATGGAAGTTCGAAGGAGCCTCTGCTTTCTCGAGCATTGAGGCATCGTATCACATGTCAAACCATGTTCAGGCAGTAACCAGAATCAACGATCACGATCAAAGTAGGCCAAATAAGATGACTTTGTAGTCCGATATCAGGAAAGGAATGCTTTGTGGTTCGGGTTTGAACCGCGACTCCTGGAGCTGCCAGTACCATGCAGCTGAATGCAGGGACTCGCTGCATGATAATAGACAAGATGGATCTGCGTGTCACCCATTTTGAGTGTTGACCAACGATGCAAGATGAATGTGAGCGAGTGGCATTCCTCTCATCGAGGGATCGTGTTTTGGCTAGGCGACGACTGGTATGCTGTCTGAGTCAAGTCGAAAAGAGAATTGGTGACCGGATGAAGCTGATTCTCCGTGATCAAATCATAATACCGAAATCAAATCTATATAAGCTTAGCCTGCATGCTCAGCTGCCTCCCATCGAGCACCTCCATGTCAGTTCAGCTTGATCTCACGCCGACTAACCGAAGTCGAGACGGATGTGTTGGATGGAGGTTTCTTTCTCTGCAAACGAAAAGGCTTTGCTGCGTACTGAGGCCACCAACGGACAATTGAGAGGTACCAGTTACAATAGGCGGAGGATCATCGTACAAACGATACGTGTAGTAGGAGTAATAACCCACCAGACGCTTGAACGGGGATATTCGCAAGATACTACCTAGTAGTGGTACTAGTAGATGCGTGCCGTCTATCCAGGGCGGACAGATTTTGAAGGGACAAAACGGAGCTACTGCTTGGAGGCGTCTAGCTTTTGTCGGCCAATGCTGATGTAAGGTGTCTGTCAAATGGGCCAAAACGGGAAAAGAACAATTTGGAGAGATGTAAGATACAAAAAATACAAGATGAATTAAAAACTGATGAAAAATCACGGAACGGCATCCAATGTGTCATGGCAAGTGGGCATCATAGCAAACGCTAGGAGCTACTTCCGCACGGGACTCCAGGCACAATAGGCGCGGAGCCTGTAGCGCGGGCAAGTGCAGTGCCATTGCAGCAAGGGAAGGTGGGGCGTGGAGACCGCAAGACTGCAGAAGGTGCAGAGTGCAGCGCAGAAGGTGCAGCAGAGTGCAGAACTGGAGTCACAGTGCGTGTGCGTTGAGGTCCCGCCTTCCCTCCGAGGGCACGCCAAGCACAGAGGCTGCGGTTGTAGGAGCATGGAAGAGGGAGGTACTTGCCCGGGGCCTCGAGGCATGCAGAAGGACCACTGCACCTCGGTACCTGGCTGACCATTTGGAGGTTGGAGAAGGTAAGTCCTACCTATGGAGGTAAGGTAGGTAGGTATTATTAGCAGCTTCTTGCCCAGACGCCCGTTCGACCAAGTCAGGTGCTGTCGACAGAACTTGGAAACTGATGAGTCGTGAGCACGGGCAGGCAAGAACTGGAACGAAGGGACGGGAAGCAGCAGGCCAGCAGCAGAGCTATGGGTGTGCGCGCTGGTGGGTTGCCAGGAGCTGGGGAAGGGATCCTTGAGGGCGGTTGGGCGGCTGTGACTGGCTGCGCTGCGGCCGGCATGCCAACTGCAGAGGCCTGGCGCGGGGTCACCGCCTTTGATTCGAGAAGAGACGGGCTCTCTCGTCCATTCTGGTATCCATTCTATCCACGTCTTGCCATGCTATCCATGCTATCCATGCTATCCATGCAGCGGCCTTGAAGGTTCTACTGTACGGAGGAAGCTTTCAAAAGTAATGTCCTCGCGTCGCTTACTATTTGGGCCTATTCAAATAGTAAGCGACGCGAGGACATTACTTTTGAAAGCTTCCTCCGTACTACAACTACTATTCCGCACGAGCAGCGGCCCTCTGGCGGCTGTGATTGGCACGCTGCGGGAGCCGTCCCTTGCTGATATTGGATGGGCTGACGGCAGAGAGAGGGCTGCTCTAGCTATTGTGCTGCTATTGAATGCTGAAAGCGCTCCGGCGCACTGAGTCTGCCGTGCGACATTCGCTCAGCTGGGGTCCATGGCAGCACATGCTCCGGGCACATGCCCTGGCATCTGCACTCTGCAGTTCAGCCGAAAAAGAGAGGAAGCAAAGGTCAGTTTGAGACAAAATGACTTGGACAGTGGTAACAGCAGAGGTTCGCCAACCGGGGCTGCTGTTGGCTGTGCCGTCATCATCTGGAAAGTCTTAGAGATCAAGGCTCAATGGCAGAAAAGCTCGTGTCCGTCCAGAGGGGGCTATGTCGTGGTACCAGGTACGAGCGCACACCACCGGTGGAAGGACAGACGCCTCCAGATTTTTGAGACTCGGTCAAGCACACCGATGCCTTTCACGATAGTCGGTCGTTGCAGTTTCCACAAGGCACAATCAAAGGCAAGGCGACAAGCCCATCTCCATGCTACATTTCCGGCAGAACAAGGACAAGCCCGTTTACCTCGGACAAGCACTCCGTACACCGGACTCTCACTAACATGAGAAATACTCACGACTCAGTCTGCCTGACAGGACCCAAAATGGCCCTCTCCGATCCCCGACCCCGACCCGGTCGGCTGCACGTCAGTTTCATGGTGTGCAGACCACTCGGACCCTGGCACACCAGTGATGTCAGTCGCCCTGTTAGGTTGGTGATGGCGCAGTGGCGCTTCCCAGGATACGATGCTGGAGACGTGCTCCAGAGACTCCAGAGAAACCAGGGAGACGTGCCGTTGTCTGGGTCCTGCTCCCGGCTTTGCAGTGCCAGAGGCGTCAAGTAGCCGATACTTTACTTGGTGCTTTTACTCGCGACTGAAAGAAATTTCCCTCCATTCTGCCCACACACATCGCCGCCACCGAGCTAGCACTAACAGCTTGAATTTTTTCTCTCTTTCTTCTCTTTTATTCCTTCTATTATTGACTCGCAAGCCACACGCCGACCGATTCAGCAACGCCTTCTGCTCCGGTGCCCTACCCAGCTAAGCTCGTTTGAGCTGCGATTCAGACACCAGACCGGGCAGCCCGATTTGCGTAACTCTACACAACGATACGCCAGAGAGAAAGGAAGGGCAGCTTCAATGCGACTGACGGCGGAGCTACAGCACAGGCGCCAAGCGCAAGCTCTAGCTCTTCGCAAAGGCTCCGGAAGTGGGAGAAGGGCTTGGATAACGTCCTCGGACCCGCCGGTGCCACGCTTCCGACCAGAAGCGGCTTGCATCATGGCGACAGACGGCCTCTTGTTCTCCGTGATTCTTGTCTACATATCAATACGCACATCTTCGACAGGGTCTGCTCCGTACAGTGTCCACACTGTAGCAGGCCCTTCGTATGCTGGATCAAGGCGGCCCTTTTTCCCCTGCTCAACTGCTGCTTATCGTCCTATCTGCTTGCCGGACTAGGAAGGATAGGCAGTAAGCTTGGCATTGTCGGCAGCAGGGCATGGGCAGGTCACGATGAGGGATAACTTGGATACTGGTTCGGAGGTGCTCATACGAGCAAAGCACGGCAACCCGAGACAAGCGGGCAAAACGAGCCAGTGTTCCAGCTGCCAACCTTCTGCGAGCAGTTCCTCGGTCTGAGGCTCCGCCTAGCACGCCGCTTCGCAGCACTGGGAGCAGCCGAGTGCGCACAGCAGGCCCCCTGTACTTGTACAGACTACTTGGATGGCGGCTGGACGGCTGTGTCACTGGGTAGTACTGGAGCTCAAGAAGCTGATAAAGCTCCCCTGGTTCCCAAGAATACAACCACCTGCCCCCACTCGTCGGTCAGCTCGAGACCTCAGCCAGCAACTCGACCTGCTAGAAACTGCAGACAAAACTGCAGCGCTGTGCTGCGCGATGCCGCCCCGCCAATGCCGAGTCATTATGGTTGCGAGATGCCATGATTTGCCACGAGATTTGGCGCTTGTGAGGAAACGGCACCGGACGGTGGGCAACAGGGAGGATGTACTGCGTACCTGCTTCTACCAGTCAGGGCCTGGGGTTAGCAGCAGACCCTTATTAGGGTTGCGGTACCAACAGCACGTTTGCCGACGACGAAGACTCGAACCGGTTGTACTAGTATACAGTACGAATCGCAAATTGAAGACGAGCTACCGAGGGCAGGAAGAAGCCATTTATACACGAGGCATTGCAGTGTGCCTTTTGCTCTTAAGTAATTCTCACCAACACTGCTATTACCGTCCCAGGGGCACGAGGTACTGGCCGCCACCTGCGACTTACTACCAGCAACCCGATAGAACGAAATACAGAGTCGCTCGAGAGGCAAAGAGGGAGCATTGAAAGCTCCCGGTGGAGTCTCTGCTCTTCTTGATTTCAGCAGGGGGGCGCCAGAGCTTAACCCCAAGCTCCCCATTGGCCCGCCGCCACGTCCAGGTCTGAAGCAGAAACCTCTAAGCAGATCACAAGGGACCTTCTGCTGATGGAGAACGGGCCAAGGTGCGAAGCACGAGGTACCTGCTACCAGACTCCATACTGCCACATTGAGCCCGCCGCAGACGAATGTCAGAAGCGACTTCTGCCCACACACATTCCTCACGCCCTGCGTCTTGCTCACTCCCCCTCTTCCGGGGTGCCCTACCTTGCCTGCAGTACTCGAGCATTCGTTCTGTAACAGCAGCTTTGCAGCGGCCCCCAGGGCGTGTGCTTGTACTCTATACTTTGTCGAGCAAGCCGTGCGCCCCAGTGACGGCTCCCGCCGGTGGTGTCTGTTGCGTCGTCGTCGTCGTCGTCGTCAATCAAGTACACATTGGTATCGCCTGGGGTACTACTGACCTCCATGCGTGCTTGTTCGCATTCGGGACCTTTCTTCTGCTTTCCTCGATTCCCTATTTCTTTCTACTGGCGTCCCGCCGTTCCCAGCTGGTATCAAGGGAGCACGAAGGGCCTGCTGATTACTCGCAGTCTTCCATCGTCGTTAGGGTCCGTCGATGCCACACGCAGCCGGTCCCCGTGAGCTGAGTCGAATCCATCTGAGCGCCGCCACTTGCAACATGGAGTGCTGCGGCGAGGCCAAGCTCTGGTACCTAGCGGTACTTAGCATAGCTCTCGACTCTCGCATTGTGGCTGCTGCTGCTGCTACTCCCTGGTAGGTATTTCCTAGTCATCCTGCTCTCCTACACTGTACTTCGTACTTCTTACTACTTGCCGCCATCGATCCAAACCTCTCCCCTCCCCATTTTCTCCCACACATTGACGCTGCTTTTCTTATGCCGGTAGAGACGCCTGCGAGCTCTGGCGAATCGCATCTCTCTTCTTCAGCTCATCTAACAATACTGGCTATTGTCCATAAGCTCTTCTTCCCTGGTACCCAATAGTACCCTCTTCTTAACCCCGGCACTTCCTCTTACACACCCGTCAATCTCTCTCTCGCCCTGCCTCTTTTCCCTCTTGCCATTCCCTCACCACCTCCAGCTATCCATACTCAAACCTCTTTACCACATACAACCAATCCTACGATACCCTCTTGCATCCTAGTATTCTCTCCAATTTCCTACAAAGCTTAGCCTTCAACTTTATCTGGACCTCGGCATTGCGCCTCAATTTATCCTTTGCCGAATTGTTTGGCCCTGCATAACCGCATACCTGACTACGATATACCTGCGCCTTGACGGAGAAGCCTCAAACTCAACATTTCAGCCAAGCACAAGTTACTTTCTAGTAGCACTTTTCAGCAGCTGCGCATAGTAACATTATCGCCTCGTTTCTTATTGAACGGGGCTTTCGCCACAACTCGGTTCTCCAAAGCTATACATAACCGCCTGCGGCCCATCCTCCGCTCGATTGTCGTCTCCCTCTCGGCGCTTTGTACAGATATCAACCGTCCGGTCTTGTACCCATCTTTGAGACAAGCAAATCGACAGCCAGGCGGCGGGAACGAGCTTCAATACGTCGCGCTCGCAATCGCCGCCCTCGACTTATACAGTCCTTGTTGGATCCAATTTGCTTTCACCCGATCTCTCCATTCTCCTCTGACAGTACCATCATCACCGAAGACAGCGCTCGTCTTCTCTAGCGGGAATCAAGATGCCGCCGCGCTCGTCCCTCACTTCGTCCTTTTCCATCACAGCAGACTCCAATAACGAGGTTGTCTGTCCGCTTCGGAATCAAGATGGCTCAAGTTGTCGGAAAAGATGCATCGGCGTGAGTACTGGCTGACTTGCTTTTCCCGGACTTCTTCTTTGTCTCTTGCTGCAGCCATCCGCTTCTCCCCCCCTCCACCAACCCCCCGTCTGCCTTGAATAACATCCATATTGCCTTGCTTCTGCCTTATGTTCGATCCTTTGCTGGCACGGCCAGGAAGGCTCTTTTGTCATACGCACATGCATTCGTTGTCCATACCTTACAGACCAGCTCCGCCACCACCCAGCCTTATGTGTAGCTCTCAATGCATTATGAACCATAACACAAGGCTCTAACACGACGCCTGTATTATAGGAAAAGAGATACCGCTCAATGCAAGAGCACATCCGCCGTGCGCATCCCGAGCACTACATACCCAAGCTCCCTGCGACCGAAGACAGCTTCCTGCTTATGGTCAACACTCCGCCACAAGATCGCCGTCAGCTTGAAGGAACACCAACCGCCGCACAGAGTACGTCAATCCAACTACCTTTGCTTGAACACAATTCCGCCTGCTCTTATCAGCCTCCTTTATGGCCATGGCTACTGAAACTGACTGTCCATGCTTAGACTTTCAAGATCGGCATGCTTTTTACAGAGGCGAATCAAGCACCCCGGGCACGCCGCGGGTCGGAGACGATCAAACACTGCCTGGTACCAGCTCTATCCTGGGAACTGCCGGCGCAGCAGCTGCCTTGGCGGAGCTGCATGGCGTCAAGTCTGAGAGAGAGTCGGATCTCATGGACGGTGTAAGTGAAGAATGACCCCCATGGGTGACTTGATGACCATCCGATAGCCCGCCGGATGAGCATTCCGTCTACCAAGCCATCCGTCAGCTCACGATAAATCACGTCGATACGCCTTGTCATGTCTGCTAACGCGGTGCTTTTCATGACCTTAGGGATATTATTCCGACATTGATCAACGGCGCAGGCTGAGGAAATCCATTGAGCTGCCGCCTCTGAATCTCAGCAACATCACCAGCGACCCCTATTCCAACAGGCCTCGGGAAATTCTCCCATCTCTAATGGCAACTTCACCGCCTGGGCGATCATCAACTTTACCTCCGCTCCAGCGTCCCTTGGGGCCTATGCGGCCTCGCAAGCAATCCATATCGAAGAAAAACCGTGAGGCTCAGCACAAGAAGAAGCCCTCGCGCGGCTCCGATTGGCTACGGCGTATTCAGAACGAGGAGCGAATCAGGCCCGGCGGTCATGACCGCAAAGCTCTCTCTGCTGAGCCCTGGACGGACTATGGTAAACGATGGGAAGACCTTATCGATGCCGCAGACCAGGCTGCATCTGCTGCGGGGGATGTTGATGAGGACCGCACTCCTGTAAGTAGCACCGGATGGGCATTTGTGTGGAAGCAATCATGTTGCTGACTTTGCAATCTTTGTCCAACAGATGCCTCGATCTCCGGTGTCAATCCACCGAGCATCTTTGCCTCCGTTCAATCACCATCAGTTCCAGTCCAGCAGCAACAACTATCAAGCTTCTCCTCTGCAGCAAGCCTTGACTCCGCCCCAAACTTACAATGCGGATATGGCTGAGCCTTTCCCATCTGTGGAGAGCGGCGAGAGTGGAGATAACTTTCACATTGGATCTCGCGGACTGTCTGACTCGTCACCGACCTACAACTCGCAGAACATCCAGATATACTGCGCTGCTTGCAATCGCGCCTCCCTCCTCAAGACTTCATATGCCTGCACGGAGTGCATCTGCGGACTGTGCTCGAACTGTGTTGAAGTTCTCATGTCTGAGCACGGAGCTCGGAGGAAGTGCCCCCGCTGCGAGACAATCGGCGGTAAATTCAAGCGCTTTCAGCTGGATGTCAGGTGAAGGAGTTTTTCTTCTAGAATCTTATTTTCACGGCGAAGGCTCCTTCATGGGTGGCGCTACTTCTTTTCACACCTTGGCATCTAGAGTATGTTCAAGAGTCGGCGCCAGTATAGACCGGACAGTGGGCGAAAGTTGCGTGGCTTTCTTTTTTTCCCCTTTTCCTTTTTTCTTTCTTTCTTTCTTCTTCTTTCTTTTCTGACCAGGTTTATCTGGATCGTGGTTTCATTATTCCTTGGTCTAGGATGTTGGGTTTTACGGCGTTTTGTGGTTCATATACTATTGGATGCTGATGCAACGAGGGACATCTTGGGTATCTTTTTGGGGTGGCAGACTTTCGGCTGTTTATGACTGGTTCAACGGCTTTGGGTTATGATTTTCATGATGGTTGGGTAGGTTACGTCTTTGTCTCGGAATAGGGATCGGTTTTAAGACAGTCAATGAATGTTCATGCTTCGTTTTATGTTGATGCTGTTATGCCAGTGACTGTGTTTTTCCAGTCGCTGTTCCCAGTGACTTAAGATAGTACGTTTGTGTGTCTCCTAAAAACTCCGTACATGATTTAAATATTCCACAAGACTTGTCATGTTCTCATTGTGTATAACGCCGTATCTCCGGTAATTATCGAAACCGCACAGGTTGCTTCTTTACTTGCCCCTCTTCTCCTTCTCCTGCTGCAGCAGCATGTCCCTGACGGCGGCCCTCATGTTCCTGCTGCCGCCGAGCTTGGGCCCCTTGAGGATCTCGCCCGCCTGCTGCTTCTGCTGCTTCAGCTGCTGCTGCTGGGTGACGGGCCGCTTCTTCTTGCGGCGCAGGGCCTGCTCGGTGTAGTACTGCTGGCGGAACTGCTCGGCGAGGCGGTCGTCGGCGGAGGGGTCCGCGCCGGCGGGGGCGGAGGAGGATGATGCTGCTGCTGGTTGCGTGAAGGGGTTGGAGGGGACGTCGTAGACGTCGACTGTTTGCGCGGGCTTGTGTTAGTACCACTTTGCTTGGTTGACTGACTTTCTTCATGATCAAGAGATATAGAGAAGATCAAGCAAGAGAGAGAGAGAAAGAGAGAGAGAGAGAGAGAGAGAGAGAGAAGACGTACGTCGGTTTTCGTGGAGGAATTGCTCGACGAGGGCGTCGCGCGCAATGTCTTCGCTGTTTCGGCGGTTGCGGCCACGGCGAGGAGGCGGCTTGGCAGTTGTATCCTTGTCGATCCGGCGCCGCTTGTTGTTGTGGTCGGTGCCATTGCCGCCGTCGAGGGCACTCATATCGACCTCGACGAGCTTGCCATGGCGCGTGGGCTGATCTCGCCACTTCTCCGCCGGGTCACCAGAGGCGAGCGCGTCGGCGGCGGCCTGGGAGGCGGGCCGCTGCGAAGAGGAGGAGGAAGGATCGCGGGGGTCCGTCGCGTTGCGGCTAGTGAGGCGGGATTCTATGTATGCATTCCTGAATGATTAGCCGGGAGGGCCTGGAGATGGAGGAGGGGGGGAACAGAATTGGTGCGAGGTTCAAAGTTTCGCGGGCTGGGAAGGGGATCAAAAGCGAACAACGTACATGTGTTTGTCGTCGAGGATGGTCAGGAGGCCGGTCTGGTGCATGAAGCGGTTGGTGATGCCGCCGACGATGCGCTCGTGGTCCTTGTCCTGCTCTCGCAGCACCAGCGCGTGCTCCCCGTCTTCATCCTCGCCGTCGTTGAGGCCTGGGCGTCCTTCTGAGCGGAAGCCGACGCCTCCTCGACGGGCTGCGCGGCGCGCGTTGCGGAGGCGCAGGGCTGCTGCCACGGCGGATTCGCTCTCTGACTGGTTGTCTCGGTGGTCGTCGTCGTCGTCGTTGTCGCCATTGGCATTTCCCATGTCTACATCCGCGGCGTGTGTTGTCGTTGTTGCTTCTGCACCGGCAGCATCGTCATCATCTACGTCTCTTCGCCCGAGCTCGTCATCAGCGCCCGGCTTCGTCGACGCGCCTGGCAGGACGGGCGCAGGCTGAATCGCGGCGTCAGGGTTCTTGTCTTCCTCCTCGGCAGTTCGTTGGCGGTAGCCGGCCTTTCTCTTTTTGCCGGCGCGAAAACGAATTGGCTCTATCGTCGTCGGGATGGTTCCGTCTTGTTGATCTGTGGGCGCATTCTCGTCCATGCTTTATGATGTAGAAACGCTTTCCTGCGCTTGTAGGGATTAACGTTCCAGTTCCAGATTTCTGGGGCTGAAGGGTTGACGCTTATCGATGGGCGGAGAGTGTGACTTCATTGATGTTCATATCCGGTGATTAGCCGATGGGTAACTCGCAGTCAACGGACTCGGAAGGCGAGAATGGAATCAACTTGATACAAATGAAGAGATAAAAAGAAAGAGAAAGACGATTTCAGTGCTTTAGAAATGTTGAAGAGAGTATGTACCAATGGTATTCTATTGCGTGAAGCAGCTTCTCACATGCTTTTCCAGGTCTACTTTGAGGTCCATGGATTCGTCCAAGGTAATGATGCAATCATTGGCTTCCCTCTCAAGTCTTGGTAACTCACAGCTAACCTCAACTTTCTCAAGGCGTGGGCTTTCGGTACGACTTCCTTACAGAAACGTCCAGCATGAGAGACTTTAGATCAGAGACTAATAACTCACAGATACTATACGAGGAAAAAGGCCCAAGAATATGGCGTCACTGGATGGTGTCGCAACACTGCCAATGACACGGTAGGATTGCCTCCTCGCATCATCAACAATTGCTAATTGCTGAAGAATGTTTGAAACAGGTCGAGGGCGAAGCACAGGGAAGCGAAGACGTCATGAAAAAGTTCTTCGAAGCCATCGGCAAAGGCCCGAGCCACTCCGACGTCACCAAAGTCGTCAAGGAGGACCGCGATGTGATAGAAGGGGACAGTAGCTTCGAAGTTCGACGTTGAGTTTTGTTGTGATGGATGTGAGATGGTAGCTGATAGTAGTATTAAAACAAGCCATGAATCCTGAGGCCCGTACGCCATGCTAAACATTGTACCCATATGTATGACCAGATAACAACGTGTGTATAAAGGGGGCCAAATGACCTGCGCCCAGTTTGCCAGCCTAGAAACCCCTCCCCCGTCTCTTCATTACCGGCTTCTTGACCGCGCCTTGTATGGTAAACTTCTTCTCGTCCTTGTCCGACTTTTTGTTGACTGTCCGCTCGGCCTCGGCTTTTTTACGCTCCTCGTCGAGACGCTTATCCTCTGCCATCTTGGCCTCAATCTCCATCTTGCGGTTAAACTCCGTCTCGGTAATGCGTTTGTCTCTGATCGAGTAACCCTTCTCCTTGATGGAGTAGAAGACGCCACCGAGGTCCGCCAACCAGTGAGGGTCAACTGCTGTAACGGTCGAGACGTAGACTTTGGACGTGAGGATGAGCTCGTGATATACAATGTAGTCCGGCGGATGGCCTGCGTACAGGGCGCTTGTGGGGTGTAGCTGGACTCCAAGGTTGGTTCGCAGGTTGGTGTATTCGCCAGACCCCTTGTATTTGGCGGCTTGGTGGTAGTATCCGGAGCAGATGCACTTGCGAATGACGTCCCAGTCCATACCACAGCTAATCAGCTGCATCTTCTGCATCTTGACTATATCCAGGAGCTGCTCTCGGATCTCCTTGGCGCGTCGAAGGGACTTGGCGTGGAGAAAATGCTTGATGCACCACCCATCCGAGTATCCGTTGGCTTTCCATGCCTGATAGACTTGAAGGTAGGTAAGATGGTCCGACTCATGCACCCAAAACTTCTCTCGCTGCGCATCGGCCTCGTCTTGCCGTTCTTTTGGCCGATAGAAGACGTTGGGAACGGACAACATGGACACAATGGTAATCATCTCTTCGCTGCAGCCGTACTCTTCCGCCGTGATGAGCAGCTTGGCTAGGGAAGGGTCCATTGGGAAGGCGCTCATCTTGCGCCCAAGCTCCGTCAGTTCTCCCAAGTTGTCCAGAGCTCCCAGAGCCCACAGATCGAACATTGATGTCGAGATGGTATCTTGAGGAGGAGGATCCATGAAGTCGAAATCCAGCAGATCCTTGACCCCGAGAGACTTGAGCATCAACACTGTGTTTGACAGGTTGGTCCGCTGAATTTCAGGAATTGTTTGGATGTACATTTCCTCCTTGTAAGCCTTTTCTGTGTACAGACGGAACGCTTTTCCTGGCCCTGTTCGACCAGCGCGACCTGAGCGCTGCCCTGCATTGGCCTGGGAAATGGGTGTGATCTGAAGCGTGTCCATGCCCATCTTAGGGTTGTACACCTTCATTTTCGAATAGCCTGCGTCAACCACGTACTTGATGCCATCGACAGTCAAACTAGTCTCGGCAATGTTTGTCGCGACGATGCATTTGCGAACTCCCGGAGGCGCCCTGTCAAAGATCTTGGCTTGAAGGTCTGCCGGCATCTGACTGTAGATTGGAAGTATGCTCAACTTTGGGGGGTCATTCAAGGCGTCCAAGCGTTTCTGAACCAGCTCGCATGTGACCTCAATGTCTTCCTGGCCTGTCATGAAGACGAGTATGTCACCCGCATCCATGGAAACGTGGATCGACAGCACTTGCTGGACAGCTTGATCGACGTAGTCTTCGACAGGAGATCGGTGGAACAAGACGTCAACAGGAAAGGTCCGTCCCGGTATCGTGAATTCCGGGGCACCGCCGAAGAAGTCGGAGAACTTCTTTGCATTCATCGTGGCAGACGTGACGATGAGCTTCAGATCTCGCCGCCTTTGCAAGATCTTCTTGAATAGCCCCATCAAGATGTCAGTGTTCAGCGCTCTTTCGTGGGCTTCATCCATGATAATGCAGGAATATCTGTCCAGGTCAGGCTCGTTGAGCGACTCTCGAAGCAAAATTCCATCCGTCAGGTACTTGATAACGGTGTCGTTGCTGGTGCAATCCTCGAATCGAATGGCGTATCCAACTGTGCTTCCCAGCTTCACCTCCATCTCTTCGGCCACACGCTTGGCGACACTCATGGCGGCGACTCGCCGGGGCTGTGTACATCCAATCATGCCAGTCTTGCCGTAGCCGTCCTCATATAAGAACTGGGTGAGCTGCGTTGTCTTTCCTGAACCTGTCTCGCCGATGACAATGATGACCTGATTCTCCCGTATCACCCGGAGGAGGTCCTCGCGGACCGCAAACGCAGGCAGGTATTCGCGTTGTTCGCGCAGCGTCTTGCTTTTGCTGAAATCGCTGGCCCCTTCTCCCTTTTTCATGTGCTCGCTGAACTTGTTGCCCTTGCGCTCGCCCTTTTCAGCTTCTTCTTCGGCAGGCATCGGCAGCGCACTGTCGCCGTCCTCCTCTTTTGCGCCCATGATATTTCCGAGGGCTGTGCCCGTGATGCTTGTGGCCTCATGTGCCTGCTTCTGCCTCTCTCTTTGTTGACGGGCTTCCTTGACCACCCTGCTTCCCTTCCGACTAAAGACGGCCATGTCACTTTGGTAGTCCCTGACAGCTGGGACAGGTTCAAGCTGCTTGGTGAAAATCGTCTTTCCGTCCAGGAATGGCGGCCGTAGATCGTGAACGAGCAGATGAACTCTTGTCGCTTCCTCATCGTCGAAGTCGGCAGCCAGGTCCCTTCGCTGTGCCACACCAGACACCAGCATACGGTTCGTCTCCCATGCGTCATTTTCTCGCCTTCTCTGCTCCTGCCTGGCGTCGTATCGGCTCGTCATCTTCTCGGCCTTGGCCGACTCCTGCTGCTGGGTCTCCCATGCCGACTGCTCGTAGGATGCGAAGGGGTTATACGTTTCGTCGCCAAAGGTATGTCCTCCAAACTCATCGCCGCCGTACCAGTCGCGATCCAGCGCCAGGGCATCCTCCTCCGTCGGCTGTGGCTGCTCGGGTTCTCGAGGTGTTGACGGATATCGAGACTGGCCGCGCGGTGTCGAGCCCCGAGATCGATCTTGAAACTTGTCCCTCCTGGAAATCTCAAACTTCCTCCTCTTGGGATTGAACCCGTCGTAATCCGCGTCCGACACCATGACCCAGGCTCTCCGATCACGTAATGTGCCAGGTAACGACCGCGACGCGACAGGGTGAAATTTGAGGCGGATCAGAAAACTTGCTGTATGCCGCTGACGTATGGATAGCGGTTGAATCGCTGTAGACGCTGCCTAGATCATGTGACCTGGAGTCGCGAAGTCGATGAATTTGCGACTAGTCTTTCAAGAAATAGCCCATAGATGACTGCTCCTGGCTCTCTTTTCGCTGCTGGAGTTTTCAATCACCGTGCCTTTCGTATGACTAGAGGCGGCCTTGCAGTTGTTTGATATTGCACGTCCTCGGCCTGGATTTCAGTTAAAGCTAACGGCTTGGGAGCATCGTGGGTACATTGAAGTAATTGGTACTTTGTACCTCTTTTTCTGGGTTGCATGGGCTGAGCTTATCGATAAACCCCACCATGGAAATTTTTGGGCGAAATATCTTGGACCGGGATCGCGAAAAAAAGATTGGAAGCTGCATTGAAAATATAGCCAAGATACCCAGACATTTGCACCATGTCGTCCATGATCACCGCCGCCCAGTGGGTGCCGCGAGGCTTCGCGGCCCAATTTCCTCAGATTTACAAGCTCGACGAGTCTGAGTTTGAGAGGATAGCTGAATTGGCCAAGCTGCAGCTGGACGATGCAGAGGATGATCTGAAGGAAGCTCAGGACGATGGTGAAGAAGCAGAGGGAGAGGACGAGGGCAAGGACGAGGACATGGGCGACAAAGAAGAAGAAAAAGGGGCAGCCCGACCTGCCGCAAAGTACGCACAAGCATTTTATTATGCGCTATCTAGCTCAACAGTCTGCTAACTACGCGCCTACGTAGGTTCGACGACGACGACCTGAAAGAGTACGACCTGGAGCACTACGATGACGATGACGAAGACGATGCGCCCACCGCCAACGGAAGCATGGGCATGTTTGGAAACGTCAAGTCCTTGGCTTACTACGAATCAAACAAGGATGATCCGTACATCACACTACAAGACGACGAGGACGACTCAGAGCGAGAGGATCTTCAGGTCTTGGCGACGGACAACTTGATCCTGTCGGCAAAGGTCGAAGACGAGCTGGCCCACCTCGAGGTATACGTTTACGAAGACGAAAGCGACAACCTTTACGTGCACCACGACATCATGTTGCCGGCGATTCCTCTCTGCGTCGAGTGGCTGGATATCCCCGTCAACGCCTCGCAGGAGACGCCCAAGGATGCCAAAGGCAACTTTGTCGCCGTTGGGACTATGGATCCGGATATTGAGGTGTGGGATCTTGACACGGTCGACGCCATGTACCCCAACGCCATTCTTGGCCAGGGCGCGAATCCCAGCTCGGGCGAAAAGAAGAAGAAGAAGAAGTCGAAGAAGGCCAAGGCGAATGACGAGTACCACGTGGATGCCGTGCTGTCTCTCGCGGCCAACCGAAAGCACCGAAACCTGCTCGCTTCGGCCTCTGCGGACAAGACCATCAAGCTCTGGGACCTCAACACGGCCAAGTGTGCCAAGTCGTACTCATACCACACGGACAAGGTGTGCTCTCTTGCCTGGCACTCGGCTGAGCCCACCGTCCTGCTCAGCGGAAGCTATGATCGAACCATTGTGGCTGCTGATATGAGAGCTCCGGATGCGAAGGCACCTCGATGGGGCGTCGAGAGCGACGTCGAGAACATCCGATGGGACCCGCACGATCAGAACTACTTTTACGTCTCAACGGAAAACGGCGTCGTTCACTACCACGATATCCGCAACGCCCCGGCCACGCCAGAAGCTACCAAGGCGGTCTGGACCCTGCAGGCGCACGACGAGTCCGTGTCTTCGTTTGACATTAACAGCGTGATCCCGGGCTTCATGGCCACCGGATCGACCGACAAGACGGTGAAGCTCTGGAACATCCAGCCCACCGGCCCTTCCCTCGTCGTCTCCCGCAACCTCGATGTGGGCAAGGTGTTTGCTACCTCGTTTGCCCCCGACCCGGAGGTTGCTTTCCGACTGGCTGTTGCAGGCAGCTCCGGCAGTATGCACGTCTGGGACACCAGCACCAACCCCGGCGTCCGAAGCGCTTTTGGTCAGCGCGTCCCCGCACCGAGGGAGGGAGTTGCTGAGGATCGACTGGTTGGCGTCAACGACGACGAGAGCAGTTCTAGCGAGGATGAGGGAGACGAGAACAACCGCGAGTCTCAGGAGGAGGGAGACTCCATGGACGAGGATTAACTGTGGTGGTCAATGCACCTTTTTCCCCGGATTTTGATGGAGTTGCATCTACATCTGGCTCTATATATATCAGGAACGTGGCGTTGTCTTTCAAAAGTGTACGCAATTGCATGATGGCCTGCGCTGTACATGTAGGGCTATCTTCAGCGAGGCGGTTGGAAGGATTTCATAGGCACTTGAGTTTGTTAATAGACTTGTCAAAAAAAGGAATATCACACCAAGTCTGCAATGTAGTAATATGTCTGTGACGCATATATCTCAGAGCCGCAATAACCACCAGCTGAGCCTCTTGGGAACTTCTAGACGTATGGGGGGCAACGCGCTGCGCTGAACCTACTCGAAACAGTTGTGCTGTTGTTTTCTTCATCTCGACGCCGCAGTTCTACACGATAAGCAAGCCCTGGGCTCTGAGCAAGACGACCAAGCCAATAGTTTAGACTCGAACGATGCAGACATACCGTTGCATGTACAATCGGTAAGGGATGTACATGCAAACATGTGAGGATGGGTTTTGCATCTGCAGATCGGTACTGTATGGAGCGTTCAAGCTTTTTCTTCTCTGGCCCCATCAGGGTCTCTTGCCTAGCACAAGCGGGAGACGGCCATTGAGTTTGTGCCTGGTTTGACGCCGTTGGCTTTAGTTCGGCCATGAATTTTTCGACCTTCTTTGTCCAGTTGTGGCGGGTGAGTTGATGAGGTGGCGTGTAAGTGGATGGGTCACTGTGGAATAGAGGCTGGCCCATCAGAAAGAATAGCCTGGATATGGCGCTGCGTGATCCATACAGTATTGGCAGTATGAAGTGCGAGGGAGAAAAGGTGTGTTTTGGAAGCCTGCCGCATCAGTAAGTGATCACTTTGTCAGCATCCAACATCGGACCCGAAAGCCGCGCATCTTGCGAGGTTTCAAAGGCCAACGCGTTTCGTTTAAAGAAGAGCGAACCCCTGGAGAAGCAGAAACAGGGGCCAGCGAATGATTTGCTTGCTTCTGCTCGCTCGCATCAGATCAGGCACAGAAAGCGGGTGGCTAAAAAAAGGGCCCTGAAACACACGCGGCAGTACAGGAACAAGGGCCCGGCAGAGCGGGTTCATGGGCCAATCATGCGGGACCCGGGCCTGGCGAGAGAGAGGCAAGATCGGCTGCTGCGTTGCTCCGCTTGGGCTTGTTCTGTGGCTGCGGGTGGCGATTGGCTGGAGAGGTGGTTTGGGCATTGAAGGAACAGGGACAGGGAGTTGAGAGACAGGAACAGAGTGCATTGCATTGGATGGGGAGAGCGTGCTAGTGGCGTGCGCTGTGACAGTGGCCTGCAGACGCAGATGCAGGTACGGGGAGAGAGATCAATGTTTGTATGTACTGCATGTGTGTAAGTATGTATTGTAAAACGAAGCACATGGCAGAGGAACCTGCAGCTGCGTTCTCGTGATGGTGTCGGTGGAACTGTAAGGTGTTGTGTGAGTGTGCCCTTGAGTCATGCGAGAAGACGGATGCTGGAGCAGGAAATGTTGGTGCGAATACAAGACGCCACTGAACACTTGCACTCGGAGAGTCAGCAGTGTTACTGTCCCGGTAGCGATACACCTATCGTGACGGCGCAAGTGCGGCTGAGTGAGTTGCCTCAGACACCAGATCTTGTAGAGGTACCTTTTCTTCATCCCCACTCGTCCCCCTCACATTCTTCTTCTCGACATCATCATCCTCCCTCTCCCCGTCTCCATCTCGGAACTCCCTCGCCTCACACAGTGTCCCGCCCGTCTCCCGGATAATGGCAGTTTGCGCGAAGCAATGCCGCCTGAATGTCCATGCATGCGGAGTATTGCCATCGCATGAACTCCGTCTGCCAGCAGAACAACCCAACCGGACTGATGGCCCGTCGCCATTGGCCCAGATCATCGATGGCGCTTCCCTGGCACCGGCGATTGTTGGCACCCCGTCCTTCATTCTTCACCCTCCCGAACGGGCAAGGGTCCGAGCCTGGCTTGGCCTTAGCCAGGGGTCTGAAGCCTCGAGCTGGTGATGAGTCGCCAGGCGGGCCAATCAGCCGGCCGGGCTGTCAGGCTGGTGCCGCGGCCGCGCAGGGATGAGGCAGATATTGAGGGGGTTGATCATGGGCTCGCTGCTTGGCTCGACGCCTGGCCTCTGCTCCGTTAGCATCTTTTTTTTCCTGCTTGATTGTGCCTTGACCCGTCTTCACAGTCCTTCTTCTTCTTTTCTTCTTTTCCGCTCTTCGTCGCCGACAAGGGCTGTGTTGCGTTTCTTCCAGCACCGGCTGCCGTCACGATTCGCTTCTCTTGTTGCGAGCGCCCAAATTTCGCACTCGTCTCCCAGCTCAGTCGGTGTCGTAACGCGACGTATCGCATCAATTTGTCTTCTACGCTCGATATCACGCACGACCACAGACGCAGTTGCGCCGCTCGATTTACTCTCCTTTTTTTCTTATTTTCTTGAAAAAAATCAAGGCATTTCTACCTGATTCAGGCTGTGCAACGCGGCACATTCAGCAATCTCAAACAACAAACCGCCTTTGATTCCTTCAACCTGAAAACGTTGATCGTTTTGTTTCTTCTTGACTTGTTCTTTCTCTCCTTTCTATCTCTCCATCTATTTTCCATCAAGAAAAAAGGAAACAAGAAAAACTGTACCGAAGCCACTGTCGCGTTCTCTTTTGTCGCATCGCCTGAGACAAAAACTTCGCCAGCCTCTCAAACAAGACAGAGGACCAAGCAACACTGAACACCTGTGCGACGCAATCTCTTACATCGCACACGGAAATCCATCGATCACTCCTCCGAAAAAGATCAAGAGGCAGCGAGGCAATCTTGGAGCCCAAATTAGTTTGGTCCCTTGCGCAGCCAACAGCGCCACCGGTAACTGCAGAGCCAACAGCGACATCCTCACCTGGCATGAACGAAGCTGTTTCTTTTTCTCTTCCGATTCCTTTCTTCTCTCTCCATCTCTTCGCTTGGCTCGTGGAAGCGCAGATCTATCTGCTCGGCCATTTGACGGCCATCTGCCCGCCCATCACTGAATCGCATAAATCACCTTCCGACTTGGGCTTGGATTCACCTCCACCCCAAAAGGTCTCCGTGCAACGTTCCCAGCTCTATTGGGGGTGTGTGTGCCTTCGTCATCAGCCGTCTGCGATAGTGAGCGCTGGTCACACGGCTTCACTGTCAACTGCCACATCGGGCTGTGGCATCTCGTCTCTTGCTTCACTCACCACCGCATCATTCGCTTCTGGTGCTTACAAGAGACATTCCGAGTGACACCACCGTCCGCTGGCTCCTCCTTCTGCCACGTCTCCCTCATCATAACTTCCCAGTCCCCCCTCCGTTCCCTCGACGTCAACAGCTTTTTTTTCTTCTTCCCCCCCTCACTTCAAACGACTACCGCCACCATGTCTCTATCACGGGCTTTCACCACTCGGAAGCTTAAGCTGGGCTCCGATGGCGCCGACTCGAAAAATCCGCAGCGGTCGCATACCCTTCGCCATAAGATCTCGGGCCCTGTCCAACTGGTTCACACGACCAACATGCTCTCCTACAATGCGCCCGATCTGCCTCGAGGTGCCTCTGAACGAGCCAATTCCGCCAAGTCTGGCAAGTCTTCTCTCGACGATTCCGACAGCCTCGCCACCATCGAATCGACCCCGCCGACCAGCCCGGACGTTGCTCCTGGGGAGCACATGTTCTCCCCAAAGCCGAACCACCTATCGGGCTATTTTAAGAATTCTACGAGGCCCGGTCCAGCTGAGCCCGAACCAGCTCCAGCTCCAGCTCCAATGATTCCCCAGCGCTCGCCAACCCACACCAAGAAGAACTCAATCGACGCCGTTGCTCGATCACGGTCCGTCTCCCGCACTTCTCGAGACGCCGATGTGTCGGCCGCGTCCCGAAACCTCCAGGCCATCTCTCGAACCCCCTCCCTATCAACGCGATCTTCGGCAAATTCCACATCCTCCAGCCGGCCTTTGAGATCGCCCCGATCTCCTGCAGTCCCCATGGAGCCCACGGCATTTGCGGGCCCCATGCCTTCCAAACCTCATGCAGCTCCGACGCCCTTGCCTGTACAACCTTCCATTGCGCCACGCCACCAGGCTAAAGACTCGAATCCTTTTGGGGCGGAGTTGGCCAAGGTAACAGAACTGGCGGAAGAATTCAGCTCCGCAAGCCAGCTGGAGATGGTGGACGAGGACACAGAGTACATTCGCTCAAAGGGCCTTGTCAGGCTACGTCCCGATGACTATCTGAGCATGATTCAGGGCCTTTCATCCATGTTCTTCTCGGAGCCTGCTCATTCAGCTCCCGCAGCTGCGGCTCCGCTCTGGATCTAATACCAGTACAAGGCATGCGGGCAAGAGATTCCGCTGTCGCATCATTGTACATATCGAGACTGTTTGGATACACGCTGCAAGCTACGAGAGCAAGCCGCCTTGCCGGGACTTTTAACTTCTTTTTCTTCCACTTCATCTTTCATCTTCAACCTTTTCTTCCTCTTTCTCTCTTACTTATTCTTCTTCTTTGTTGACATGGACGGAAACCCGTGTGGGGTCTAGAACATTAGCATTACTAGGTACTTGGATTGATATACCTGAAACAGGAGACGACGTTGGCGTTGAACAATGGATGGGAATGACTTTAAATTGGCGTCCTTTTTTCTTTCCTTTTTCTGCAAATTTCTCATTCAATGATGTGAATAGTTACCAGTCACAAACTACTGCACATAGTATTTCTTGATGATATTTCCTTGTCATGACCTGCAATTTTCTCCTCTTTTGTCTCTAACTATGATTATCGCGATTACATGCCTTGAACCAACTCGCCTGTGTACAAAATAATGCTTGGAGCCCACCCATAGACTGGCGACGGCGGTACTCGCGCCTCACGGCTCACGGCACTTGAAGAGACAGGGGAACTAGCCAGACGGCCCGATCGCGAGTCCTTCTAAATGGAGTCAGCCATGTATGTACTAGGACGCAATGGAGAGATGCCACGAGGAAGCATGTCAGCCCGGGAAGAATCGAACGTGAATCCCTGCAAGTTGTGCTCCCCGTTTCAGAAAGCTGCGCCCCTCCCCACGGATGGTTCGGCCAATCACGCGATGGGGCTGCGGCTGATTTGTTTCAAGGCTGAAAGATTGGGAAGCCTGATGTTTGGCATGGAGTGAGATTTGGCGTGATTTTGTCCAAGGAAACTGTGCTGTTGTGTGTGTGTTACTATATGTGTACGCAGTATGTGTACTGGATAGGGGGGGATGGAGGTTTGGCAGTTGGTGATTTGGGTTGAGACTTGTGTGGGGGATTGAAAGTGCCCTCTCTGGGGAGTTTGGAATTCGATGTGATATCATCGGGTGCGAAGGAGGAGCGTAGATCGATTGGAACTGAATCGAAGCAAGCGAGATTTCATCCATCACAGTCGTGGCAATTAATACAAAGTTTGTAAGAATCGAGGAGAAATACTTTTGCGTAGAGAACTTGTATCCCCTTCCAAGCATTTGATCGATGGCTGGCGCTGCTACTCACAGCAGTCCCTGCGTATGTAATCACGTGGGGCAGGCGAACACATCCCACTTTGGGCTTTCATGATGAGCAGAGCTTGACGGGCCGGTTGATGAGAGCCGTGGCATCGTTTCTGTTTCCTGATTTGAGTGAGTCGTTGACCGTTGCTTGTGCTGTCTTTCTCATAAAGAATACACTCGTGTGATTTACTCGGTAAGACTGCCTTTCCTTGTCCGAACCCAACTGGTCTCGTGATGTGATTTGCAGGTTTCTTTTCACAGTAACACTAACACGGTGAAAGTTCAAATATTCCGATTCAAAGAAGCACTCATTGACACGGGGCACCAGGACACACCTCGCACAGCGCATACATCATCATCATCACACATACACACGCACACAATGGCCGACTCAAGCGAAATCGACCCGCCGGACTCCTTCATCAGCAAGGAGGACGGCCTCAGCTACTGGCAGGGCATCAGCGCCGACGTCGACGGCATGCTCGGCGGCATCCCCTCCATCAAGGGCTTCTCGGGCATCCTGCGGAGCGACCTCCAGGGCTCGCGGACGTTCCTCGCCAAGCTGGGCATCGGGGCGAAGCAGGGCCGGTCGAAGCTTTCCAGTGCCCTCGAGGGCGGCGCAGGGTTAGTATCTCTCACACCCCGCAAAAGCCAAGTTTCATGGGGTCTAGGATTGAGGATTGCTTGTTTGGATTTTGGGATTCTCATCGCGATACACGAAATGCTGACGCAGGGGGGGCCTATGTTTTAGGATTGGGAGAGTCACCGAAGGATTGCTTCTCCCGCTGGCGGACGAGGTCGACGTCATTGAGCCCGTGGCCAAGTTCACAAAGGAGCTGCAGGGCAAGGAGGGCGTGCGCAACGTGTACAATGTCGGCCTGCAGGACTGGCGGCCCGTGGACGGGGTCACGTACGATCTCGTTTGGACGCAGTGGTGCGTCGGGCACTTGACGGATGCGCAGCTCGTCGACTATCTCAAGAGGTGTCAGGCTGTCCTGAAGCCGGGCGGGCTGATTGTGTTGAAGGAGAATCTGAGTACGACGGGGGCTGATGTGTTTGATGAGCTTGACAGCAGTGTGACGAGGTTGGTTTCCCCTTTCTGTTCCCTATTTCTTCTGGTGTTTTCTCTCGTGGCGAATCTTTTTGAAACTTACCTTATATATAGGGAGGATACAAAGTTTAGGAAAATCTTTGAGGATGCTGGGTTGCATTTGGTTAAGACGGAGCTGCAGAGGGGGTTTCCTGAGACGGCGCAGATGAAGCTTCTCCCGGTGAGGATGTATGCTTTGAAGCCGAAAGCCGAGGGCTCATGAAATCCGAGAGCGTGTTCCAAGCCTTTTTCTGTTTCTTCCAGGGAGGGAATGTGTGTGCATGGAAGCATTGGAGATGTGAGGCTGGGGGTCTGAACTGTGAAAGATATGGGATGTGGATGAAGTGAGGACAGTTCTCACAACAGCAGAGTTATACCCACGATCAACAATGAGAAGTCATTCATACAATTTCTGTCAGTTGCTCAATGAATATAAGCCTGATTCATCAGTCCTCCTGCAGTATAATCTCAAAGCAGCTTGTTAGCCAGGCGGCAGCCAGTGGGCAGGCGCTCCGTAGGTACTTGCCTCCTAGCGTCCACTCCACCAACCTGAACCTTTGGTGGTAACGGCCTCGACTTACAATACCTCCCTCGACTTCTTCCATCCCGTCATCTTCTAATTTTCATACTTTCTCCCAAGCCTCTACAATGCCATTCATATCTTCCCAAGCCATCTTCACCGCCGCCCTTCAAGGCCAAAGCTTTCGCTTCTCCGGCATCTCAACCCTCCTACGCGCTTGGCAGCACAAAGGGTTCAACGCGTTATACGAAGACGCGGATTCACTGGCGACCAGCACCATCCTCCGGGTCGATGCGGCTGCGCCCCATATGGAGTTTGGGCGTTTCGTGGACGACCGGATCGCCGCGCTGACATGTCTTTGCTTTCCCAATGCGCCCAAGCCGCAGCTTGAAGCCCTGGTGCTGTTTGTCCTGTGGAACGCCTACTGGAGCGGCACCTACGACACAGATGAGGGCGACCTGTCGGCTGATTTTGACGCCGCCCACGAATGGCGACTCAAGACAATGAGGACAGCCACGAGAGCAATACGTGCGAACAGAGACGAACTACGGCACGAAGTGGACGCCATTAATTCGGTGTTTTTCGCCTTCGGAGACCGCTACTGTGAATTGGAGCCCCTCACATGCCGCTCGATTGTACTCCATGAGATCTACGAACGCATCCGTGCCTATGCTACGGAACAGAGAATGAAGCTTAACGAAACCCAGCCAGGCTTCGACGAATACATGGAGCTCCGAAACAGGACCATGAATGCTGGTGCGCTCTGCTTGTTGGTTCCCTTTGCCATGGCCCGAGAGGTGCCCTTTCAGATAAGCTGCTCGTGGCATGAAGTTGCTCTCCGAAAGCAGGTCAAGGTCCTGCTCTGCCTCTTGGACGACCCACTCATACTGGCAGCCCAGCTTCACTATGAGGAGTGCGTCCTCAACGCCGTATGTACGCTGCTGGGTCCGGAAACGCCGTTGGACGCGGTCATAGCGCAGATTGATCAGAAGATTCAAGACGCAATACGACTGTTTGAAGAGGCGGGCGAGAAACTCATGGATGACTTCAAAGACAATGAGGACCTTTACAGCATGGCGAGAGACCTCGTCGACGGATACAGAAACATAGTCACTGGCACAGTGGTATTCAAGTGAGTACAACCCCTCTGATATCAGTCCCTGTATAGTACCCAGTGACCAAGCTTCACGATGGTGGTCGAGAAACTGCACTGCGCGATGGTCGTTAACCGTCTGAAAACAGGCTCACATCCCCTCGTATTAGACTCGCGGACCGTATGGATCCAGATGGATCGCTGGAAGTAGTCCTCTGATATCTTTGTCTCCTTTGGATACCCTTGTCGCCTTCATTATATTATGCGAATGGCTTTCCAACGCTTCCGTGAGCGCCAACTCCAAGACTGCCCTTTCTGCCGGTGGGCTGTATAGCGATAGTCTTCTCTTTCCCAACCATTGCCTCCCGGTTTTCCCTTTATAAATGTGCTGTATGCGACCCACGCCCAATGCCACGAAAAGAACTAGAAGAAAGCAACCAACGCGTACAGGTATAAACGGAGTCTCATCACTCCAGCATTGCGCGTTTTGAACAATATGTTCCCACGGCCCAATCCCCTATTTGCTTTTGAAACCAGAAGAACCAAGCTGAACTCGCCGAAATGAAATATGTAGACCCTCGGCATCGTCATCATCTACCCCCCAGCGGCTCAGCCGACTTGACAAGGTCTGTGATGGTGACGATTCTGTATCCCTGCCGCCTCAGTTCCGGCAGCACTATCCGCAGCATCGGAGCCGTCCAGCTCCTCCGGTCGTGGCAGATGATGATGGCTCCGGGATGCGCCATGCTGAGGATATGCTTGGCGTTGACCGCCGGGCGCGGGATCTGGGGATCGTGGGGGTATATGCTGCCGAGGACGATGCGAAAGCCGCGGTTGCCCAGCAGGTCGCGCATGCGGTGGTTGAACCAGCCGGAGCCGGGCCGGAAGTAGTTGTTGGGCAGGATCTTGCCCTCGGCCTCGTAGGCGGCCACGAGCATGGCCTTGACCTCGTTGACCTGGCGCTCGAGCTCGTCGTTGCTCAGCCGGCTCGAGGGCTCGTCGCGCATGGCGTGGTTGCCGAGCTCGTGGCCCTGGGCGACGAGCTTCCGCAGCGTGTGCTCTCTACCATCCACCTGCTGCCCGATGACGAAGAAGGTGGCGCGGGCGTCGTTCTCGGCGAGGACCTGCGCGATGTCGTCGGTGTGCGCCGAGGGGGCGTCGTCGATGGACAGGGCGATGATGCGCTCGGCGACGGGCACCTCGAAGAGCACGTCGGGGAACTTGCCGCGGAGGTAGCCGATGAGGAAGCGCGGGGGCTTGTAGACGCAGTAGATGCCGTAGAGGGGCAGGACGAGGAGGAGGACGACGAGCAGGACGAGCATCTGCGTCGTGAGGCGGTTCCGGCGGACGCGTCGCCGGACGGTTGTGGGGAGGCGGAAGAGGTTGAGGCGCGGCATTGGGCAGGGATGTGTGTTTCTCTTTTTGTATGATCGATTCGTTTCTTTGTTGGTTTGGGGCCTCGTTAGGTGAAGAGGCGTGGGGAGACGGGTGTGCCGCCTGTTGCTGGCATGCTCTCTCTTTTTCGCTCTCGTTCTTGTATCTCCTTCTTTGCCCTTGATTTCCTGCTCTTCTTGTATGTCTCCCTTTTGTTGTCCTTCCGGATCTTGTCTTCGTCGGTACAACGCCAATTGGGATCCCGCAGACTCAGTCGCACTGGATTCGGATGATGAAGGAGAGAGAGAGGTCGTGATAGTATTAGTGGCGGGAGAAAAAAAGAAGGGTTCGGTTTGGGGTAATGAGGCTTTCGCGGCTTGTAGATTGGCCCTTTAGCCTTTAGCCAGGGGCTACGAGGTTTGGGTCAGGTAGTGCAAGTAAAGTTGCCCGTTATCAGATAGCGGTCCACGGGGTGCTTTCCAAGGGGGGAATGAGGGGTGTGAGGACCCTGTAGGGATTGGCAGTGTGATTTTCGATTCCGGGTTAGCACTGAGATTGAGGCATCGCGTGCATGCCATGAAAGGAGACGTGATCTTATATCTACTACTTGATTTCGGGCTTTTGATATTTATACAATTAAAGAAAGGAATCATCTGCAGACGACGGTTAAACTCATGATTGATTTCATCCATGCTACTTCTACTACGATAGGACACGTCGCCAAGACGAGCACCCAGCCAGGGGTATCTCCTCGTCAGTCCCCCCCCTTTTACCCCATACTTCTTCCCATCCGCCTCCTCCCGCAAACCACACAAAACGTACGCTCCTCCTCCTCCGCGAAACACCTCAAGCAGCGCCGGCCAACGCCTCCAGCCCCTGCTGCAGATCCGCCTGCAGGTCCTCGAGGCTCTCCACCCCGACGCTCACCCGCAGCAGGCGCTGGTCGACGGTGCTGTCCGTCATGGCGCGCCACTCGATGAGGCTCTCGACGCCGCCGAGGCTGGTGGCGTGCTGGAACAGGCCCAGCTTGCCCGGCAGCCGCTTGGCCATCTCCCTGTCCTTGAGGGTGATGGCGAAGACGGGCCCGTAGCCGTTGGGCATCTGGCGCCGCAGCCAGCTGCCCTCGCGCGCGGCCTCGGGCTGCAGGCTCGCGTGCTGGATCCTGACCACCGTCCTGCCCGCCGCCGTGGTCTCGTCTTTCGCCTGCTCCGCCAGCCAGGCCACCAGCGCCGTGGCCGTGGCGCTCTGCCGGTTGACGCGCAGCTCGAGCGTCCGCAGCGAGCGCATGCCCAGCCAGCCCTCGAGGCTGCCGATGACGGAGCCCAGCAGCAGCCGGTCGGCGAGCAGGTCGTCGGCCCAGGTCGCGTGCTTGGGGTTGACGGCCAGCACGCCGCACAGCATGTCCGAGTGGCCGCCAATGTACTTTGTGCCGCTGTGCATGACGACGTCGGCGCCCCAGGCGAAGGGGTCCAGCAGCGGCGGCGGCGCAAAGGTCGCGTCCACCGTCAGGTAGGCGCCGACGCTGTGCGCGCGGTCGGCATAGTACTGCAGGTCGCGGGCCTCGCCCGTCGGGTTGAGCGGCGTCTCGACGTGGACGACGTCGCCCGGTCCCAGCTCCGACAGGTCGCAGTCCAGCGGCAGCTTCTTGAGCCCGTTGAGCCGCTCAAAGATGCGCAGGATGCCGTGGCAGCCGTGGTAGCCGTCGCCGATGGCCACCCGCTTCGGGTTGAGGTGCGCGATCATGGCGTGGAAGGCCGCCAGCCCGGAGCCGTACGTGATGGCCCGCTGGCCGATGATGGACGTCAGGAGGGCCTCGAGGCGGGCCATGTTGGGGCTTGTGTGGCGCGAGTAGACGTGGAAGTCGAGCGGTTGGGTCATCTAATAATCCCCCACCCCCTCTTGTGTCAACAAACCGAAATGTACTCTGGGAGAGAGAGAGGGAGAGAGAGAGAGAGAGAGAGAGAGAGAGAGAGAGAGACAGAGACAGAAGCCTTGTCTGCGGGATGAGTTCTGCAGAATGAGAGTTCTTCTTTCTCTCTTTCTTTCTTCACATCACTAGCCGCCCTCACTTACATCAATCTCGGCAATGGGCTTGAGCCTCTCCGGGTCCTTGGGATACCGGAACGTGGTGCTGGTGTGCAGGCCAGGCGCAATGGCCGGATGTCCGTCGATGCGGGCGTCTGCATGCACCGCCCGGGAGGCGAGCGACAGCGCCGCAATGTCGGGCACGTATTCGTCTGAGGCGTTGCCCATTGTGATTGCACCCTTTTGTTGGTTTGTGGTCCTGAGGCTTGTGTGTTCTTGTGTTCTTGTGTCTGTGTACGGTGAGTTGAGTATTCATGTGTTGTTCTCCAAGTAACCGATGCGTGAGAAGATATCTGGTGCTACTTACAAACGGGAGTGAAAGTTGTTTTATAACAAGTCAATCACATCAAATACAAATCACATAACATCAACAACTTCAATAGCCACTCTCCTTATATCTCATGAGTTTGCAGCTTCATCACCGAAAGCAGCTCCTCCGTTCCATTTTATATCCAGCCCAAGCCCCCCCCCCCCAACTCCGCGGCCCCGCTCGTCCGCCGTTGTCGCTACATGTACCCATTCATTACTCAACCTTGGAGCACCCACTAAATTCCTCTTCTCTTGTCTGTTTTATAATCACGTCAACTCGACTAATCTATCTTATCACCTCTATCGAGCATGGGATCTCTCGAAAGACGGTCGCAGCGGCATCTTGCGGCATGTCCACATATGCCTCCGTAGGGCGTTTGTCAAATGGTCGCTTTGACACTCATACTCCACTACGGCCTTTTCGACAACGCGCCCTTTTGCTGACTTGATTGCTGCTTCTCCGAGGTCAACGCTCTCTCTACCTTAAGTAGATAATGACTCTCTGGAGATCTCAGAGAACAGACACAGCATGTACAAAACACAGGATACACAAATTAATAAACCTGTTCCCGAGAGGCCGATTGCACCATCGCTCTCTTACATCACTTTACTCTCTGTCTCACTCAATGAACCGTGATTCTAGGGCTTATTCAGAGAGGACAAACTCTATCAGATCAAAAGTAACGGGCCATTATGACGATCCACGGAAACATGGCAAACGTAATATGTCTTGTATTACCGGGCCACCCAGCATGCAATGGCCGACATCAGTAGGTGATTATCATTAAGTCGTCCTTGTCTCTCCTCTTGCATAAGTATTTCCCTCGGCGTCATGAGCCTTCAAACCAGTCCACCGGCTGTACATCGATGAGATGTATACCAGCAAGCTTCGTCAATGCGAAACGCAGACCTCCTCGTACACAGCAGCCCTTGCAAGCTGTGTGACGGCAGCGAATCCGCGCATGCCGTCTCCATCGTCCCAAACGCCGTCGTTAAAGAATAAATCATATCCGTAGTCCAGAATCGTAAAACATGGGCGCCCAACACACTTCCAAAAAAGGTATGTACGATAGATATTTCAAGTTGCTCCAAGTCGTCCTGTATCCGGTCGCTCTTTTCCCGTGGTAGTCGTCTCTCAGTCTGCCGAGGCCACCGCCGTCGGCTCAATCGTGCCCAGCTCAGACCCCTGGCCGCTTTGGGCCCTCTTTCTCCCAGGCATAAGGAACCTCGAGACTCCGGTCTGGGGCGAAGAGGCGTCCTTCTCTTGGGTCTCTGTCAGCTTGGAGAAGAAGCCCCGTTTGCGAGGCGGCTGCTTCTGGTCGTCGAGTCCGACTTCTTCAAAGTTCTCGTCGGCGGTGGGCAGCTGCTCCATGTTACGGTTGATTGCCGACCTAGGCATTCGCGCGAAACGGGCCGAGTCGAGGCTTTGGCGGGCGGGAACGTCGTACGCAGCGATGGGAGATCGAGCCGAGATGTCCTATACGTGAGGGCGCAGTCAGTCTCCGGTGCCGGCGGTGTCGCATCGCATCGGGAGGCGGGGTTATTTCATGCCGCGCCCGACAAAATGAAAGGAGAAGATTGGCAACGTACAAACGAGCGTCGGTACGAATCAAAGGATTCTCGAGAAATGGAAAACTGCTCAATCTCGCCTGAGCTGTCCGAAGACTCTCGCGACGAGAGATGGCGGCGTGGCCAATAGCCCTTTTCCTCAGACGGTGAGGGCTGCCCGCATACAAATCAAATCAGCGACCTGCACGGCAAACCGAGGGCTGCAGATGCAACTGCACGCCGGGGAAGCACAAACTTACGGGAAGATAGACGCCACTGTCATTGACGACTGGGATTGCAAGTTAGTCGGCTGGCCGGTTCGTGCGACGGCTTTGCCTCAGGGCAGGGCTTGCGGGGACATACCGCTCATCTTATATTCGCCGGTATCCTGACTTCTGGCGCTGCGGATGCTGAGGACTGACGACGCCTTGGAGCCCACGGTGTCGACTCGCTCGAAGCCGGAAACGCTGCGCTCTTGCTCGGTGATGATGCTGTCGTTGGCCGTGGCCAAAACGCCGGGGCGCCGAGCAAAGGGGTTTCGGATCGGCATGGCGAGTATCGACGAGAGTTAAGCAGTATTATAGAAGCGATATGATACGATACGATACGATACGATACGATAGCGAGTCCAGATACCAGGCCAAAGCACTCAACGCAAGGCGCCGCGGATACGGTAAGTTGTGAAGATGCAGAGCAAAGAAGAATGTATGGCGGGAAATAAATATCGGTGGTTGAGAGAAGCGGCAATTGATAAGGTACGGACAAGAGAGGAGGGGAAACCGGAGCGGCTTTCGTCTTATACGACGTTGAGAGCGGGAAGGCTTCGTTTTCGTCTAGAGCCTGCTGAGGAAGGAAAAGCAGAAGCGAATACCGCAGATTCGAATGCAGAGCAAAAACCGGGAAGGGGCACAGGGGGGGGGGGGAGCTTAAGAATGGTCAGATGTCAGATCAGCGGATATGGATAGGTATGGATATGGATATGGGGAGAATCTGCGGACGGGGCCGCTCGTGGCAGTTTTGCAGTCGGGCTGCAATTTATTCACAGTAGCGCGGCAGCGGCAGCGGCATGTTGCGAGTCTCCGATGCTGGAAGGATTCCAAGGTTCGATTTGATCTCTGGCGTCGGTATTATTTCATCGCATCGCATCGAATGACCCGTTTTGTCGATTTGGATGGCAATGGCCGTAGCAGGTACATGCGAGCGGAGGGCAGCAGGCCAGGCAGTGCAGGTACAGGTACCTGTTCAGGCTGGGGCATTGTATGTACAGCCTGCTTCCAGGGTCAGGCCAGCCAACATCAGATCCTCTCGGCGGTGCCTTGCCGGGCGCTGCCAATCATTGAATCAGCCGAGGCTTCGTCTTGGATTCTTCTTCCTTCAGGTGTCATACCCAGCCCAGGTACGAGTACATACTGTAACACACACAAGCCAGGCACAGTACCTCGTACCTTGAGTGTCCGCAGGCAGTGCCCTTGATCAGCATCTTGGCTCCTGGCTGTGCTGCTCCGCCTCTCAACCAGCCTCGGGCCTCGCTTCGCCCTCCAGGTCTGTGTCTATTGATTCTCCCAAGGCCTTTTACTCTGCTTTCTAGACTATGTCTTGGCTCTGATTCCATCCCAGTACTTGCGATACCCGTACTGTATGTACTCAACTAGCAGTATGTACTCCGTACAATGGCTCCTACTAGTGCCAGAGACGGTGTGCGGCCGGACTTTGGGGACTCGACCCGGAAACGACTCTCCCGATTGCGAATGGCGGCAGATTTTACCCGCAGCGGCCATGACGATGCACCAGAGTCATGACTCGGTACCTGTACCAACCCCAAGGCGACGGATGAGCTGAGAGCTCGCCTTGAACCCGCCCGGCTGGAGGTACCGCTACTTTAGAGGCCCTGGTGTAAGCCGCGGGATTCGGGCTATTCTGCGTCCTGACCAACACCAAGTTGGCAGGTTCTCTCTCTCCTTCTGGCGTATCATTACCTCACCATGCATTGTCTAGAGGCCAACTAAGAAAAGAGAGGGAAATTCTGCTCTTGGGCTACTGAAGTCTCAGTGTCAAAGAGATCGCCCCTCCAACGACAAAGAACCCCAAATCGGCCTTCCTTTTCCGGGGTGTAATCGAGACTTGAGAGTCTTTTACGGTACATGATGTGATGGACTCTCGACTTCCCCACCCGCTTTTGCCATGCCCGCTGCTGAAAATCCGGGGCCGAGATGGGCAAGGGTCAAGTTCTTGGGAGACCTGGCTTGACTGGGCAGGGGATCATCCTCACGGACACAAAAGGGACGAGACAGTCCTGTTCAGGAGATGCTAAACTCTCAAGGCGGGCGATGCGGATGGTGCAGCTGAACAGCGAAGCGAGCGTCGATCTCCAGTGGCAAACAGAACCTGTGCGTTCCCAAATCCACGCTTGCACCGCTCTAAATGGGCCGAAATGGAGGAGGAATGGAGCCAAAAACCCAAGACCCCTCGGAATAGACTGATCAATAGGAAGAACAGCCGCCTGGCAGTGCCGCTTTTTGTCCGCCATCATACGTTGCCTGCATGGCCCCGGCAAGTCGCCACCAGATGCCCTCGATGTGCCGGTGCCGGCGGTTGAAACAATGTTTTACTTGTCACAGTGGCACGGTTGCTACATCAAAGGGAACTTGTTCTCCAGCATCTCTTCTGGACTACGGCACAGGAACTCGTCAAACTCTCATTTTGAGGCTGAGGAACAGCTCCTGTGATGCCGCTAGAAGCCAGTTTGGCTAAGCTTGCCTGACGCCACGCAGGACAAGTCTCGCCAATAGAAACGTCTGCTTCGGACTCGTTCAAACCGCCATCTTATACCTACGTATCATCCAACGTCAAATATGTCAAAGGCCCATGCAATTCAGTGCCAAATATCTGGTTTAACCGCTGCATAAGGTGGACAACTATCTGATTCTCTGTACTGCATCTGAGAGCAGCGCAGTCGACCTACAATGCCTAATGGAGAAAGCTTGCAACAATCACCTGGAGGGCCCTGACTGTTTGTGCGATTCCCTCTGTGAGACATTTGCGTAACCTGCAAGAATTTTACTTGCAAGACATCATGGCAACGTCTCTCGTCTCAGCCTCTCTGCAAGGGATCCCAGAACCGGTGAGGTTTGTTCTAACCAACCCATGAGATGCTTGCTAATGGTCCATGTTGACTGCAGCGAGTCTCGCTCTGCATCTCAGCTCCAGTACAACCACCTGTTCTGTCCCAGCTAAACACAACCGCCTCCCTTGCATTGGTGATCCCTTCTTCAGAGCCTAATTTTCTCTTCACTTCCCCTCAAGATCGACAAACAGCCTGCCAGCGAACCGCATACGAGGTGGCAGTTGGCATCTCGTAAGCTGCAGGTTTGCGGGCCGAGTCTGCGTCCAACCACCCACTCGTCCCCGTTCCACCTCCCAAGTCGATACAAGGCCCATGCCGCCAGTCGTCCGTATGCATTCTTAACTTGTCCCGTCCGTCCGTTATTCGCTCGCCGTTCAGGTGTCACATCACACCCCGGCAACTTTGGCCCATCGCGCACATGCCCTTGCTGACCCGACTGGCCGGCTGGCTGCCGGAATGGGTGCCGGGGGCATATAATCAAGAGATGCCATCAAAGGAGGCTCTATAAATACCGGCCATTGCTTTCCGCTTCCTTATATGTTGGACGCCCGCTATTGCGCATATAAAGTCGAAATATCACTCGCTCAGCACCTTGTCAACTTTCCCGTCATTCGTTTCTCTTTCCTTCTTTTTCCCCAAGAATAGAATCGGCTGCTATGTGTGTGTCGCTCCTCCTCTAGCAGACTGTTTGTTGGTCTCACCACCGCCACGTGCATTGCTCTCGAGCCACTCCCAGATCTTTGCACTTGTCTCCTTTTCTTTTTTTACTTCGTATTCAGAGCCGTTTCTATGCATGGAGAGTCGATATTTTTGGAGGCCAGAGAATCTTTAACATCATCGAGAGCCTGCTGATTTCAGATTCTTTACTGCTTCCACATCGCCCGTTGATGCGTGCTGTTGCTGGCTGTTGAGGCACTCCAGACATCTTTGCCAATATGGCTGTCTTCTTCATTGGGTGGGAGCTGTGGGAGGAAATGACATTTGTAAGTCTTGCTGCTTCCAGAAACAAGCGCTGCGATCGTTGTCTCTGCTCCAAGTGGGTGTCTTTCTCGAAGCTTCTAACCCTTGCATACTATGTAGGTTCTTGCATGCTGCATAGTGTTAGTCTTCGTCTTTGGGCTGGTAAGACTCTGGTGGACAAATCGAAAAATTGCGAGGCTCGAATTGATAGACGAAGAGCGGCGTGTTCGACTGGCCGAGATGCGGTACTGCGGTATCAACGCACGCGGCATCACCGACATCCCCTTTGGAGTGCGCGCCATCCAGAGCGGCATCCAGGTCGAGGGCATATGGATATCAAGGCCTAACACGCCCGATGCCAGCCACGTCACCGGCTCGCCCACTCTTATAGGCGACCCGACCGATCCCAGAGCAAAGGCAATGGGGAAAGGAAAAGGGAAAGCACGCTATATTCCGGTGGAAGCTGCGGAGTCATCGTCATCACGCGGGAACACCCCTGCATCAAGCCCTTCCACGCCTCCCCAGACCATCAGGGGCGACTCAGACAATGCACGGCCGTCGAGACAGCGACAGCCGGTGGACGTGGAGACACCCAAGGGATCGATTGAAGCTCAGCGCAAAGCCATTGCTCGCAACATGGCTTCTCGTGCTTCTTCAGCAAACCGGACCAGCGTGGCTTCGTCGTCGATGGGCGAATTTGTCGTTCCCCACCCGAGGAGCTCCTACGCCAGCTCGAAGCCAATGCTTGCCGGGTCTGGCGAATACTATTCCGATATATCTCGGAGCGCGACGAACGAGGAATACTATGATGCTCTGCCGCCTCCAGCCTGGGACCACGGATATAGTAGCTCTGATGCGGACAACTCTGAAGCAGGCCGACGAGCAAAACCAGGTCCTTCGAAGTTGCAGAAAAAATCACGCTTCCATAACCAGGTGCAAACCTGATTGATGGCTTTGAAGAGGGGGAGAATATTTAGGATTCCTGGCTGGGCCATGAATTTCGATGGGCGGTTTCTAATGCTTAACGTTTCACACGCCGTTTTATGACACGACTTACGTTGAAAGGAAAAGATGCTCATGATGATTTTGCCATGCGGGCCATTTGCAAATAGATATGCTATCAGACAGAAGAACAGATAAGAAAATTTTGACAGTTTCAGTTCATTCGATCATTGATCTTCATGTGATTCCCACGCCCACATAAAGACGCAATCCTTCGCCCAAGTCTCGTCACATCAGGAGTGCGAAGATGGTCAGAACTCGGCACTTGCCTGCCCGAGCCGGCTCGCGGGCACGGGAATAAGTACGGAATTGATGTCGGACCTCCGCACTAGCGGGCTAGATAGATGAGGTTGTAAGCCTATAAGATGTCGAGATGCCCATCCATATCAAGCCGATATCTACTTGCAAAGTGCTGTAAAACAAACAACTCCTAGTCAACTTGTCTGTCTGGCTATAGTATAAGCAACTTGTCCAAGAAAAATGGCGTCTGCAGAGTATCTCCAAGCCTCATCAACCGGCTTCCAAGACGCCAAAGCCTACGACACGTACCGGCCGTCGTACCCCCCGGCGGCGGTCGAGAGCCTCCTGAGCCGCCTCGGCGTGGCGGGCAAGCCGCACGCGCGAATCGTCGACCTGGCGGCCGGCACGGGCAAGTTCACGGAGCTGCTGGCGGCGCGGCCGGAGGAGTTCGAGATCCTGGCGGTGGAGCCGACGGCGTCGATGAGGGAGACGCTGGCGGAGAAGGGGCTGAGGGGCGTGGAGGTCAAGGACGGGACGGCGGAGGGGATGGAGGGTGTTGGGGACGGGTGGGCGGATGGGGTTGTGGTTGCGCAGGCGTTTCACTGGTACGTTTTTCTTTCATGTTTGCGAGGCAAAGGAATGGAAAAGGGACTATATGGGTAGTGGAGAGTGTGAGCTGATGAGTTTTGTTGGGATTGATGATTCAAAAGGTTTGCAAACGAGACTGCGCTGGCAGAGATCCATCGCGTTCTGAAGCCGGGAGGCACTCTGGCCATGATCTGGAACATCGAAGACTGTAAGGAGCCATTGCTTCACGCTGGATTACTTCCTCGTTGTAGCTGACCACATGATAAACACCACTCGCGCAGATAACAAGCCCACGTCGTGGCCGGCAGCCAGCAAGTGGGAGCAAGCCCTCAACGAACGCATCTTTACGCTCCCGCACTTTGGCCCCCCTCGGTTCCGCCACTACGAGTGGCCGCAGGTGTTTGACCGCCAGGCCGCGTCCGCGAAGCCCCTCTTCTCGACGCCCATCGGGCAGGAGAAGTTCCCGTGGACGGTCTGGCTGGAGAAGGAGGCGTTGTGGAAGCGGGTGAACACGCTGAGCCACGTGTTTGCCTTGGAGGGCGAGGAGGCCAAGGCTGAGTTTAGGCGGGCGTTTGACGAGGACGTGGTGGAGGGCAATGGCGAGTTCAATGAGAAGGGCGAGGTGGGCGTGCATGGGGTGACGCTGTTGGCGTGGAGCAGGAAGCTGTGAGCTGGACAATGTTTGATGCTTTTCTTTGGTAGAAACATTGTCATAGATCATCACATAGCGATGGAGTGAGAAGGGGGGTGAGCGTAAGTATGAGCAGTTGTGAATTCGCTAAACAGTTGCCTCTATGGATCATGAGTCCGCCGAAATGTACATAACTGTGTCCAGATTTAGCCAAAGACTTCCACACGGCCATGAGCAAAGTTGCGATCAGAACTCACCATTGTTGCCTCGCACAAAGGTATCGCCATACTCCCTCCGCTTGACGCCGTTGACGTACTCGGCCGTCTTTTCCAGCGCAATGTTCATGTATCCGTCCACAGACTGCAGTTCTCCTGTATGCCGCAATTCGCGCAAAGACAAAAGTCAGACCAAGATCACAGCTTCCGAGTCGGGTCCTCCCGTCTCTCTTTGGAGGGGCTTCCTCCCTCTCTCTCTCTCGCTTGAAAAACGTACCCTTGTAGACGACGCCAGAGTTGAGCTTCACGACGACCGAGTTGCCGATGATGTCGCTGAGGAAACTGGAAGGGTCCTTGCCCTCGGCTTGTGAGATGCCGCCGTTCTCCATGGTTCTGATGCGGGTTGATGATGTTGAACAAAGTTGCTTTTGTCGAGGGGAAGTTTCAAGGCTACGGGGAGCTTGACTTCACTCAAATGCTCGATAAGATACGGGCGGCTGCCGACATCGTGGCTGAATTGCACCCAGTTGTGGCACGGCTCGCACTGTGGGAGAAGTACCTCCCCGCAGGCGCATTAGCAGCTCTCGATGCGCTATACAAGTACGGCGGCGGGCGGATTAGCGGTGCACGCGCCTGTGACTGCGCCTAACAGGACCCCGTAATTGTCAGTTGGGCGCTGTAAACAACTGAGATTCGCTCGCGCGCGCATCACAGCTGCCGCCCGGCAACCTCGAAGCTATTGTTTTCTTGGGCCGAATGCAGGCCTCGTCAAAGAGCTGCAGCTGACATTGAGCACTCCAAACGCCTCTCCTCGGATACAAAATCCTTTTCTTTCAACTTTTTCTTTCTTTCTGCACTCTTTCATCCTCCTTTCATCCCAAACTTTAGCCCACCCAGCAGCTCCTCGCCATGAGTGATGAAGTCGCCGCCGCCCCGGTCCGGAAGAAGCTTCCTTTCAAACCAACAGCTTTGCGCAAAGTAGTGCCAGCTCCGAAACCTGCCTCCTCTGCAGAGGACAGCAAGAAAGGCGAAGGCGACGACGATGATGATGGCTTGGATCTGTTCCGCCAGTCGAGGGAGATGGAGCGCATCGTGGCCGCCGAGCGAGAGAGGAGACTGAACAAGCAGAAGCAGAAGCGGGCGGAGGAAGAGCGGCGCTTGTCGGATATGGCGGAACAGCAGCTCTTGGAGTCGGACGAGAACCATGAAGCAGATGCTGCGGCCATTCCTGCAAAGAGCTCGAGTGGCCTGGAAGAAGCGCAGGCGACGCCTGTGGACAACTCTTCGACGTTGGATGGAGATGGCTTCAGGTAGGCCTTCATTGGTGTCGGAAGTCAAGATCATATACCCGCGGCCTGCTAACCTTGGAAACAGCAGAGAGCTTGTTACTCCCCCTCCGTCGAAGCGCTCGAGACCTGCCTCGGATCAAGGCTCGAGGTCATCCAAGCGACGCCGATCAACCGCAGAGCCCTTGGCAGACGATCCCTTCCACGACTCTCCAGCGCAGCGGTCCACGCGGTCAAATTCCAAGCTTTATACTCCCAGCAAGCGTCCTCAGAAGGCCTCCGTCACGCCGAGTGGCGCACCGCTTATCGATCTTGAGTCCGGCTCTGAGTACAAGTCTGAGTCTGAGTCCGACTCCGATGATGGCCTCGACATCGAAGAGAAAAATGCCAGCGCCGCTGCACCCCCCTCCGCACAACAACGAGAAGGTAGTGTCGAATTCGTTGGCTCGGGGACTGTCAGCGGAGACTTTCTCAGTCCTACCCCTAGACCTCAAGACCCGGCGGAGGAGGAGGAGGAGGAGGAGGAGGAGGAGGAGGAAGACGACGACGAATTCGACGAATATGTTCGCAAGGCCGAGGCCCAGCGCGCTCGTGATAAGGACATGATGCAGCTGGACTCCGAAAGAGCCGTGCAAAAGGACGCGGCGACCGACATCATGGTCCAGTCCAACATTCCCGGCACCAAGACCGCCTGTATCAGGTATCAGTTTAACAGACCCCTGCGCTTGATACGAGACAGCTGGATCGCGCTCCAGAAGAGGAAAGGGGTGCAGCTGCCCATCGCTTCGGACAACGACATCGTCTTGACCTGGCAGCAGAAGAGGGTGTACACGTACTCCACCCTGCTCTCGCTGGGCATCCGGCCGCAGGGCGATGGCAAAATCATTGCCGATGAGTACAGCAAGGGGGGCCTGCTGGACGGGCGCACAAAGGTCGCTCTGGAAGCCTGGACCGAAGAGGGCTTCCGTCAGTGGGAGGCTGAGGAGGAGATGCGTCTGAGGAGGGAAGCCGGCGAGCTGCCGGAGGAAGAACCGGCACGGGAACCAGAGGAGAAGCGGGCGAAGCTCCGTGTCAAGCTCGTGGCCAGGGACATGGAGGTGGTCAAGCTGAGCGTGCTGCCCGAGACGACCGTCGAGACGCTCATTATTGGATTCCGAACGCAGAGAAACATTGCTTCGGACAAGGATGTCAGCATCCGATTTGACGGCGAGAGACTGGAGGAGCACCAGACCATGGAGGACGCCGGTATTGACGAAATGGACACGTTGGAGGTGCATATCAAATAGCTGGCAGTGGCAAGCATCATGGACAAAAGGCGACGAGAATTTGGCTTTGAAAAGCGTGGTTATGGATACGGGCGTTTTTGAACAATTGCTAGGCAAGATAAGATACCCCGGGAGGTTTATTGGTTCATTGAAGGCTTATTTTAAGGCGCCGCGAATCTAGCATGCAATATAGGAATCTTGAAATTCTTTTCCCCGACCCCCCTATTATACTCTGACCCATGTGCCCTCAATGCCTCGCAGGTGCTGGCTCTCTCACAGTCTGGTAGATCCCTCTGATAGAACTCGTCACATTCGGCCAAACGATTGGTCCGACAGTCGCTGCACAATGGTATCCTCCATCATGTGCACCGTCTCTTCAGAAGCCCGCTCGAACCAAGTCCTGAAGCCAGGGGGGACCACTTCGCCGCTGCCCACGCGCCGGGTAAACCGCGACGGCATCTCGACGTTCTCGAGTGAGGCGACGACAATGCCCGACTTTGTATTGTAGTAGGTAAACATGGGCGATGCCGCCTCGGGCCGCCGCCACCTTCTGCCGACTGCGCCGTCCTGGACCTCGAAGCCGTCGTTGATGCAGGGGTCGTTGTTGCAGTACTTGATGCCGCCCGGGTTGCCAAAGTTGATGAGGAGCTGGCGGACGCCCTGCTGCTGCGTGCCGTTGCGCTGCGGCTGCTGGAGGCGCTTGGCGAAGAGGTCCAGCTGGCTGCGCTGCTTACACTGCTCCGCCTCTGGGACACACCTCGAGACGTGGTGAGGCTCGGGGGCCGCTGGTGGGAGGGGAGCGTCGTCGAAGGAGACCGAGAGGGGGTAGGTGTTGCAGGCGCTGAAGCAATTGCCACGGTGACCCGTCTTGTTGAGGCCGGCGTTGCCGCAGAGGTCGTTGGTGAGGCAGCTGCCGGAGATGGAGGTCTTGTTGGAGGATTGGCCGTAGCTGCTGGGGGCGAAGGTGAAGGTGAATGTCTGTGAGAATGATGGCTTCGCGCAGCGGACGGCCCAGCACATGTTTTTGCAGATCTCGGGCATCTCGTCGCAGAGGAAGGTGATGTCTGGGGGGCGGGCGAGGATGGTCGTGGCGAGGAGGCTGAGCAGGAGGAAGAATGAGGTTGTTGCGGCTGTTGAGTAGGCCATTGTGTCGAGCTGGCTTGTTGAAACGTCAAGGTAATACGGGCTGAGTTGATTATAGGTAAGGCAGGTTTAGGCAATAGGTAGAGATATCTGTGAAGATGATGGTGGTGGAGTGTTGAGCTTGAAGGTGGTTGGAAATGAGAGGTGATGATACAATCGGCCGGCCTTTCTCTGCCAATTTATCAAAAATCCTCGGTCATATAAGAGAGCATACGTTCTAAAAATGGAAGGAAATGTCCATCTTGTGTCTTGTGCCATCCGAGAAGGAGACGTTGGAGTGGCACCTTCCTGCCCAACAGATGATATGACGATATAGATGCTCCTACATCAGGGCCCCGACATTCAATATCATCTTTTCTCGTGGACCAACACAGCATCTACTTAAAGGTAACACACTTTATGCTTGTCTTTCTAATAGTTAGGTACGAAGCAGTATCTGAGGAAATCCTGGATTATTTCGTACGTCCCGAGGACTCATTCGAAGCATTAACGAACCATCTATTGACATGACATCAACATTCTTCCACATCTTTTACCGGATGCTTCACGGCAGATGCGTAGTACAACGATGGATACATCAATCAGGCAATCCGATTGCATGGTCACACGGAAGAGTAACTTCAGACCGTTACACACTGGCGACGGCACGTCCGGTTACCTCGATGCGGTGTTTGCAGCGGACGAGCCAAATCAGCTCCGGCGGCAATGCCTTCTAGAACGGAAGCTGCAAGTCGTACAATTACAATTCTCGGTAGATACTAGCTCAGAGGCAAAAAGACAGTCATTCCGAAGTTATTATTGCCCGGTATACAGCGATTCTCAATTTATTGTTGAGATGCAGTTGTGTAATACCTATTGGATCTTTACAGGTTAGCTGAGTGAACGCGTCCCAAAAAGACCTGTCGTTGAACAGAGCTACCCTATCGAGAAGACGACATGACACGGGGAGAAGAACATGTGCCTGTCAGGAAAAAAAATCAAAAGTCTTCGCCCATAGAATCAGGTGAATAGTTGTAGCTGCAAGGGGGGGAAGATAAATGAAAACATTTGCCAACTGTGACGATATCACGCGCAAAGAGCAATTATATCATCAGCACAAAAAGGACAAAAAAAGCAACTCGTTAGTCGAGCCGGGAGTCGAACCCGGGTCTGTCGCGCGCTCCGCATCTTTCAGACGAAGGATGTGAAGCGACTGTACTAACCGTTATACGACTCGACCTATGCCGGATTTGCTGATGGGAATCGGGAAAATACTACGCACTATGTAGGTTACCAGTCAGTTGAGGCAACTTGGTGCGAAGTACGAGGTTATAACATGTTAGGCCCGGCCTGTGCCACTCCACAACAACCGTGATTACAATGCCATGAGAGCCATGGCATGACTTTCGTGACATCCACTCGTAATTCCTTGCAACAACATGATCGATTAGTCTCAGGATCACTGTCATAAAAGACAGACCTTCACTCGTGAAGAACGTAGTTCCAAGGAAGAGGTAGAAAGTAGCAGGCGGAACAAGCCACCACGGTGCATTGATACGCCATTGCTGTACCTATTCCGATAATATTTTGAGAAAATCCTAAGCTGTGGTATCATTCCAAGAACGCCAACGCCGTCCGACCAGCCTACACTCGTGCCGCCACCCTTGCTTTCCTCGCCTCGACCTCCCGCAAGGCCTCGCTTCGCGCCAGAAAGTCTTGCCGCGAGGCATACGAATCCTTGGACTTGCCCGCCAGCTCCAGTTCGTCTTTGATGCCTTCCTTGTCCACGAAGCCGGCCCAATCCATGCGACTCTTCTCCACTGTATTGAGCTTCTTCGCTTGCGCTTCGTTGGCTGCCTTCATCCTGGCGGCGACACCGAGATTGAGATCTGAACGGCCGGTCATTCCCTCCACGGCCGGCTCAAAGGCAGATCGGAACGCCTTCTTGGTAAGTCTCTTGATCGGCAGGGAATCTGGTAGAGCGTCTTCGCCCTGAGAGGCTAGGTAGAGCTTGGCTTCGGCTGAGTCGCGGGGGACGAGCTTCTCTTCGGTGTGCACTCGACCGGCAAAGTTGTACGTGCGCTTGATACGGATCATGGAAGATTCGTCGTCTTTAGCAGCGGCATTGTCGGCTGTGACTGCGGCTTCAGTCCCATCCACTGCTTTGCCTTCTTCTTCCTTTTCTTGCGCTAAGGCTGAGGCTCCTCCCGCTTTCATTTCTGCCCAGATGGCATCGATATCGACCGTCACCGGCCCTGCACTCAAAGCATACTGGCGCTCCTCTTTCCTACATCGCTGTTAGCCATGTACGCTGTAATTGCTCGCAATGCTGGGGGGATAAAGCATACTCTGCTGCGCGCTGTCTCCTCGTCTTGATCAAGCCGCCTTCGCCGCCTTCATCATCCACGGCCTCGCCCTTGGCTCTGGCCCGTTTCTGTCGTTTGCGACCTTTTTCAATAATGGCCTCGTCGCCGGAATTCTCATAGTCATCTCCTCCATCAGTCTTCGCCTCATTCACCGGCCGTCGGCGTTTTCTGGCAGCTTCGTCGGGTTCATCTTCGGAATCGGAGGAGCCAGACGCAGCATCAGGCGCATCGTCCGGCGCGAAATCGGAATCTTGGGAAGACTGATATTCCTCATCCTCGTCGACTATGCGATCTGCCGGCATCGCGTCGTCCTTGTAGGCAAGCGAGCGACGATGCGGTATTGAAAAGCGATCGCGTGAATACGCGCCGGTGACCGGACTTCGGTCAAGTCCTCCTTTTCGGTGTAGGGCCAATGACGTAGTTGCTGTTCGCGTGCGCTGCAGATTATGTAATTGCTGCGCTGCCCGACATTTGGGCATTCGCGCTTCTCCGTCTTTCGCCTTGATATTCCAAGCTCCAATTACCAGAAATTCTGCAGCCACCATGGATAGCGACGACGAGGAGGCGATGAAGGCCTTTTTGCCCGCTTCATTTGGAAAACAATCCAAAGAGTTTGATGTCGCAGCCCAGATCGAACGAAGCCGAAGAAAGGTGGAATTGCCATCTGCGACGAGTGGTCGAGAACCCAAGAAGAAAGATGGCTCGGGCGGTAGCGATGATGACGACGATAGCGACGATTCCGACGAGTCAGAAGACGAAGACGAGTTTCCCGTATCACACGAGATTGTTCTAAAGACCCAAGAACGCGCCGTCACCACAGTATCTCTGGACCCTGCCGGTGGCAGATTGGCCTCTGGTTCACTGGACTGTACCATCAAGCTCCACGACTTCGCCTCAATGACCCCGACAACGCTTCGCGCATTCCGCAGCGTTGACCCCTTTATATCCAAGAGAACTGCAGCCACTTCAGAAGCCCATCCCATCCACCATATCGAATTCAACCCATTAGCGGGCAGTGCCATGCTATGCGTATGCGCTCACCCACAGGCAAGGATACTGTCACGCGACGGAGATATTTTGACAGAGTTCGTCAAGGGAGATATGTACCTTCGAGATATGCACAACACCAAGGGACACATCTCCGAAATTACGACCGGCACTTGGCATCCTACGGACAAAAACCTTTGTGTTACGGCAGGCACTGATAGCACACTGCGAATATGGGATATCAACAACAAGCGCTCTCAGAAAGACGTCATCGTGTTCAAGTCAAAGGCTGCGGGCTCAGCTGGTCGGACCAAGATGACGGCGGTTGCGTGGAAGAACTCTGCCCAAGGAAGCAGCGTGCTCATCGGCGCCGCCCTAGACGGATCGCTAGTCATGTACGGCGGCAACGGGCCCTTCACCAGGCCTGCGGGCGAGATCAAAGAGGCGCACAAAGCCCAGACCTGGACAAGCGGCATTGACATTTCCTCTGACGGCCGCATGGTTGTGACGCGAGGCGGCGACGACTTGATCAAACTCTGGGACCTTCGGAAATTCGACAAGCCCCTTGTCACGGTGTCGCACCCTTCTACGTCGGACATCTATCCAACGAGCAACATTCGTTACTCACCAAACTCCACCAGCATCATCACCGGCTCTGTCACAGGCCATCTACACATCCTAAACCCTGGCAATCTACAGCCAGAACATGTCACTCCAATCACGCCGGGATCAGCTCTGATTGCTGTGGATTGGCATCCCAAGATTAACCAGATTGTCACAGGCTCAGCGAACGCCGAGACACACGTCTTGTTCAACCCGTCCATGTCCAGCCGCGGCGCTGTTGAGGTGATGTCGCGAGCGCCCAAGAAACGGCACATTGACGACAACCCTGAGTTCACAATGGACCAGAACGTCGGCATCTCGGGCGATTCCATTGTCACGCCCGGCGCCATGCACAGCTCGCGCAAGGCTGGCGTCACGGGCACCGGCAAATCCAAGGACCCCCGGCGGCCTGAGGTGCCATTGCAGACGCCGTTTCAGAAGAGCCAGCCAGACGAACGGCACATTGCGCAGAACATTCCCCTGGCCAAGATGCTGCACGAGGATCCCCGTGAAGCGTTGCTGAAGTATGCTGACAAGGCCCAGAGCGACCCGATGTTCACCAAGGCGTGGAAAGAGACGCAGCCAGAGACGCAGTACGCGCAGCTGAGCGACGAGGAGGACGAGGGACCTGACAAGAAGCGAGCGAAGCGATGATGAGCTTGTAGTAGTAATTCCTGTACTTGAGCATGCGCTCCCTGTTTGTCCACTGTAAAAGCTATAATGACATTCTGTCGCAGGTAATGGAATGAAACTGAAATCTCTTTCATCTACCTTACCTTAATCATCTTTATTCAATGCTTCAGGAGCATTCATTCACTTACATCCAGCCCATCCTGCTACAATAACTGGCATTACTAAGAATTCCCACTCACGTGACCCGATCCGCCACTAACCCGATGCGAAAATTCTCTCCCCAGCCCCAGCCTGAGGCGTGCGCAGGCCCGTGCCCAGATGTACTGTGGCCAGCCGCGCCAGAACCGCACCAGCCATCACGCCGAATCTTGTCGGTTGTGTCTTCACCACTCCATCATCAGCCAGCGCGCGCATCCCAAAAATCGCCAGGTCCCCTCGCAAACCATCGGCGTCCATCTCCAATCCTCGCAAACCTCGTGTTTCACGCGATTTTGCACGCCGCTCACGCCTGCGGCACCCGCTCCGACGCGCCGCGCCATCCCCCGGCCACGCATTTTTTTTCTCTCTGCACCCGCTGCCGGAGCCCCCAAGGGGTCGGATCTTTTGCACCTCCAGAGCCTCGAGACTTTCCCCCACGCCCGCGTCTGCGAGCGTCGCAAGGCTGTCGTTGCCGCACCGCAGTCTCCACGGCCCGGAATCCCCAAATCCTGGCTCGTCCCGGCCTCTGGCTTTGGCCCTGAAAGCGCTTCTCACCACCCGGTGACTTTGTCCCAACGACACCACTCGCCGCGCATTGCCGTCTTGATTTTCCTGCATCAATTTTCCTTCGCCATCTTGACGCGCCATCAACGCTGTCACCCGTCGATCTTTCTTGCCTCTGCCTCGACGCTTCCCGCCCAGCCGCAACATCACCGCTAGCCTCGCACCCGCCGGGCACGACTCTCAGACACTCGCTGCTCGCTATGCCCTGTTTATAGGCGGATTATATCGAGATACATATCGGGGTGTCGACAGGTTCAATAACGGTTTCTTGGCCCAACTCCTTCACAACCCACCACCATGGCATCAGTGCAGATGCCGGGCGCGGTCCAGATGCCGGGCGCGCCAATGCCTGCTGGCGCGACCAAGCAACAGGCCGAAGAAGTCTTTCGGGTATGCACCGATACGCGCGTTGTTCTGTTTTTTTCCTTCCCTCTCTTTCTTATATCGCGTTGCTTCCCTTTCATTCTTCTGTCTGGACGCGCAGCTAACCACCCTCACATAGAAACTCAAACAAATGAAGGAACAAGGCATTCCGCCCAACGACCCCGAATATATCAAGGCCTCGCAGTTCCTGCTTAATTTCCAACAGCAACACAACATGCGACGAAACCAGCAACAGTACATCCAGGCCCAGCAACAGATGCAACAGAATGCCCAGAATGCCCAGAACAGCGCTGCTCATGCCCCCAATGGCACCCTCAACGGCGTTCAGCCCGGCCACCCGCAACAAAACATGCCCCAGACGACGCAGGCCGCCCTGCCCAACGCCGCCGGAGCGACGACTGCGGCGCCCACCCTGAATGCTCCTGCTACCGCTGCTCCCAACGTCCCTACGCCGACAGGCTCGAGCTCGTCATCGAGTCACTTTACCCAAAAGCAACTTGCCCTGCTCAGGCAGCAAATTCATGCCTTCAAGCTCCTGGGCAAAAATGCCGGTATCTCTACGCAGCTTCAGCAGGCCATATTTCAGCAGCGCATGCAGCGCCAGGCCGCCATCACGGCCTCTGCTCAGACTCCTGCTCCGGCAAAGACTCCCCAGCCCGGCTCAGATGCTGGAAAGTCTACGCCAAACGGCGTCGAGTCTACCCCTCAAGACGACTCGCTTGCGCTCCCCAAGCCCCATACCTACAAGACGGTCAAATCACCATACGGCACTAGCATGATTCGACCCTCCATCAAGTATTTCGACCATGCGCAGAGGAAGAACCGATGGTTCATCCCGGGCGTCTTCCCAACGGGTATCGATTTCGACCACCTGCGATATGAAAGAGAAGTCGTTGTCTTCAACCGCATGAGCCAGCGGTACTCGGAGCTGAAGAACTTGCCCGCAAACATTGCTCACTGGGACACCACGAAGGAGGATGTCGAGGTTGACGATTCTGTCAAGGTCAAGGCCATCATCGAGATGAAGAGCCTGGCCCTCTACGCTAAGCAGCGGGCTCTTCGCGAGAAGATTGCTCGCCAGATGATGCACTACGACAACCTGGCGATGACAACCAACCGGTCAAACTACCGCCGTATGAAGAAGCAGAATGTCCGCGAGGCTCGCATTACCGAGAAGCTTGAGAAGCAGCAGCGTGATGCCCGCGAGAACCGCGAAAAGAAGAAGCACAATGACTTCCTCCGGGCCATCTACAACCACCGCGCCGAGATCATCGAGACCGCGGTCGCGCAGAAGAACAAGTCGCACAAGCTCAGCAGACTCATGTATTCGCACCACTTCAACATTGAGAAGGAAGAACAGAAGCGCATCGAGAGGACAGCCAAGCAGCGTCTGCAGGCTCTCAAGGCCAACGACGAGGAGGCCTACCTCAAGCTGCTCGACCAGGCCAAGGACACTCGTATCACACACTTGCTCAAGCAAACCGATGGCTTCTTGCACCAGCTGGCGTCGTCGGTCAAGGCTCAACAGCGCCAAGCCGCCGAGACCTACGGCACCGACGCAGGCAATTTCGTCGATGAGGAAAGTGAACTTGACGAAGAAGACAGCGGGAAGAAGATTGACTACTACGCTGTTGCGCACCGCATCCGCGAAGAGGTTACCAAGCAGGCTAGCATCCTGGTTGGAGGCACGTTGAAGGAGTACCAAATCAAGGGTCTTCAGTGGATGATATCCCTCTACAATAACAACCTCAATGGTATCCTGGCAGACGAAATGGGTCTCGGAAAGACCATCCAGACCATCAGTCTGATTACTTACCTGATCGAGCAGAAGCAGCAGAGCGGCCCGTACCTGGTGATTGTGCCGCTGAGTACCCTTACCAACTGGAACCTCGAATTTGAGAAGTGGGCCCCGTCTGTAGCTCGCGTCGTGTACAAGGGTCCTCCCAATACCCGTAAGCTGCAGCAGGAGAAGATTCGCCAGGGCCGGTTCCAGGTGCTGCTGACGACGTACGAGTACATCATCAAGGATCGACCTATCCTCAGCAAGATCAAGTGGTTCCACATGATCATCGACGAAGGTCACCGTATGAAGAACACGCAGTCCAAGCTCAGCGCCACCATCCAGCAGTACTACACCACGCGCTTCCGACTCATTCTCACGGGTACTCCCCTCCAGAACAACCTGTCCGAGCTGTGGGCCATGCTCAACTTCGTCCTGCCAAACATCTTCAAGTCGGTCAAGACGTTTGACGAGTGGTTCAACACTCCCTTTGCCAACACCGGTGGCCAAGACAAGATGGAGCTCACAGAAGAAGAGCAGATTCTCGTCATTCGGCGTCTGCACAAGGTCCTGCGACCCTTCCTGCTGCGTCGTCTGAAGAAGGATGTGGAGAAGGACTTGCCCGACAAGACCGAAAAGGTCATCAAGTGCAAGTTCTCGGCACTGCAGTCCAAGCTTTACAAGCAGATGGTGACGCACAACAAGCTGGTTGTCAGCGACGGCAAGGGTGGCAAGACTGGTGCCCGCGGCTTGAGCAACATGATTATGCAGCTGCGAAAGCTTTGCAACCATCCGTTTGTGTTTGACATTGTCGAGAACGTCATGAACCCCCTCAACATCAGCAACGACCTGCTCTGGAGAACAGCGGGTAAATTTGAGCTGCTGGATCGTATTCTACCAAAGTACAAGGCAACCGGCCATCGCGTGTTGATGTTCTTCCAGATGACAGCCATCATGGACATCATGGAGGACTACCTCCGTTACCGCAGCTACAAGTATCTGCGTCTGGATGGTACAACCAAGTCCGACGAGCGATCTGACCTTCTCCGAGACTTCAACGCACCCAACTCGGAATACTTCTTGTTCTTGCTGTCTACCCGTGCTGGTGGTTTGGGTCTGAACTTGCAAACGGCCGACACGGTCATCATCTACGACTCTGACTGGAATCCTCATCAGGATTTGCAGGCCCAAGATCGTGCTCACCGTATCGGTCAGAAGAATGAAGTGCGAATTCTGCGTCTCATTAGCTCCAATTCGGTCGAGGAGAAGATCCTGGAACGCGCCCGATTCAAGCTGGACATGGACGGCAAAGTCATTCAAGCAGGTCGTTTCGACAACAAGTCGTCCGAGACGGATCGTGATGCCATGCTTCGAACTCTGCTGGAGACTGCCGACATGGCGGAGTCTGGTGAGCAAGAAGAAATGGAGGACGAGGAACTCAACCTGCTGCTTGCCCGTAATGATGAGGAACTTGTCACTTTCCAGAAGTTGGACGAAGAAAGACAGAAGGATCCCATCTATGGCGGTCCCAAGGGCAAGCCTCGACTGATGGCCGAAGACGAACTGCCCGATATCTACCTCAACGAAGGCAACCCCATCTCGGACGATGCCGAAGAGGTCATTCTTGGTCGTGGCGCTCGTGAACGTACCAAGGTGAAGTACGACGACGGCTTGACGGAAGAGCAGTGGTTGATGGCCGTGGATGACGATGAGGACAGCCCGGAAGCGGCCGCGGCGCGTAAGCAGGCCCGCAAAGACAAGAGGGAGGCCAACAAGCTCAGAAAGTCACTGCTGGCAAACTCAATGGATAATTCTCCATCAGCCAGTAGAGCGAGCACGGAGGAGGTTGAGACGCCAAAGAAGAGAGGCCGCAAGCCTGGCAGCAAAAACGAGAAGCGAAAGGCAGAGGAGGATAATGACGAGCCTCCTCCAAAGAAGCGACGCGGCCCTCAGGGACGACCCAGCAAGAACGCCACCCGCGAAGATTCTCGCGTGCCACCCCAGCATCGAGAAGTGCTGCAAAAGAGTTTGCGGGCACTCTACGATGGTCTGATGAACCTGGAAGTGGACGATATCGAGCCTCCGGCGGAGGACGACGAATCCGATGCCGGCAAGCGCCTCATCATCGGGCCTTTCGTTAAGCTGCCACCCAAGCGCGACTACGCCGACTACTACGTGATCATCCAAAACCCCATCTGCATGAACCACATTCACACGCGGATCAAGAAGGAGGAGTACAACTGTCTAAGCGATCTTCGCAAAGACTTTGAGCTGCTGATACGCAACTGCCAAACCTACAACGAAGATGGTAGCATCCTGTATCAGGATGCGAAGACGATGGAGGTAAGTAACATACGGAACTCAGTTTCACATTTGTTGCAAGTCATAGGCTAATTGTCCGAAATAGGAATTCTTCAACCAAAAGTATCAAGAAGAGCTGGACGCACATCCGGAGCTTCTTGAGCTGGAAGAGGGCGGCAAGGCAGGCTCAGCAGCGCCTTCAGGCAATGGAAACACTCCACAGCCAAGCGGCACGCGCATCAAGATCATTTCCAGCGCAGCGCGAGAAGCCAACGGGGCTCGCTCTGCCGCCCAAAGCGACGAAGATTGAGAGACACGACGAGATTGATGATGGGCACCCTCCGCTTCTTTCACGACCGAGAGCAGGGGGGCCGCCCGCTCACGACGAAATTGGGGGAAATCGACATGGTGCCGGCGGGATGATAATCGGAAAGAAAGAAAAAAGGGAAAAAAAAAGTTGCCGCACCATGACGAGCAAAGACAACCCCCGACGATATGCCCCGCAAGTGGCTTGTTTGATCATGTATTCTGCGGCGTTGGAGGATCGGCGTTATATCGTGTGTAACCCAGGGAAGGGCGAGGAAAGGTCCAGCCAGGCAGGCCAAAAATACCAACAGTGTACGAGACGAAGGCGAGAGGGAGAGGACGGACGGCTGATGCACCTGGGCGGCACATTTGGATGATCAAAGGGCTATCTTTCTTTTAATTCTTTGCTTTCTTTTTCGTCTTTTTGTTCCTTTCTATCGAGTTTGGAAGGGAAGGGTTGGAGGAGGGGATGGAGCCGGGAGAGCATAGCGACGGTATGTCTTGCAGTCGTTCGTGTCTCTTGCTGGCTTGGTTTCTTGCAGGCTGTGCATGTCTAGACAAAGTAGTAAAATGTATTTTTAATAGACGTTGATACAGACGCAACGGAGATGAGCTGCGGGTGCTTGATTGTAGGTAGTTGACCACATGTGACGGCGATGCTAGCGACAAGTATCACCAAACCTTCACATGCTCACATGCTAAGAGGTTCACCAGCAGCACAGCACAGGACAGGACAGTATAAAAGCCGCCCGTACCTCCGCTAGGACTCAATTCCACTGTGCCTGCCTGCCCAATTGCCGCCAGCGACAAACGCCATCTGCCGCCAGCTTCGCCACCCAAAGCTGGAGCTGGAGCCTCGACCAGCACTTAATACCCCATTTGTCCAGCCCAAAAGCGGGCACCCGATGCGTCCAATCGATGCCCAGTGACGCGACCATGGAATTCTGACAGAGAACCCTCCAAAAAAAGAAGAGGGCAAGCAGATAAGCAGCAGCAACAGGACAGAACAGACTGGCCAAAAAAGACCGACAATCCTCTCTCTCGCTCTCTCTCTCTTTCTCTTCCCACCGAGCTGCTGGCGGGTTGGCCCCTCGTCGTGGGAAAATATACATAGAACGGACATAAGGCTCTTCTGTGTTGGAGCTTCCTCCAGATGACGGCAAGATGAGGAAGACGCTCATTTTGTGTTTTATCCATGGGTTCAAGGTATGTCTTTGACTTTGATTGTTGTTGCGATCTGGTTGTTGGAGGTTGTCGTACTGCCTGTCTCCCCCCACCGCCTGTCACGGGCCCTTTGGTGGGCGATTGAATATGCGGGTGGCGACGGCTACCGACAAGCTGGGGATCGGCCTCACGAATTGAAAGCAATCAGGGGATGGGCTTGCTAACCAATTGTCTGCTTTCTACGGCGATCATAGGGGGGCGAATCTACGTTTGGAGACAACTACTCGTTCGTCGAAGACCTGCGCACGGCCGTCTCGCAGGCGCTGCCCGGCATCGCGGTCAAGGTGCTGGTGTATCCCAAGTATGAGACGAGGGGCGACTTGGGGGATGCTGTGAGCAAGTTCCGCGGCTGGTGAGTTTGACGACGCTTGTTAGTTTCTACGATTGATGGCTGCTTGCAGCAGCTCCTCGACAGCTTATAGCTAGGAGGCGATATAGAATGGTCACGTTCGCTGGGCTGACAGGAGAAATGGTACAACAGGCTGGAGAACAAGGTCATCGACTATGAGGTGGCCATGGGCACGCCCTCACCAACGGTTGAGCCCTCGGTGCGCACGATCCTCATCGGCCACTCCATGGGCGGCATCGTCGCCGCCGAGACGGTCATGGGGCTGGCGTCCGACAAGCCCATCTATACGGAAGACGGCATCGACAAGTCCGGCGGCGGCCCCACGTTCAACCACCTCATGTTCCCTCGCATCCAGGGCGTCCTGGCCTTTGACACCCCGTACCTGGGCATTGCCCCCGGCGTGGTCGCGTACGGCGCCGAGGGCCACTACCAGACGGCGCAGTCGGCCCTGTCGTCGCTGAGCTCGCTGTGGCGGATGGCGGGCGGCGGCGGCGACGACGCCAGCGCGGCCGCCTCGGCCGCCTCGGCGCTGACCAAGACGACGCCGGCCAAGAACGACGAGGGCGGCGGCTGGGGCTGGGGCAAGATCGCCATGTTCGGAGCCGCGGCGGGAGCCATGGCGGCGGGCGGCGCGGCGGCGTGGATGAACCGCGAGCACATCTCGACCGGCTGGACGTGGGTGTCGTCGCACCTCGAGTTCGTGGGCTGCCTCGCCCGGCCCGAGGCCCTCAAGCAGCGCGTCGCCTACATGGCCAAGCTGAGCTCGGAGCTGGACGTCGGCTTCGCCAACCTGTACACCCGGCTGGGCAAGGGGGCGGAGAGCAAGACGGTCAGCATGGTGGGCACGGTGCTGGGCAAGGACAGGACGTTTTGCGTCGTGCCGACCAAAGGGCCCGCGGGGAAGTGGATCGAGGCTGTGAATGATGCCGTGGCGGACGAGACGACGGCGCATATCAGTATGTTTGCCCCTTTTCCCTGAACCCCCTACCTTTTCTTCTCTGGTTTGAGCCGATTTTTGATGAGATGCTAATGATGCTATGACAATTAGGCATGTTTGAAGCCAAGAAGAACCCGGCGTACGAGAAGCTGCTGGGGGATTCGGCGGGCTTGATTGCGGCGTGGGTGAACAAGGGCTGGCCGGAAGCGATCCGTGAAACGAGGTCTAGGTCTCAGTATTCTCAGCAGAAGCAGCTTAGGTGAAGGCGTCACGCAACAGATACAGGTGATGATGGATTGGATCAGGTCGGGGGAGATGGTTGAATTGTATATTTTAGGATTAGCATTATTACAGTCTTTATAGACACGCCGTTTCTTTGTTCTTCGTGATTACGTCTGTCGGTTATATCCCATAGCAATTACTCCAATCAGATATAGTATGTAGATATGAAAAAGTCCTAATTCAAGTGTGTTAAGCTTGCTTTCCTGCTCTTTTGTAGTATATGATATATCGTTTACCGGGTCTATTGCGTCGCTTTCTCGTCCTTTGCCTTCAAGCTTCGCATGACCTTTCTTCGCTGGGCCATCATGTGCGTGTAGAGGATATAAGCGCCTGCAAGGGCCCCCCTTGTCAGCAACTATAGCAAGCAAAGGGAAAGGAAAGGAAGAAGACTGCATATACTACTCACCCGGAACATAGATGGCCAAAATGGCATACAGCGCATACGGCAGCAAAGCTCGCGGATAGCTCTTCTCGGCGGCGGCGGGCCCGACGGCGGCGAGGAAGACGAGGGAGCACTCGCTGAGGATGCCGACGGGGTAGAGGACGAAGAAGGTGTTGTAGCGCAGCCAGGTGAGGAGGCGCGGGGTGAAGCCGGAGAGGAAGAGGGCGAAGTAGGAGTAGCGGATGACCTCGGTGACGGACCAGGCGACGAGCATGGAGGAGTAGGTGGGCGACTCGATGGCGAGGTAGGGGTAGAGGTGGACGACGCCCCAGACGAGGAGGAAGCGGGAGGAGACTTGCATGAGGGTTGTGAGGAGGGGGGCGCGGACGATGCCTGTTCGGTTGCACGTATATATTGTTAGCAAAACCGAAGAATCGACGTGTTTCGTGGTTTGTTTGTCGTTGTATATGGACGTACCGAAGAGGGAGTGGATGATTTCCATGGCGGCGGCGGTTTGCGTCCATTTTGTAAACTCGCCGGTGGTGAGGTAGACGATGCTGGGCCCGGACTCGAAGAGCGTCAGGACGGTCGACTGGAGGACGAGGCCCCATGCGACGGCGGAGAGGGCATTGTAGGCGATGAGGTAGGCGTTCTTGACGGGGGACGACGGAGGGGCAGGCTTTTGGGGCGCTGCCATCGTGGAGGGAGGCATGGCTGAGTTGTCGGGAGGAGGAGGAGGGGGCAATCGATGTGTGCTTCGCGTTGAATTGGGTCGGGTTGTTAGAAGGAAGAGAGGACGGGAGAAGTTGGCGATGATGGAGATTTTGGTGGTTGGATTTTCTGGGTGGGAGGATCCCTGTTGTGTTGGGGATTTAGGATGGAGGGGTTGTTTTGGGCGCCGGATTTGCAGGGACGTTGAAACAGGCGGGATGCGCTGATGCAGCTGCTGGGAGCAGTTTGATTCCTTCGAACCAATTTCTATCTCTCTTTACGTTTTTCCTGGTCAATTGGTTTCTAATTGCATGGAGATCTACGTGTTGGGAATTGAATCAAGAGAGTCTACATTTACTTGTAATGCGAAAGCCTCGGGAGCTCGTCAATGCAAGCTGCGACACATATGCCGCTAGGCTGGATTAGGTAGTATACTGGAGTTTGAGACGAAGTTGAGATGAATCCGAGGTGATGTCAGGCTCAGACGTAGACCGACTGAGAGCCAACTCACTTTTTCCCTTCAGAAACCTACGTTATTAGGTACGGTAGGTATCACCTAATTTTCCATTTCCGCGGCTTCTTCTAGATCAGAGTGAGTGACTCTAACTGCCCCGGTTGCCAACAGGACAAGGCCTTTATCTTCCGTACGAACACGGATTGTTTAGACTTCTGCAGCACCTTATGCGGTGCCACCACCATCGTGGGCATCATGCCACTTTGAGCGTGCCGTGTTCTCTCTGCTTCTGTCTCTTCTTCTCCACGGCAATTGTACTGCATTCACGGCCTCTTTCACTTACCTATGCGGTCAAGTATCTCCTAGAAACTGGTATCCTCATCAATGAAGCACTGAATCTGCCTGCTAACGTACCCCATGTCCATCCTATGTTTCGGACAGAAACGTCCAGCGTACCTCCCGCCAGAGCCCTGTTACTTGGCGGGCTGATGTGACTTTGGGCCCCCCTCGGAGCTCGTAGATGTACGGATATGACAGTCTCGATGGCGTTTGCTCACAGTCATGAACAACGCAGCATGTGAACCGAACTGCGTGCGAATGGCGCATCGGTCAAGTTCAACGTTCGTACCGGTACTTTCCACGTCCTTCTGGATGGCTGCAGGGCGCGCGCTGCAGAGCCTAAAGCGCCGCGCAAGTTGACAACAGCGCATTGCAGTGACTGGAGTGCAGCAGCAGCAGCCGGCAGGTCAGCACGCGAGGGCCACGCTGGACGAACACGCGGCAGCTGGAGGTGGCCGTGCAGACACCCAGAGTACAGATACGAACTCGAGTCGGCCAGAAGGTGCAATGGCATTCGAACACAGCAAGTTGAGGCCATCAGGGACCATCAAAGCATCACATCCATGGATCATTATCCGTTCAAGATTACAGGCGTAGTGACCCCGTATGGCGGCCCGTTGTAGCGCTCAACTCCCCTGAAGCTCGCCAGCTACCGGTACCTTACAGTGGCAGCAGCGGCAAGAGTGAACAAGGGCGGGCTCACCCGGACTCCAAACAAAAAGTGGCGGTAGCGCTCCATGATCCGCCGCCCACCACAGCCAAAAGGCCAAAAGGCAAACCTGCGCAGAGCAAAGCCTCGCCAACCGCCTCCACCGTCGCCTCGTCCTCCCTTTCACTCCTCCTCCCACGCTTCTCACTCTCTTTTCCCCCTTCTTCTTTTCTTCCTTCAAGCTTCTGTCTTCCTCGTTTCCCCTCGGCCCATTGCGAGGCTCTCGTAGCAGCGGCCAGCTGGACGACATTCGACCCAGACCCTCTCCTTTCGACTCTGGGCCTCTTCTTCTTCAGCTTCTTCTTCTTCTTCTTCTTCTCTGCCCTGTTCTACCCCCCATTTCCGCCAATCCTCCAGCTCTCCGGGTCTCCAGTCTCCAGCACGCAAGGTAAGCCTCTCCGGGGCCTCTTTTTTTTTGGTCGTGCTCCCGCCTCGTTTTTTTCCCCACCGAAGCAGCGCCGCCTTTCGACCCTTTTTTTTCCCTGGTCGGTATTTGAACCTTGGAGCTGTCACGATTCGCCCTCCGCTTCCTTGTGCCTTGTGTGCTTGCTCTTCTTTTCTGTCTTTCCCCCCCATTGCCCGCTGTGCCTCTGCAGCTTCTCCCGCTCGCCTCGCTGCAGCTGCTCCCACTGCACTGATCCTCCCTCCGCCTGGCCAATCCGCCGCTTGTCCAACTACAAGCTGTTCTGTTTGCGCCTCGGCCTCTCACCCGTCGATACTCGTGGTCTCTGCTCTGCGAGCGCCTCCACACGACGATACCCACGCTAATACTTGTCTTGTGCGGCTCAGGAGCGAGCGCTGGCGACAAGCAACCTCCTTCGACGCCTTTCTCTTTCCCTCCTCGCTCTTTTCCTCCCAAGGTACTCCATCCTGCCTCTCCTTAATCCTCCTCCTCCTCCTCCTGCTGCTGCTGCTGCTGCTGTCTCCTCCGCAACGAGCCCCTCCGACTTGCCCGGCCCGGTGGCCTGCTCGAGTCACACACAAGCCATTTTCCTATCACCATCACGAGGCTCGTCTGGCTTCATCTACTAGCATCTCAGACACTTCCCCCCCTTTGACACCGCTTCGTGTCCGGAGCCTGTCGGCAATCTCCAGTTGCTCCCGCGTGGTAGAGTCACCTTTCTGTCTTCTTGTGTTGGCCCTCATTGGCTCCATTGGCCGCACTGCCACTTTTTTTTCCCTTTTCTTGTTTCCCGTTCTCGCAAGCTTCCAATGCGCTTTCACAGCCATTCGTCCTCCAAACACGCACGTGTCATGGTGCTAACAAATGCCTTCTGCCAGGCCGGAGAATAGCTAGAGGAACAGTCCTCAGCAGCCCGCATTTGCCCCAGCGTCAGACCCCGACACACACGCGAGTCCGCTCACGGCAAGCCTTGCTGCCAATTCGACAGGGGGGTCGCATTTGTGTCGATTGAACAAACCGATCTGAGAAGTTGCGCCAAAGGCAAGCTTCGCAATGCCTACACAGCCGAGAAGAGACGCTCAGCAGGGTGGGGGCAGCTCATCCAAGGCAGATGGAAAGATGAATGGTAAGCTGCTATCATCGTGGCTTATGCTTGCTTTCTGCTAAACCATGTTCTCAGGCAATCGATCTGGTTTCCGGACGGACACGGCAATTTCCAACGGTCGCTTCGGTGGCCAGAGAGTTCTGCAGCCGTGGGTTCCTGACAAGAACGATACCTTTGACGGGTCGTTGGAAAAGACCTCCTCTTCTGGTGCTCCATGGGACCAGTTCGCTGAGAACGAGAGGCTTTTTGGCCTCAAGACCGACTATGACGAGAACATTTATACCACTGCCATCAACAAGGATCACCCGCAATACCGAGAGAGAATTGCGGCTGCGGAGAAAAAGGCCAGAGAGATTGAACGTAGTGCTGCCATGACTGCCCACGTAGCCGAGGAGCGTGTTATGGACTACTCTGGCGGCAAGGACCGTACTGACGATAACGAGGAAGACAAGTGAGTGTTGGGCTCCGGACAGCCGTCGTCGGTCTGCCGAGCAACTGTGGGCTAATCTCCTCTACAGATACAGTGGCGTCCGCCGCCAAGACTTCCCGCCTCTGGCATCCGGACGCGAGAATCGGTATATGCCTCCGGCAAAGCGCGCACCAGCTGGACAGACCACAGTCAGGGGCGCACCAGTGGACCCGGCAATCATATCTTCACAGATTAAAGCTGCGCCAAAGAAGCAGCAATCGTCGCAGGCCGGCGAAGCACCCAAAGTTGCCGAAGCGTCAAAGGCCGCCGAGTCATCAAAAGCTTCCGCTTCCGAGGCTCTCAAGAACGGAACTCAGGCCAAGCGCGAAACTCAAAAGCCAGCAGATGCTCAACCTTCAAACTCAACAAACTCCTCAACCGCCAAGGCTGCGGGAAAGGATAACTCGTCGACTGCTCCGGCTCCAGCTTCCTCTGCTCCAGCACCAGCCCCAACAAAAGAAACTACCCGGTCAGCCGAGCCAGAGAAACAGGGTATAAATGGACGGGCTACCGCCCTTGGATCTACCTCTCGTCCTGTCACCCAGATCCCCCCAAATGCTCCCAGCGCAACGCTGACTGTCGAGCGCGACGTTTTGGTATCTTTCAAGAACTTCGCTACCCAGCAGCGCCTCAATGCCGAGAAAGCTAGAAGCAACAAGGCAAAGGCGGACAAGGAAGTGAAGTTGACGGAGCTCAAAAAGTTCGCCAACGACTTCAAGTTGTCGACGCCGGTGCCCTCGGATCTCGTGTCCATCATCGCCAAGGATCCTGCTAAGCAGCGAGAGATCCAGGCGAAAGCGATGAAGGACGCTGAGGAGATGGCGGCCAAGGCTAAGGACGTTGCCGCCCAGGCTAAGAAGGAGGTCGTCGCGCCCAAGGACGTGGCTCAGCCCAAGCGTGCGTCTCCCTCGACCACGACGTCTGCTGCGACCGAGGCTCGACCTGCGCGAGGGGCTCTTGGTCTCCAGGCCACACCCCCCAACGGCGGGCCTGGCCGTCATGCAGGATCTCGCCAGCAGTTCCCCCAGCAGCAGTACCACGCACAGGGCTATAGGAACGGCCGCGTAGGTCCTCAGCATGCTCCACAGCCGCATTCCAACTCTAACACGCTCGCGCAGCGCATTCGGAACGTGGAGCAGCAGAGGTTCTCGCAGCCTCCCGCCGCGCATCAGCATGCTGTCGGTCCCGAGATTCGTGCTCCGCCGACGGGTCCCGCTAATGGCGCCGACTACTCTCGGCGACATAGCGGCCATCCCGGAGCCAAGCTGAACCCAAACAGCAACGAGTTCAGGCCCAGCCCGTTCGCGCCGACCTTCAACCCCAACGGCCACCCCAGCGCCACGTCCAGCCCCCGGTCAGCCGTCAACCATGTTTCCGACGTCGCCGCCGCTCCCGCCGCCTCAGCCCAGCCTCAGGGGCAGCTCATCCGACGCAAGACCAAGGCTGTCGACCCCAGCAAGTGTTGCATCTTGGCGCACATCAAGACCATTGCGCCACCCCAGGGCCGCAACTGGGACGACAACGGCGGCCTGCGGCCAGCCTACGACACGCTTCCCACCTGGCGCCAGCTGCAGGATGATGAAAAGCCCGACTCCACCATGCATCTCACTTACAAGGAGCTCTTTGAACGACAGCCGTTCGCCGCTACTCCCTCGATGCCGACGCCCAACCCGGCCCATGTCGTGCCTCAGCTGGCCCACCAGCATCAGCTCCCGTTCCACCTCCAGCACGGCGCACATAACATGATGCCGCGACAGTCTCCGCATATGCCCCCCATGCAGATGCACACGCCGCAGCACGGACCTCTGCCTCACCAGCCCTATGGCGGTGACGACCACCGGATGATGCACTCCAATTCCGCCCAGTCCTTCGCCTCTCCTCGCATGGGACAGCTGCCCGTGGCGTACCAGCAAGTCAACCCTGGAGCACAGGTTCCATACGGGCAACCGGTCTACATTGGTGCTGGCAACCCTCAGCTTGGGCAGTTTAGGAGCTATTCCAACAACCCGCACTACGTCCCGCCACAAGGACAGATGGGAGCCCCAATGATGATGCAGCCGCAGTTCATGGCCGGGCCTCAGGGGATGATGGCTCCGCCCATGATGTACGGCACGCACCATCCGCAGTTCATGCCTCCCGCTGGCCCGCCGCAGCAGGTGCCGGCGGCCAACGGATACCCCAGCCCCGGGCGACCAGCCGCGCCGATGATGGTTCATCAGGGTTCTCAGCAAAGTCATAACATGTACGCCATGAGCCCCAACATCCAATACAACCAGCCGGCATACGGTCCGGCACAAGGCGGTGCACCGAGTCAGTAAGACCCTTTGGAGAGTTCTGGAGCGGAGGCAAGATTCCTGGGGCTGACATTTGCAGTGTCTAACACGCGATCTTACACCGGACCTGGGCCGCAACATTTCTCGCCCAACCCCCAGCAAGTGCCGCACCACTACAGCCCGCAGCCGCCTAACAGCAGCGGCGGCAACTATAACAACCATGTCAACCATGGCGCCGGCAAGCAGCAGCAACCCCATGCTCACTCGGGTCCGCAAGCCAACCGTACAGCTTCCACGTCTCCTCCGAACCAGGAGGTCGAAAGACCGGACGAAGCAAAGTAGGTGACTGGGGGCCACGGCATGTTTAGATCTGCAAAAGTATGATGAGGAGAAGGGTCACCCTGAGCGTTGCATATCTGTCTGGTTTTTGGCTGCTATTCGCTCACCGCGGCATTTTCTGGCTTTCCATTGCGGCTCTGGATTACTTTGCGGTAGTTTACATCTTGCAAAGGAAACTCAAACTCAAGCCATCATTTCACCAATCCAAGAAAGAGAAACAACAAAAAAAGAGAGGGAAGGAGAAGAACCAAGGAGGTGTGCGGAAAGGCGCATCGAACAGTTTTGTTATGGTGGTGTTGCCCATGAGCGTTTACAGCCAAGTCTACAGTTGGGGTGACTATCCTTTTTTATGCCAACATGGTCCTCAAGTTTGGCCCCGGAGAGTTGATTCTCTCGAGGAAATCAAGTCATGCCGATGCATCACGGCGACTACCGCGCCCGCAAGCTTTGTTCAAGTCAAGGACAATGTTTCGATGGGAAGTTTGCGGACAAGCTGGGGGACAAGCTCCTAGAGGGCTTGTCGAGGCAACCGACGACGCTGAAATGGCGACGTTGTTGGAACAAGGTGCTACGATTAGCAGCCACAGCATTAGCGAACATGCATACGGCCAGGCAGATGCAGCAATGCAACGCCACTCTGGAGAGACCGCCGACCTATGACGTTGTACTTATTGTGGAAAGGGGGAGAGGGCGCTGAAGATGAAGCGAGGCCACAACATCAGTGTCGTAGAAGGAGAGGGAGAAGTAGCCGCAGGGAGGGCGGGATGAGATACGACTACTTACGATGATGACCCAAAGGCACCATTTGTTTCCAAGGCAAGCGATCGATGGAGGACAGAGGGAGAGGAGGCATGTGATTGCTCGGCTTGTCAGCCCCCTGCGTCGTTGACGGAGATGAGCAGGACGAGACCGTGGATGCTCCCTGAGGGTCGAGCATCAGAGGCTCGAGAGTACTGCTAGCTTTATCTGATGAATTTTGAGGTAGAGTTAGGCACAGGTACTATTCGATGCAATATCCAGCTGAGCGAATACATTCAAGCATGTGTATAATTGTGCACGTCTCGTGAGCCAGCGATGTAGTGTACTTTGCATGTTTGTCTTACGTTATTCATTGATTGTCTGTTTCACGAATCAGATGATGATTTCTCTCGGTGAGTTAGTACAGGCACGGAAGCAGCACTGACCAGTGGTGCGTAATTTACAAGTGACATTAAAGGGCATCTGGGCATTGTATTGACGATGGTTAGACAATAGCAATCATGCCACTACGTCTGTGGTTGTCGAACTAAGGCGCGGGCTGGGCGAGAGGTTAGTGAACTTCAGGTTTGGCATCCGGTTCCACCCAGTGGCCACTTGGTCCGGCTCGATCCGCTTGGGATGAAACGTGACAAGCTGGGCTAAACTACAAGCAGAGGTGGGATCTTGGCTGTGTGTTTCGAGATGATGAAGCCAAGAAGGGGAGAAGAAGAAGAGATGAGGTTTTGCTGTTGTGGCCCGCGTATGTATGTCGTGTGTTGCCGAGGTTCCGTAGTTTGACAGGATGGGGATGGTGATGTTCAGGGCGGTGGTGGCGAAGGGAGGGGATAGGATAGGAGTTGTGAGGCAAACAAAAGAAAGAAAAAAAAAAAAAAAAGAGGAGGTTTCTGGCTTTCTTTGAGGAGAGAGTGAGGTGAATGTTTGAATGTGAATGGGGTGAAGGGGGATCTGCGTGGTCGTTTGGGCGGATGTTGAGTCGTGGTTTTTTTTTGGTTGCAGCCCGTGAATAGGGGGAAGAATTGCAAGTGACTGGACTGCATGTGATGTCGTATGCCCTTTTTTGCCTTTTGCGAGTAATATTCCTAGTTTATGTGGTGGTGGTATGTATGTGTAGTATCACTTTGGGGGCGAGATGCTGGGGCTTATTGGAGGCGGGATGAATTTATGAGAAACGCGGGACGCAAATAAGTGTACGTAAGTGAATATGATGATGGAATATTATGGGAGAACATGTGAAGTTCTTTTGACTTTCTTTTTCCGGGGGGGCATGATGGATGATCCCTGGTGTTGTATGTAGTAATGTAGTGATTGAGTAAGGTGAAGAGAAGGTAAAGTGGTATTTGGGGCCGGGGCTTGTGTTTCGAAAACATGTTTCATGGCAGGGGGTGTTGGGGGGGCGTCATTGGCTGTGAGGCGATTGGATGATGCTCTTTCGGATGAACATCGTGCCTTGGGGGGATTTTCCTTTTGGCTCGTCGGGCGTTTTTTAGGCGCTGGCGAGAGAAAGAGCTGGGGGTGTCGCTTTTGGGTGCTTACTTTGGGTGCTTATGTATGGGATAGCCGCCGGTGATGCTTCTTTTTTACGTGCAGGGGCACGACGGCGATCTTCTGGTTCTGTGCGGCTATGGGGAACTTGCCTCTCTGCGTATGTGTTGCGAAAGTGATATCGCTGCCTTAAAACCTTGCGAGCAATGCATGAAGAGTATTTTCATATTTGGTTGGTTTTTCTTTTTGTTGGTTCTGGATTGTATGTAGATGGTCCTGCGTGGAAGTGCCGGAGGAGGGTAGGGGGGGCGCTTGTGCAGGGGTAAATGCGGATGGGAAAGTTGGAAATGGTTGGGCTGGAGACAATCCGGCTGAAGTCCTCGATCTACATGCACACAGACATGAGACTGGCGCGGGCCCCCCGTTGCGAAGAAGACTTTGCCTGTGATACGATGAGAGAATCAGAAGCCAAAGCCTCGTTGTTTCTCGTCAGCGCCCCCTCTCGCCTGTTGTGGCTGTCGACTGACTGGACTGACGACTGGTCTGGTTACATCTAGCCCAGCTGGACCAGGGGGGGGAAGGGTGGGCGGCGATCGGCAGGCGAATGGCGGCGCTTGATTCACCCCTGTCTGTTTCTTCTTGTGCTTCTTTTTCAGTTGTTCGAGCATGGGACTGATGGAGGCCTGGGCGGCTCTTTTTTTCTCGAGTAGTGAGTGAGTGAGTGAGTGATTTGGTGGCAGGGGACATTTCGCGCGTGGGAAACGACGGGACAGGCCCCCCCCCTGGTCTAGTCTGCGAAAGCCGCCTTCTTGGCTTTCATGCAGGTACACGAGCAAGAGAGTGGGAGGGTTGGGGGGATGCCATGTAATGATTGACTGAGTAGGTATGTGTGTGTTGTCGTTGGGAGGGACGTAAGTATAAAGGTTCATGGAGGTCTCACCTTGGCCTGGTCTCTTCTCTTCTGTTCTGTCCCCAGACAACAGTGTTGCGTTTGTTCATTCCCTTCTTCCCCTTCTTCTTCACTTCTTTGTGTGTGATCTCTTTTTTGTTCTCCCAATAGATTCCAAGATTCATTCCTTGACTTGGCTATTGTTCTGTTGTGAACTTGAGATTGAATAGGCCATTCACTTCGCAGCCGCCTTCTTGGTTCATTACATCTTCGAGATCTTCTTCTCTCTCTTCCTCTCTTCTTCTTCTTCTTCTTCAAACATCATCAGCATCATCATCTTTGATTCGAGCTGGACTTGAATCCGTGTACATACACACCCAAGACACACACATACACAAACAGTCGGTCGTGTACACACCAGGCCGTCCAAACAGCTGCCAGCTGACAAGACCCTCATTCGGTTGCCAAAACAAAACGCACAACAAAAACTCTGCTGCTCTCGCACTTCCTTTTCAACCATCTTCTCTCTCCTTTGCCAACAAACCAACATCCCAATCCCCCATCATGAAGTTCACCCAAGCACTTGCCGCTGCCGTCCTCGGACTGGCTTCTGCGGTCCACGGCCACATGGAGATGAAGGACCCCCCTCCTTTCAAGTCAAAGTACAACCCCAACGCCGGCCAGGACATTGACTACTCCATGACCTCGCCCCTCGAGGCCTCTGGATCCGACTTCCCCTGCAAGGGCTACCAGAGCCTCCTCGGCACCCCCGAGGGCAAGTCCGTGGCCACCTGGGCCCCCGGCGGCTCGTACGGCTTCACCATCACCGGCTCCGCCAACCACGGAGGAGGCAGCTGCCAGGCGTCGCTCTCCTACGACCAGGGCAAGACCTGGAAGGTCATCCACTCGTACATTGGCGGCTGCCCGCCCCAGCAGGACTCCAACTGGAACTTCACCGTGCCCACCGACGCTCCCGCCGGCGAGGCCATGTTCGCCTGGACCTGGTTCAACCAGATCGGCAACCGCGAGATGTACATGAACTGCGCCGCCGTCACCATCAGCGGCAGCAAGAAGCGCGCTGCCTCGGCTCCTCTGGCCGACCGTGCCTCGACTCCCCTGGCCGACCTTCCTGACATCTTCGTCGCCAACGTCGGCAACGGCGTCTGCACGTACGAGGGCAAGGACGTCCTGTTCCCCAACCCAGGCCCGGATGTCGACAACAAGAGCCAGGGCACCGCGCCTCCTGGACAGGGCACTTGCTCTGGAGCACCTCCGGCTGGCGGTGCTGCTCCTCCTGCTGGATCTGCCGCTGCCTCTTCAGCCGCCCCTGCAGCTAGCTCGTAAGTCAATCTTTGTTCCAATCAAAACTTGTGTTTGTTGATTGGCCTTTGGTGCTAACATGATGAAAACATAGACCGGCCTCGCAGGCTCCAGTCAGCCAGCCTCAAGCTACTCAGCCTGCGGCGTCAGCGGCTCCCACTGCCCCTGGTGGTGTCTTCATCACCCATCCCGTGCAGCCGACGACTCTCATCAGCGTCACGGCCAGCAGCCCGGCTCCGGCCGCCACTTCGAGCCCGGCGCAGCAACAGCCTTCCCCTGCCCCTGAGGCCCCAACCTCGGCTCCAGCTCCGGCTGCCCCTACGACGGCTCCTCAGCCGACCACCAGCAGCCCGCCGGCCAACGGCTCTGCTCCCACTTCGAGCGCTGCAGGATCGCCTTGCACTGATGAGGGCCAGTGGAGCTGTGCGTCTGACGGAAAGTCATTCCAGCGATGTGCCTCTGGGGTGTGGTCCGCCGCCATCCCCGTGGCTCAAGGCACTTCTTGCCAGCCTGGAACGAGCGACTCCCTGACTATGGTCAACAAGAGGAGCTTCGTCCGACGGGGACGCTTTGTTCCTAAGCGATTCCGGGGGGAGGATGCCACTGCCTAGACGGAGAAAAAAGAGAACAATGTCACCTGAACTGTCATCAACACCTATTCGTTGGTAGCAGGGGCATACTGTGTCTTTCACTTTGATTCACTTCTTGTACCTTTTGCTGGACGCATTTTGGTTCAACAACTTGGTTTCTTCTTCTTCTTCTTCTTCTTCTTCTTCGCAGCTGGTTGTCAGCGGCCAAAAAAGGGCAGCCGGGCACACTTTGCTATTTGTTTCTTTTTCTTTGCATGGAGCCAAAAAGGAGAGGCTCTTGAACAAACGCGGTGAACACTGGGACGAGATGTGCATATAAGAGATACCTCCTAGATATGTAGATTTGAGAAATGAAAAGGAATAAAAGTCGTACAGATCAAGATGGTTGCGTTTTGCTTGTGACGCTGTGATGTGAATGAATTGCATGTGGCTCGAAGTTGCGAATGCCTTCAAGATGTGTCTAATCTGAATGTTTCATTGCTGGGATTCCGGTTAGCAGGAGGAGGCGTCACGTCACGTTCAAAGAAACAAGACACAGAAAACACGACATAAAAGCGATCGAGAGGCAACCCGCGAACGAGCAGAGCCACACCGCGCTGATGAAAGTCCCGTCGAACCACGGAGGCCGCCGACAAGAAAAGAGCTGACAGCGAGGTCGAACGAATGCCGTGCCAAGGCATCGCCGAAGAACAAAAAGCACGTGAGCCGCAAACGGAGACATTTTTTTGCTCAGCCATGCATGGATCAAGTTGAGATCTCTCATCCGAGGCAACGGAGGCCAAAAATCCAGGGTCCAAGGGCCAGCTGCGCCACAGTTTGGGCCGTTTTTCTGTGACTTTTTGAATTTTAACGCGGATGCAGGGATGATGGAAGCTGATGAGGAGGATGACGATGGGTTGAAGACGAAATTCTCTTTTCAGTCGAACATGGTTTGTGGTCAGGTTCAGGTTGGGATTCTTGTTGGTGGCAAAGAGGAACTTGGGAGCAGGTAGCTTTAGGTAGCGACGCGGGTGGCGGGTACTTAGGCACGATGGCGGGCGATGGCCGGAGAAGAGGGTACACAGTACCGGAAGAGAGCAGCAGCGATACTTCTTTGTGTCGGATCGCATCTGGCGGTGCCTTGACTTGCTTGGGTGCCCAAATGGACGCTATCAGCTTTGCTTTTGCTCCGGACGAACTGATTGCGTGACTTCCAGACAGGAGGTAGTTGTAGATGCATTGCCTGTCAGCGTGAGAAGGGACTGGGTAAGTAATGTGTAAGGCATGGCTGGTATGTATTTGCCCTCGTCGTCAGCATCCAAAGGATCCCTGATGCGACTCTGTTGCTGGCACAATGACACGATGGAAAAACAACACCAGGCGGCCTGTACTCTGTAGACATAATCGAATACGCGGTCGAGCGGGTGCTGTGTCAGACTCGCGCTCTCACGACCAACCTCATTGTCTCTCCGTCTCCCTGGGATATACAGGTAGGACGACATGTTGAGGGTGGGTGAGCAGTGAGCGCAACGAAGATTCAGACGAAAGACAGAAGCAATATTGACCCCCAAGCGGCCTCGTCAACCCCACACAGTCCATTTGCTCCCATCTTGTTGCGCGTACATAAGGTAGACTACTCTTCCAACCCAGTAGTCGGTAGTAGTGTAATAAGTAGTAGTAATCTTTGCTGGCTTGGGCACTGCCAACTTGTTGAGAACAGGCCCAGTCCAGCCATAAGGGTACCTCGCCTTGCCTTACCAGTAGGCTGTACATCCAAGTACATAGTAATAGCACCACCCTGACCGACCAGATCGGGACGTTTAGCACTGACAGCCAACTGGGTGACAATCGCATCCTTTTTCCCTCCCTCCCTCCTTCTCCCCTCCTCTTCCTCTTCCTCCTCTTCCTCTCTTTTTCTTCTCCGCCCCCTACTCTTGTCTTCTTCTTTTTTCCTCACCTAGGAGTCGCTTCTTTTTCTTCTTCTGCCCTCTGTTTCTTTTCCTCTTACTTTGTCGTCTTTTCACCGGGGGGCCCTTGCTTCCAGCAAGCCCAGCACCGATCGTCTTCCCCCCCTCCCCCGCGAACGGCTTCTCCAGACCGCACGGTCTCCCATTCGAGCCACCCACGTTTTCGCGACATCCTTCGAGGGCACACAGCAAGAGGCGTCGCCCATCGACCGAGGAAACAACATGGCGGGCTCGTCAACCCCCGGCGCCGAGGGCCCTACCTTTGCGCCTCCCAGCCTGCCCGCTGGCTGGATCGCCCAGTGGGACGGATCCAGCAGGAAGTACTACTACGTCCAGCTGGCCACGGGCGTCTCGCAGTGGGATGTGCCCACGGATCCCGTGCAGACGGGCACGCCGGTCCCCGGCAGCGAGCATCCCTACGGCTCGCCGGCGCCCCAGGTCATCACACACCCGGACGGCTCCCAGACGATAAAGCACGCCGACGGGAGAATGGAGCCCATCATGCCCGACGGCAGCAGGGGCCCTGATGGCCCGACGGGCGATCGAGGACTCGGGGTAAGCAGAGGCTCTCTCCCGGCATCTCTTGTGGTATTCACGTGCTGACGCCTGGGTGACTTGTAGTCAATGGCTATGAACATGCTCATGGGCGGCAAGGGTTCGGGCGGTCACGGCGGCGGTGGCGGCGGCCATGGTGGCAGCGGCGGCAATCCTCTCGGCGGCCTCGCTGCCCAGTTCCTCGGCGGCGGCTCGCATGGAAGCAGCGGCGGCCACGGTGGCAGCGGCGGCGGCAAGGATTCCATCGCCGGAAAGCTGGTCGGACAGCTGGCGTCGGGCCTGTTCTCGCCTTCGGGCAAGCCTTCGCAGCAGTCGCATTCGCAACAGGGCTACCACGGCGGTTCGTCCGGCGGCACACCGCATCAGCAGGGCGGCCTGGGCGGCCTTGTGGGTGGTGTGGCCTCTCACTTTATGGGAGGAGACAAGCCGGGTCACGGTGTAAGCAACCCATGAACATCTTCGGCGCAATCGAAGCAAGGAGCTAACCAACGACGTGATTGCGACAAACAGGGCCAGAGCTTTGGCTACTCGAATACGGGATCGAGCGGTAACACGTACTCGGGACAGGCCCCGACCTACAACCCTCCCGGGTCGACTCATGGCTCGAGCCACTCAGCGACGCCGTCATCACATACGGGCGCGCACCAGAACCCTCCATCTGGCAACAATAACTCGTACCCTCCACCTCCTCCGGGTGGCCCCCCTGGTGGCCAGACGTACGGACACCAGCCATACGGCAGCCAATCCTACGCGCATAGTCCGGCTCCGAGCCCGTACGGCGCATCGCACGACCAACACGCGACATCACACGGAGCTGGTGGCTACACACCGCAGCAGCCGAGCTACGGCACTCCCTCCCATCAGCAAGGCTACGGAGCTCCCTCGCCTAGCGGCCATCAACAGGGATATGGCGCGCCCGCAGGGCAGCATCAGCCGGGCTACGGAGCCCCCACGGGAGGACAGCACCAGCAGCCCAACTATGGTGCGACGACGCCGGGCGGTCATCCTCAGTATCCTCCACCGGGCCACCAGCAATCGTTCCCCCCGCCGCCTGGACAGCAGCAACAGTATCCCCCGCCGCCTGGACAGTACCCTCCTTCTGGCGGACAGGGTGGCGGCTACAACCAGTCGTATGGTGCTCCAGGGGGCCAGCAGCCCTACGGACAGCAGTCATACCAGCCGGGTGCCCCCCCTGTGCCTCATGGCAGCCATCCCGGCCACGGAGGATATGGTGGCGGTTACTAGGAGCGCCCTCTTCCGTACTCCCTTCACTCGGTTTCGGGGGAAAATGCCTAAGATCCGTGTGTTTCCGCACTGACTACAGGTCCCCCATGGAGATGAATAGTTGGCGACTGACTGGCATTGTATGCTGGTTGTGAGGAGAGAGCTGTGTCCAAAATTCACCTATGAATAATGCGGTGATGTTGGTGAGACGGTGGATTCCTTTTTCGAAAAAAACAAGACGTCGTATCGCATGTCGAGAGGTAGAATCATGATGCATCTGTGTAGATAGGGTGGTTACATTTGGGTTTATTCATCTTGCATTTCATATCTAGACTACAAAAAGGACATGAGCACGACGTGACGTGATGTCGGTATGAAGCTTGTGTGTCGACAGGAATGGACGATGAGAGACGGGACAGTTTTTCGTGTAGTATGCAGAAGTAGAGCATACCTACCAGGCTATACTTTGATAGTTTGGGGGCATCTATTCGTCTAGGTAGTTCCCTTGAATTCATCCTTTTCTTCTACACCTAGTTTTGTTTTTTCTCCTTGTCCTCAGAATCCGCAATAGCAGCCAACGATCTCGCCGCCCACCTCGCCACAAACCACGACGCGATGCCGACAACCACAAGATAGCACACCGTCGGCACGAGCGACTGGGGGAGAACGTTGTAGACGTACGGGTCCAGGATGAGGTCGACGAGGACCGGGGGAGGTGGGTCCTTCATGAGGGAATGGTGGTGGGAGAAGTAGTCTGCGGCGGCGAGGACGCGCAGTAGTAGGATGGACGAGGTTTCGTTTGGTGGTGACTGTTGGAGATGATGATGATGGTGGTGATGGTGGTGAGGTTGTTGAGTTGAGGAGGCTGAGAGTGGTGATGTGGCGGCGTGTGGTTGAGATAGGGATTGGAGGAGGTGGGGGGTTGAGAGGATGGTGTTGAGGGGGTATGTGTCTAGAGTGAATTCGGTTGGTTCCTTGGGGTTATTGTGAGTTTGATGTTTTTCTTTGTGTAAGGTAGATATCTTGATGAGTGGTGTTTGATTTTGAAGATATGGGAAGGGAGGTGATTTGTGTAAAGAGGTTTGTTTGAGTATAGGTATTGTCTATGAGGAGAAGATTCAAGACTTACAAGTGCAGACCAACAAACGCGAACTTCATACCGCTGCCCCGGCGTGAGGTCTTCCAGCAGCAGCCATGACGGGTATCCCCGCTGCTGCTGCTGCTGCCCGTCTTCTTCTCGCTCGTTGGCGAAGACGCGGGTGAGGTTTGTGCGTAGGGACCAGCTGGTTGACGGGCCGAGGACGGGCAGACTGTTGAGCGCTGGAGATGCGGCGGAGGAGAAGGTTTCGAGGGTGATGGGAGGGGGCGCTGTGAAGATTACTTTTTCGGTGTTGGCGGTGGTGGGGGATGGGAGTGTGAGTAGTAGTGGGAGGAGGAGGAGGTGAGGTTTGAGTGTTGGCATTGTGTAATTTTTTTTTTTTCCGGCTTGTTGTGTTGTTTTGCTGAGGACTCTGGGTCTTTTGAAGAATTATGGCTCGTACGAGTTTATGGCATGGATTGGATGGCGAGGGTGAGGGTGAGATTCCGTTGGAGAAGAAGTGGTGATCTTACTACGGCGAGGCTGTCGTGAACACATGAAGATGGTGTTGAGATGTGGACAGTGGCGGCTTTGCGCGCTTGTGATTGGCTGGCTGCCGCTTCGAGATCGGTACGTACCCGACTTGAGACGGCTCGATGGGCTCCGTATCACGATCAATTGCCAAGAGCTTGATATGAGACTGTGAACTGGGTAGTATTCGAATAGATACCGTGAGACTCGTGTATCTTTTCAGGGAAGCCTGTGCTGATCATCAAGCACAGCTGTCTGTAGCTCATCAGTGCTGATTTGCATTTCTACAACCTTCAACTTGTACTGGCAGAGGTGAGATTGATCTGCCGCCTCCTTTTCTGCCCACCACTCACCAAGCTATGGGAACAAGCGGGCTAGGCTCACGGCTATCAATACGGGGTGCACGTTGACGGTATGTATACTCCACGATCTCATCCGTCTTGATGGTCAGGTATGTATACTCCACGATCTCATCCGTCTTGATCGCCAGGTACTTGTCGTTCCAGAGCGCTTCTAGAAGTCTGTCCATGTCATCCTTTGTCCTTTGGGCTTCTCTAGTCCATGTGGCTTCCCTCTGGACCCGATGGCGGATACGGGTACGAAGTCCAATCAATGTCACTACCTCAGTACTAAGGCTCAAATGCTGGGTATGCACGCATATCACTATCCGGAGTAATAAAGCAATCGTAACAACGCGACACAGCGATCGCCGGGACGTCAGGAGGCTAATTGCAACGACATTATGGAGCTCGGCCGCCCTGGTCCCCCGTCCGTTCCCTTTTTCGCGGTGCCAGCAGTGAGAAAAAGGCACTGGACCACATTGTCACGAGTGGGGAGAGAAAGCATTGCTGGCAAGCCAGGGCGAACCATTGATTTTTCCAGAAGAGGGCCCCTTGTCGGTTGATGAGGGTCTTGATTTTGGCCTAAATCGTGAGAGGCATGGGAAGTGGGATGGGCACAAAGTACGAAGTGATAAAGGGGGGGCCGGGCTAGGGGGAGGGACCGGCGGTCGGGGAAGCGGGCGGGAAGATGGCATCACCGGGTTGGCACTTGTGTGAAGTACATGTTGCCGTCTCTGTGATGATGGGTTTGATATGGCTTTTGGAAGATGCTGCGTTGCAAGATGGGAACACTGGTGTTGGTTGACTTCTGAAGGGAGAGAAGGCCCAGATATATGATGGAGAGACCAACCAGACAGGCGTGTTTGCCTGTGTCCTTGGAAGCCATAAGTTTGCCCGTCTTCCTTCGTTTTCATTTTCTATGCCAAGAGGATAACGGCTGATTTTCGTTTCTTTTTCGTTTCTTCAGCCCGTTATTTCCTTTTTGCCTCTTGCCGTGGTTGGCAGAAAGGTGCATGGCCGTCATTTTGCTTGGTAATTATGAGGCGGTAGCGGTGCTCAGCGCGGTCCCTGTTTGGGACAGCTCTTTGAAGGGGGGTGGAGTGCTGGCCGGCTCGTACAGATACTCGGGAGTACTCCCGATAGCTCGTGGCTAAGGTGGCCACGGTGGCGCCTGTTTTGGCTGGTCGAAGGCGAATGAAGGCGGTTCGGGGATAGGGGAGTGAGGAAACCTGAGAAGACGCATAAGAAGACGACGGTGTGGTGGCGATGTTTTGGAAGTTGCCCTGTGGAAGATGGCAAGTCATGTCGTCTTTGTCTCTTCCGTCATCAAAGGGAAAATGATTCTTTTTGCAATGTGAAGGTATACCCAGTACAGACAGGTACAGAAGTCCCGAGCATCAGCCAGCGTACAGGGTACAAATGTATGTGCCTTTATCAAGCCCCCTTTTGGGCACCATGGGGATTGAAGTTCACTGTTGCCTTGTGCTTTCGACTGAGGTGCCTTGCAAGGTCAAGGTCAGCGCATCCCCCAAGGTGCAAAGGTAGCGGCCGGTACCGGTACGAGCGGTAGCAAGTTGCAAGCTCCATTCGACACGACACGGTTGACAGCACCCAAAACACGCCAACAACACAGCAGAGCAGGTCAACAACAGAATGATTGCATGTGTAGAATCGTAGAAGATGATGATGCCTATTGATACAAATGTATATCCATCTTCATCACCAGTACAACTAGTAATACTGCAACCCCCGTCCATCAGTCCAGCGCTTCTTCTTCTTCTTCATCTCGGCAATAAATCATTCTGCTGTCTGCTCGAGCGGTGAGGCAACCAGGGGCGCGCTCCCGGCAAAGACGCGCTTACCACTTGCAGCCACGCCTGGACCCCCCCAGGCAAAAAAGTCAACAAACCTCCCCTCTTCTTCCTCGCCAGCAGCACAAAGCCCCTGTCCGTCCAAATTTCCCCCCCACCTCGAGTCGACCCTCTCCCGACGAACCAGCTGCAACTTGTCCGTCCTCCTGTCCCTTCCACCACCTTTTCCCAATAAAAGCCTTTTTCCTTCTTTTCCCCGGGCTCAATCTTGCACTTGACTTCTTGCTCCTCGAGCTCAGTCCTGCAGTCTCTACTCCTAACTTCTTCTCTCCCGTCCTCAGAAAATACCCACGAAAAGCGTTCACCATGCGTGAGGTTATCAGCATCAACGGTGCGTGCTAGCTCGACTCGACTCCCCCGACCAGAGGAAGCCCCTTTAGGCCCCCCTCTCTCAATCTCCCCACCAAACGCGTCCCTTCACCGCATCCCATGGGCGCCCAAGCCGACGAGTTGACGATGCTAACTTTTGGAGGATAGTCGGCCAGGCTGGTTGCCAGATTGCCAATTCCTGCTGGGAGGTTAGTCTATATCTGCCTTTTTCGGCCATGTTGTTGTTTTTCGTCGTTGTTTTCTGAGCATCCGAGCTAACGTATTTCACCTCTCTAGCTTTACTGCCTCGAGCACGGTATCCAGGTACACCACCACCACCACCATAACCACGTCCCGAACATGTGGCTTGAGCCATTGTTTACCGATCCCACACGCCACCAAGACGCGAAGCTAACATCGTCTTTTCTCTCTCACAGCCCGATGGTTACCTCACTGAGGAGCGCAAGGCTCAGGACCCCGATCAGGGTTTCAGCACCTTCTTCTCCGAGACTGGTATGTCTATCTTCTCCTGTTTTCCGTCGACCAATGTGTGAAGAATATGTCGCCTCTAACCATCTACGAACAAAAAAACACAGGCCAGGGCAAGTATGTTCCCCGCGCCATCTACTGCGACTTGGAGCCCAACGTCGTCGACGAGGTCCGAACCGGTCCTTACCGCAACCTTTTCCACCCGGAGATGATGATCACCGGCAAGGAGGATGCTTCCAACAACTACGCCCGTGGCCACTACACCGTCGGCAAGGAGCTGATTGAGGGCGTGCTCGACAAGATCCGCCGTGTGGCCGACAACTGCGTTGGTCTCCAGGGCTTCCTGGTCTTCCACTCCTTCGGTGGTGGTACCGGTTCTGGTTTCGGTGCTCTCCTGATGGAGCGCCTGTCCGTCGACTACGGCAAGAAGAGCAAGCTCGAGTTCTGCGTCTACCCTGCTCCTCAGACCGCCACCTCCGTCGTTGAGCCCTACAACTCCATCCTGACCACCCACACCACCCTGGAGCACTCCGACTGCTCCTTCATGGTCGACAACGAGGCCATCTACGACATCTGCCGTCGTAACCTCGGCCTCGAGCGCCCCAACTACGAGAACCTCAACCGCCTGATTGCTCAGGGTACGTATCTGGACAAGTTGCAAGAGCCGTGAGGCGTGCATGTGCTGACGAGGTGCCTACGCAGTCGTTTCCTCCATCACCGCTTCCCTGCGTTTCGATGGTTCCCTCAACGTTGATCTGAACGAGTTCCAGACCAACCTGGTGCCCTACCCCCGTATCCACTTCCCTCTGGTCGCCTACGCCCCCGTCATCTCGGCCGCCAAGGCTGCCCACGAGGCCAACTCCGTCCAGGAGATGACCATGTCCTGCTTCGAGCCCAACAACCAGATGGTCAAGTGTGACCCCCGCAACGGCAAGTACATGGCCACCTGCCTGCTGTACCGTGGTGACGTCGTCCCCAACGATGCCCACAACGCCGTCGCCACCCTTAAGACCAAGCGCACCATCCAGTTCGTCGACTGGTGCCCTACTGGTTTCAAGCTGGGTATCTGCTACCAGGCTCCCGAGAACGTGCCCAACGGCGACCTCGCCAAGGTCAACCGCGCTGTGTAAGTTTATGCCACAAGTCCCCTCGACCAGTCATGACCAAAAAAGCTAACCTGATCACAGCTGCATGCTGTCCAACACCACCGCCATCGCCGAGGCCTGGTCCTCCCTGTCCCTTAAGTTCGACCTCATGCACTCCAAGCGTGCCTTCGTTCACTGGTACGTTGGTGAGGGTATGGAGGAGGGTGAATTCTCCGAGGCCCGTGAGGATCTCGCTGCCCTGGAGCGCGATTACGAGGAGGTTGCCGCCGACTCTCTCGACAACGAGGAGATGGAGGCCGAGTACTAAGCTTGTTTTTTTGCTGTTGGAGTCATGGATATCGAGGGTATGGACTGTGAAAACCGGTACCACCTAATCCCGCCCCCGTGTCCTCTTGGGCGGGGGTGTATTTTCTTTATTAGGTCGCGAGCCTCAGTTTTTTAATGTTAAAAAGCAAATTTGTAAACGGGAAGCAGCCAACAGAAGTTGTTATCTATACCTTGTAATTTGATTTGAGCAGTTGTGTACAAGAGATACTCCAACCAGCACCTATTTTCGCCCAGTGAGAGCCATGTAGTGGTGACTGTCATTTGCAAGAAGTCTGCTGTGTCACCTGCAAGACCTCAGGTCTGCTTTGATTTCCAAAGTGCTGCCCAATGTCTGCTGCGGTAGTTGGCGGCCCGACAATCGTGACAAGTCGAGGCTCCTTTTTTTAAGGCCGAGGAATGCGGAGGTCAGCCCCGGGTTAAACGGACGGGCGTGGCTTGCAATAGCCGTCAGAGGGTGGTGCCACGGGCCGATACTATGCGCCAAAGTGACCGCCCTCTCGCAACTTGTTTGGAACTTTGCTGGGCAAAAGAAACACAAAACTGCCATCTACCCATTCCATTGCCTTCTAGACGGGTTTGCTTAGCAAATTGTGCTAGAATAACTTGCAGCCTCCCATCGCCAGCCTCTGTTTCTGTCAAGTCAATCACATTCATTATTTATTGACTGGATTCGCTCATTGATCATGTCTCTGCTCCGCTCGTCCCTGTGTCGCGCGTGCAGGCGGTCGTCGCCGCTGCTGGTGGTGCGCCGAGGCTTCGCAACGGCCGGCCGCGCGCAGACGTCATCCGACAACCGGGTCAAGATTGTCGAGGTCGGCCCCCGAGACGGGCTGCAGAACGAGAAGAAGGCGATTCCGCTGGCGACCAAGATTGAGCTGATTGAGCGGCTGGCCAGGACGGGGCTGACGACGATTGAGGCTGGGTCTTTTGTTGCGCCGAAATGGGTGCCTCAGGTAAGGGGGTGTTGTGACTTGGGTTTTGATTGTACTATACTACGCGGCGGAGGAGCGAGAGAGAGAGAGAGAGAGAACAGATGGCTGATTGTCATTGATCCAGATGGCCAATTCGAGCGAAATCATGGAGCACATCCTCCAGCAGCCCATTGACGCCCCCGTCCCCGTCACATACTCGTTCCTCGCACCGAATACAAAGGGCCTCCAGAACGCAGCAGCTCTGCTGAAACAGAACCCCGGGCGGTTCTCCACGCAGCTGGAGCCCGACGTCAAGAAGCCCGGGATCGAGGTGGCCGTCTTCGCGGCCGCCACGGAGAGCTTCTCGCAGAAGAACCTCAACTGCGACATCAAGACGTCGCTGGAGCGCTTCAAGGCCGTCATCCAGGAGTCCAAGGCGCTGGGCCTGCGGGTGCGGGCGTACATCTCGGTCGTGCTGGGCTGCCCGTTCGAGGGCTTCGACGTGGACCCGCACAAGGTGGCCGAGATCGCGACGGACCTGCTCGAGTCCGGGGCGGACGAGATCTCGCTGGGGGACACGACGGGCATGGGGACGGCGCCGCGGACGAGCGCGCTGCTGCGGTGCATGAGCGCGGCGGGGATCCGCAACGAGGACATTGCGATGCACTTCCACGACACGTACGGGCAGGCGCTGGTGAACACGGCGGTGTCGCTGGAGCACGGGATCCGCATCTTTGACAGCAGCGTCGGCGGGCTGGGCGGGTGCCCTTACAGCCCCGGGGCGACGGGCAACGTGGCGACGGAGAACATGGTGTACTTTATGGAGACGCTGGGGATGGAGACGGGAGTTGACTTGGACGGCGTGGCGGACATTGGGGCCTGGATCACGCAGGAGCTGGGCAAGGCGAATGACAGCTCGGTGGGAAAGGCGGTGCTGGGGGCGAGGGCGAGGAAGAGCGCTGAGGCTGCTGCTGCGCCGGGACAGACGTAGATGGTGAAGGGTGATGGTCATGGTGAGGATGGGGGTGAGGTGTGTTTGGATGCGTGTAAGAGGATGGTTGATGATCTGTATGAGTAAATAAGAAATACGTTGCACAAGAATCTTCTTGATGTCCTATTGTGTGTCTCAAGATGGGCAGGATAGGGATTTCTGTTGGATATAAGTCGTTGTTGCTTATCGGGAACCGTCAATCCTCGTGGCTGAATATCGTTGCTATTACCTGCCGGTTGAGCTCCATGTGCTATTTTCTGGGACCAAGTCTTGCTTGATCTGGTCCAATTGATCCAATGGCGTTGCTACTTAGGCAGTTCTTGAAGATGTCTATATCGAGATTTGATGTTTTTTGTAGAGCTATTTGAGCTGTTGTAGATGGTCCCCTTGCACAGATTGCCGAGCTTCGCCCGCAGTAGTATCATTAATCACTGCTTGATTCTCCAGCTGCTTGTTTGGAGGGGTAGCTTCAGTTCAGGAATGTCAATGGAAGCGCCTGCCGCTAGCAGTCATGTGATGTCACGGCCGCCGAGTCGTCTCTCGCTGTCCAAATCTTGACTCCAGGCCCCCAGCCAGCCCAAAGAGGCCCTCGGCGTGGGGTCTATTTTTCTGCGCAGCGACAACCGGCAGCACTAAGAACCTCCAATTGCTACCAGGTAGCACGGCCTTCAGCGCCCCCCCAACCCCAAACTCAGCCGCTAAAAGCCCGCTATAGCGAACAGCCCAAAGGCACTGAACGGCGTCCGGGTCGCCTCTCGTCTCCACCCACTCTTGCGCTGAGCTGTTTCGCTTCCAGCCAGCCTTCCCTCTACTCTCTCGTCGCTCGTCGCTCGTCTCTCCGACCTTCCAACCTCCAACCAGCTCCAGCTCTTTTCTGCGAGGCACCTCATTCCCGGGCCTGCTACGGCTTCTCTAGCTCTGTCCATCTGCCTACCCTCCACAGCTCTCATTCACGCCTTTGCTCGCTACATCCGTCAGCACTCGACGAGCCCGCTCCTCTATCAACCCCCCCTTCAACCTTGAATTCGTGGCTACTTGACTGCTGCGCCGTGGCCGAATCACAACAAAGCCGACCTGGGATCACGCAGATATAGCTTCACAGCGGAAGCTTCCAGCTGCTACGCATACGACGAAACACAGAACACACATCAGAGAGATTCGCAGCAATGGCGGACCCACGCAATTCGTCATCCTACTCGGTTGTGCCGCAACTGCAGTATAACACCGTGAGCGGCGTCAACGGTCCGCTGGTCATTGTCGAGAACGTACGGCGTCTGCAGTCTCTTTTACCCTTTGTTACTCTTCCATCTCCTCTGCTGAGGCAGGAAATGGAGCAAGAGTCGGTCTTATACAATGCTGACGATGGATTGCGGCACAGGTCAAATTCCCGCGATACAATGAGATCGTCACGCTTACCCTGCCCGACGGTACGGAGAGAAACGGACAGGTTCTGGAAGCTCGAGGTGAGTGAAGATTCCTCTGCAACGATACGCCTATATGTGGGCATGGCACTGCCAATGTCTTCGTGGAAAGCGAGTTCTGACTATGGGGGGGGGGGTACAGGTGACCGAGCTGTTGTCCAGGTTTTCGAGGGTACCTCCGGTATCGATGTGAAGAAGGTACGTCAGCCCAGTGACCAGCTGCTGGAGAGCTGTTGGCTGACATGATACGCACATCTAGACTCGTATCAAGTTCACCGGCCAGAACCTCAAGCTCGGTGTCTCGGAGGACATGCTGGGCCGTATCTTTGATGGTTCTGGACGTGCCATCGACAAGGGCCCCAAGGTGCTGCCGGAAGAGTACCTCGACATCAACGGCAGTCCCATCAACCCCTTCTCCCGAGTAAGTAGCATCATATCGATGCTTTCTTCGTTTTTGTGTCGCACAGCTTACCCGTCTTAGGAATACCCCGAGGAAATGATTGCGACCGGTATCTCGGCCATCGACACAATGAACTCGATCGCGCGAGGACAAAAGATTCCCATCTTCTCCGCCTCCGGTCTGCCACACAACGAAATCGCCGCTCAGATTTGCCGACAGGCTGGTTTGGTCAAGCAGCACGGAGTTACCAACAAGGGTGTCCACGACGGCCACGAGGAGAACTTCTCCATCGTGTTCGGTGCCATGGGTGTCAACTTGGAGACTGCTCGATTCTTTACCCGCGATTTCGAAGAGAACGGCAGCTTGGAGCGTACCACGCTGTTCCTCAACCTTGCCAACGACCCTACGTAAGAGATTCCCTTTGTTAGCCAACGACTTGGCCAGACTGAAAGCTGACATTGCAAACAGCATCGAGCGTATTATTACTCCTCGTCTTGCCCTTACCACCGCCGAGTACTACGCCTACCAGCTCGAGAAGCACGTCCTGGTCATCTTGACCGATCTGTCGGCCTACTGCGATGCCCTTCGTGAGGTTTCCGCCGCTCGAGAGGAAGTGCCCGGTCGTCGTGGTTTCCCCGGTTACATGTACACCGATTTGTCGACCATTTACGAGCGAGCCGGTCGTGTGACGGGACGAAACGGCTCCATCACCCAGATCCCCATCTTGACCATGCCCAACGACGACATCACCCATCCCATCCCCGACTTGACTGGATACATTACCGAGGGACAGATCTTCGTCGACCGACCTCTGTACAACCGTGGTATCTACCCCCCGATCAACGTGCTGCCCTCGCTGTCGCGTTTGATGAAGTCTGCCATTGGTGAGGGCATGACTCGCAAGGACCACGGTGATGTCTCCAACCAGCTGTACGCCAAGTACGCCATTGGCCGTGATGCCGCCGCCATGAAGGCTGTCGTTGGTGAGGAGGCCCTGTCATCCGAAGACAAGCTGTCACTGGAGTTCTTGGACAAGTTCGAGCGCCAGTTCATCAGCCAGGGCGCGTACGAGTCTCGAACGATCTACGAGTCCCTGGATTTGGCATGGAGCCTGCTCCGCATCTACCCCAAGGACCTGCTCAACCGTATCCCGGCCAAGATCCTCAACGAGTTCTACCAGCGATCTCAGAAGGATGCCAAGTCGAAGGGCAAGGCGCGAGCGGAGGTTGCCTCCAACGACAGGCAGCAGGCTGAGGAGAACCTGATTGACGCTTAACGGCCCTCGGTGACACTGTTTGTTTCGTCGTGTTGTGGAGAGTAAAGCATAAACTAGTTTGGGGGTGTGCTATTTCTTACCAGTGGTAGAATGTGAGGTGCATTAACACCGGGTGCGGAACTATTGTTATCTTTTTTGTTCTTTCATCTAATATTTCCTACTGCGCTGGAAGGGAAGCAGTCTGACACGATAATGGAGAAGGTTGTAGCGTAAATATAAGCAGCGGATTCAATGTCAAGGTGATTTCTCAGAACTCGGAACTGGGACAGGCCATGTGATAGATGATACGTCAATGGGGTGGATCTGGAGAGGATTGCAACATGAACTGACCAGCTGTATAGTACCAGTTTGGATGGTATGGATTCTAGGGTACGGCACAGCATCCTAGTATCATGTGGTTGATCCTTTGGGCAGGAACTGTGCGGAAATAAGTACTCGATCACTTTGCTACCCGTATGCACATTATTGGAGCGCTTACCGAGGAGACACGGAATCTGGGGTTGGGGAGAGCCGTCCTGTTGGTTTACCTAGGATACCTATCCCGGAGGATACTGGGATGGGAGGTGAAGGCACTTTTGACGAGCTTGTTGCATGGACCACAAGGTACCTGGTGACCACAATGTAATTGATGTCAATTGATGGGGCCTGATCAAGGTTCCGATTCCTTTCATTTGTGCTTCCTACTTCCCCGCGTTGATGTTACCTTGGGGTCTGGCGGTGACATGGTGTCGGTAACATTTGATGTAAAGTTGGGGCCATCAGATGGTCGAAACATGAACGCTTATGGACTGCATTGGCTCTCACTGAATACCTAGGCAGTATCTTGTATCCTCATATATTGTGGTCTATGGGTAATTGACCTCGTCAACTTTTGCAGTGAATGTCATTGATGACCTGAGTTTCAAGTTGTTGCTCTGGTGGTTTGCTCGGAGACTTCATCGCCAGGTGACATCATGCACGCACCTAAAGCAACCGCTCCAACCCCGTCTCAGCAAAACACGATCCTTCGCCCTCGGGGGTTTCTCTCTTCGCGTAAAAGGATCCTGGTCAACGAACCGCTCCTCTTCCTCCTTTTTTCCCCATGAACAAACGCAGAGACGATCCGGGGAAAGGCAATCTTGCTTACCCCTCTCTCTCTTTGTGCCGTTCCAACCCTTCCAACCCGCCCCCTGTGATCACCATCGTTGGTTGCCTGTTGTGGACGGCGAGAGGTTGGTTGGGACACTACTTCTTTGCGTCATGTGGACGGACGAGTGAGGCCGAAAACACGAGATGCTGCATGGACTATTCTGACGAACTATGCGGGCAATGCATGGATCCGCGGTGCGGTAACATTGGGTCATGGATGAGATGTGGTGTCACTGGGATGAGGACGAGGCCGATGTTGGAGTACTAAAGAGGGAGGGCTGGCTCTCCCGCTCTGGGGGGATTGCCTTGCCCATCTCCCTTGAATTTCTGCTGGCCCAAAGGGTTGACTGCCATATCGCGGGCTACCAACACACGCGCTGCCTCGATTGCCTCTGATCGAAACCAAGGAACCATTGCCCATCATGAAGTTGACGGGCAGCTCTCTGGCCGTCTTTGCTCTCGCCGCCGTCCTCCCGCTCACAGCAACGGCTGCCAAGGGCGGAAGCGGCCCGGACAAGGACGGCAAGTACTGGATCTCCGCGAAGGGCATCGAGGCGTCCTTCATCCCGTACGGGGCCTCCATCTCCAACCTCTTCATCAACGACCGCTACGGCATCCGGCGCGACCTCGTCGGCGGCTTCGACAACGCCTCGTACTATAGCATCGACTCGCAGCACCCGCACTTTGGCGGCGTGCCGGGCCGGTACGCGAACCGCATCAAGAACAGCACCTTCAGCATCGACGGCAAGACGTACCACGTGCTGCCCAACGAGAATCCTACAAAGGCGGCGCCCAACGGGACGGACACGCTGCACGGGGGCCCCGACGGCTGGGACTGGCGCAACTTCACCGTGTCTGCGCACACGCCCACGAGCATCACCTTTAGCATCGTCGACCCGGATGGCAAGGAGGGCTTTCCCGGCGAGGTGGTGTCCCACATCACGTACACGGTGAAGGAGAATCAGTGGGACTTCAAGATGGTTGCGCTGGCGACGACGAAGAAGACGCCCATCATGCTGAGCAGCCACACGTACTGGAACTTGGACGGTTATGCAAACAACCAGACGCAGACGGCGCTCAACCATACGCTGCATTTGCCGTATAGCGGCCAGAGGGTGGACGTCGACGGGTATTTGATCCCCACGGGGGATATCCTGGCGAACAAGAAGGGGACGGCGAATGATTTCTGGTCGAAGCCGAAGCAGCTTGGGCAGGGGTTTGAGCAGAGCGGGATCAAGAACAACTGCGGCAACAATTGTACTGGTTATGGTAAGAATTCTTGATGTCTCTTCCCCTGTCTTGTAGAGGGAGACAAAAGAAAAGAAGCGTTTGAGCTAACTGCGAGACACACACACACAGACACCTGCTACCTCATTAACCGAGATGCCCTGGGGCCCTTTGACTGGCGCACCGAAGGCCCCGTCGCGAGCCTCTCGTCGGCCTGGTCCGGCATCCACCTGGACGTCTACTCGGACCAGACGGCCTTCCAGGTGTACAGCTGCAACTCGCAGGACGGCACCCTGGCGCTGAAGAAGACGCAAGGGCTGCACGGCAACAAGCGCTTCCCCAGGACGATTCCGCAGTACGGGTGCCTGGTGATGGAGGTGGAGGACTGGATCGACGGCATCAACAACCCGGAATGGGGGCGGAAGCAGGTCTGGGGACCGGGGGACGAGCCGTACGTGGTGCAGGCGAGTTATCGGTTTAGCATTGATGGGCAGAAGAGTGCGTGATTCGCTTGGATGTAAGTCGAACGAAGAGACGGATACGTATTTTGGCGGGTGTTTGTCTTCTATACATCCAATATACCTCTATGAGAGTCCCGAAGCTTGTACAGTATTGAGGTCGATTGAAGAGCGTAGCATTTGGATCTGATCATGTCTTCTCATGCGTGTAAGTGAAAAGGCGTCCATGGTGGGGCAGGTCTGCCGTCCGTCACCCCACCTTGAACGGTCATCTCCAGTGTAAAAATATCAAAAGGCATTTGTCACTTACAACTACAGCCAACTCTCGACATATCCGCAAAATTGCCCGCGCAGCAAACCTGATCGGTCTTATATATTAACAAGTCTTACCACTTACGACTTTGACATCTAAGTTTGCGAAAGGCCAAGACAAGCGACGTCAAATCAAAGAGGGCTGCCAGACGAGGGGACAGCGAGGGGCAAGAAGAGGTCATAGTCAAAAAGAGGAAGAGAAGAGGTTGATTTAGAAATGGAAGACGACAGGGCGCTCGTCGACCTCGGCGCGGCGGCGGATATCGAAGAAGCGCGACTCGAAGTGCACACAACAGAGGCCGAAACTGCAAAGAACGAGGCGCCGGCAACAACAACTAGACAGCCGAAGCGGCGGTTCGTGGGGAGAAGAGCGGCGGATGAGGCGGCGGCGGCAAAGGGAACGACGGAGGAGGGAGGCAGCGGAGCTGTTCAAGGTATCTATGATAATTCAGTATTCGTCCTTTGAAGCTCAGTCTCACACATTCGCAATACAGCTGCCAAGCCTCGACGAGCGCCACGACTGCTCAACCGAGTGCCCCCAGAGATATCAGAAGACCCCAGCCTCAAGGAAGCCATCGCCCTCCTCCCGGCAAACTACAACTTCGAGATCCCCAAGACGATACACCGTGTACGCGAGTCCGGCGCGCGCAAAGTGGCGCTGCAGATGCCCGAGGGCCTCCTCCTCTTCGCGACGACCATTTCGGACATCATCACGCAGTTCTGCCCGGGCGTCGAGACGCTCATCATGGGCGACGTGACGTATGGCGCGTGCTGCATCGACGACTACACGGCGCGGGCGCTGGGGTGCGACTTGCTGGTGCATTATGCGCATAGCTGCTTGATTCCCGTGGACGTCACCAAGATCAAGACCCTGTACGTCTTTGTCGACATCAGCATCGACACGGCGCATCTGGTCGCCTCGCTGGAGAGGAATTTCGCCAGCGGCAAGACCATCGCCATCGTCGGCACGATCCAGTTCAACGCTACGATCCACGGTGTGCGGAGCAGCCTCGAGGCGGCGGGCTTCGGCGTCGTTGTGCCGCAGATTGGACCGCTCAGCAAGGGCGAGATCCTGGGCTGCACGTCGCCTCGCCTGCGGGACGAAGACGGCGTCGACCTGATTCTATATCTCGGCGACGGGCGCTTCCATCTCGAGAGCATCATGATCCACAACCCGGCCATTCCGGCCTACCGCTACGACCCCTACTCGCGCAAGCTGACGCGGGAGACGTACGGCCACGACGAGATGCAGTCGGTGCGCCGCTCCGCCATCCAGACGGCCCGCAAAGCACGCCGCTGGGGCCTCATATTGGGATCTCTCGGCCGTCAGGGGAACCCGCATACGCTGGCCATGATTGAGCGCGAGCTGGCCGAGAGAGGCATACCCAAGGTCGACCTGCTCCTGAGCGAGATCTTCCCGGGCAAACTTGCCATGATGAGCGACGTCGAGTGCTGGGTCCAGGTTGCGTGTCCGCGTCTGAGCATTGACTGGGGTTACGCATTCCCGAGGCCGCTGCTGACTCCCTACGAGGCACTTGTGGCGCTGGAGAAGAGAGGGGGATGGGGTAAGGAGGAGGGTGGTGATGGCATCTACCCGATGGATTATTATGGGAGGGATGGATTGGGGAGAACGAAGCCGTTGGAGGGCGTTGCGGCATGATTGCAAATTTCAAAGCGTCAAAAGTCATGGCCTAGAAGCTGGAGTTCTTTGATATGTACATATATAAGCCGATGAACATGCTTCTATGCTCCATGAGATGAGAGTCCTGCATCTATCGTATGATGGCCGCCTATGGCGTTGCTCGCAATCATTACGAGCAACTGGCCCGATGGAAATCTCGACTATATTTCATGGTGAGTTGCTTCCAAGAGAGCAGTGTGATGAATGCGGCGGTCGTTACGAGCAGCTGGTCTGGTGGCCATTCCGTCCATATTTGATGGCGAGTTGCTCGAGAAAGCGGGCGATGAATGCCGCAACCTGAGAAGCATCTGGTGCAATGGATACCGCCTCGGTAGTGACGCCTTTAGTTGCTGTCTTCTGGCGTACAGCAATGAGACTGATGATCGCTCTTGGCATGAGGAAGAGTCCGAAGTATCGGAGCTGTTTCTTGCTCGAGTGACGAAGACAGGTGTACGGCGAGAGGTGATGGGCTCGCAGGAGTATGGGGGCACTTCAGCGAGTTTGAGAGAAGACTTGAGACTACCCCTCCCATTTCTCATGAAGCCGGAGCATGAGCCGTCCCAACAGGCTCCGGCCGACTCGCAAACATGAGCTTATACTTGACAATTTCCACCACCTCCAGGTTCTCGCCCTCCTCGGCATACGTCCCGCCGGACCCCTCCAGCGTCCTGTTCTGCCGCCTCCGCACCACGGCGAGCGCCCTGGGCAGCTTCTTGACCTCGCCCGTCAGCCGCTGGTGCTGGCCGATGTACATGTGGACGCGCTTCATCCAGCCCGTGCCGATGGCGTCGGGCGCGTAGTCTGGGAACTCGAGCCTGCCGACCTCGACGTCCTTGAGGGGCTCGCCCTCGGCGTCTTGGGGGAGGTTTATACTTCCTTGGAGCTCGAGGATGGCGAGGCCCGAGGGGGTTTGGAGGAGCTTTGGGAGGGGGCTGGGGGTGGTGGAGGGTTGTTTGGTGGGAGGGTAGAGTTTTGCTGCTGATGAGGACATTTTTGGGATATGTGATAATAGAGATTGGAATGAATTAAGAAAGTCAAGAGGAAGTGTTAAAAGATGAAGTCGACGACGGTGTGTAAGTTGTATGAAGCTCATCACAGCATCAGATCCTGCCCCCACATGTTCCCAGTAAATCGTGCTGGACCAACGCCACATTTAGAGGTCATGAGAAGTGAGGCTGGAGATGCCCCAGCCACAGCCTGGAAACAGCAAACCCAAGCCCATTATTTCCCCACCTGTCGGTACGTATCTCGCAACTAGCGGCAGGCCCCTCTCATTGGCCAGGTTATTTTTTTTGCACACACGCCAAAATGGAGCCCTAGGCGAATGCACACAACTTTTTCCTCGATTTTTTTTGCCCGCCCATTTCCCGCTCCCCTTTGCCCTATCCCAATTCCTTCAACACTCAAAGCCGACTTCACGCGTGCCAGGTCAAGCCAAACTTGCACCACCACAACACTGGCAAGATGAAGGTACGCATACAGATTCCCCGAGAAAGAATGCAGCAGAATTACTCCACGATGGCATCGCAAGTGATTGCTACAATCACGCTGGACGGATCATTCCATCTGCATTCGTTTCGATATAAGTTTCATCGGTGGTTGTCTTCTTGCTAACATGGCCTTTTTTCCTCTTCGCAGTTGAACATCTCCTACCCTGCCAATGGCAGCCAGAAGCTCATCGACATTGAGGATGAGCGCAAGCTCGCCGTCTTCATGGAGAAGCGGGTACGTTCCAAATCATCCTCTCCCTACCTTTCGACGGAAAAAAACGAATAGGATAGATTGTTTTCGAGCTATCGACGAGAAACACGCGCTCGATACATTGAAACTTTTCCGTCTCCAATTTTCCGATCACCCACCAGTCTTGCAAAATGAGGAGAGAACCGAAGATTAACGGACGTGTGATAAACAGATGGGCGCTGAGGTCCCCGGCGACTCCCTCGGCGACGAGTTCAAGGGCTACATCTTCCGCATCACCGGTGGAAACGACAAGCAGGGTTTCCCCATGAAGCAGGGTGTCATGCACCCCAGCCGTGTCCGCCTGCTCCTCTCCGAGGGCCACTCGTGCTACCGCCCCCGACGCGCCGGCGAGCGCAAGCGAAAGTCGGTCCGCGGCTGCATCGTCGCCATGGACCTGTCCGTCCTGGCCCTCAGCATCGTCAAGCAGGGCGAGGCCGAGATCCCCGGCCTGACCGACGTCGTCCAGCCCAAGCGCCTCGGCCCCAAGCGAGCCACCAAGATCCGCAGGTTCTTCAACCTCACCAAGGATGACGATGTATGTTTCACCCTGTACCCATACTCGGTCATCGCCTACCCGGAGCTGCGGTGGAGGGAATGGCAGTCTGGGTAGAGTGTGAGAAGAAAGACCTGGGCAAACTCCTCTACTTGCCTCTTTGGAACACGCCTTGTGTCAAAAGGCGAGCAGAGAGTTTGTCCGGTGCCGAGCTTTTAAAACAAACAAGTATGAGAGATCAATGGGAAACTAATCACCGTGGGCAAATGCAATAGGTCCGCAAGTACGTCATCCGACGAGAGGTCCAGCCCAAGGGCGAGGGCAAGAAGCCTTACACCAAGGCTCCCAAGATCCAGAGACTGGTCACCCCCCAGCGTCTGCAGCACAAGCGCCACCGTCTCGCTCTCAAGCGCCGCCAGGCCGAGAAGGTCAAGGACGAGGCCGTGAGTAACCCCGAAACGACGCAATATTTGCCTTTCATGATGCTAATGCAATCCAAATAGAACGAGTACGCCCAGATCCTGGCCAAGCGTGTCGCCGAGGCCAAGGCCCACAAGGCCGATGCCCGCAAGCGACGAGCAAGCTCCATGCACAAATAAGGGTTCGGCGTTTTCTTTATATAATGAAAGTAAAAAAGGGGGGGGGGAGGGGAAATTCCATCATACCTTTGGTCCTGTGATTTGCATGCAATCGGAGTGAAGGATCTCTCGGGCTTTTAAATAAGGGGCTCAACCTGCCACGAATGTATTAGAAGCATTTCGATTTCAAAATGCATTCATGACGCCATTCATGATATATTCCCCTCGCTTCTCCAACTTCTTGATGTTTGATGATTGATTGCTCTGACGTGCGAACCCTATACTGTTGAATGTAAAAGATGGAATATGGGCAAATTACACTCAGTAGACGAGGCGCCCTTTCCCTGGCTTCCTTATATCTACCATGTAAGGAAGGATAGCGTCAATATGCCATAGCACGGAGTCCTCTCATGAAGTTTCTTCGTTCATGTATTACTAGGTACGATCACAGTGACGAGATACGGCAGAACTCAGAAGCTCAAGACTCGCTGGTTTATAATCTGCGGGGAATCCCACTGTATTTGCCCTATTCTAAGTCGAGCGAATTCCTAATCTACTTGCAAGCAATACATAATACATATTTTTGACCACCCCAGTGAGGTACCAAACAAACAACCTTGATTTCCGTGTCATTATCCCGTGTCGGGATATCTTGCCAATACCAGAGAGATCTGCACTTCTCTTTGGCAAGGCAAGATCCCCGAGTAGGGAGCCTTCATCCTTCCCCTATGTGGTATTTCCTTTTTTTTTTCTTGATTTTTTTTTTCTTTTCCCCATTTCTGTTCTTGCCCCTTGGCTCTTCCATATCTGCATCTTGGAACCCTGAAAGAACCATTCATCACAATCATACAAGGCCAAGTAGAAGATGAATACTTCTCGACCATTGGAGTTGAAATGCATTCCATGAGCTGCATCCTTGCTAAATCACACGACTTCAAATTACCATTAGGCAAAGCCGAAGTAATCGCTACCCTGCGTGATGGCTTTGAGGATTTGCGAGCGCAGTATATCGTAACTGTCATACTCGGGAAGATCGAGCTCTGCAGAAAAACGTCAGTATACCATATTTGTTGGGGACAAGGGAAGCAAGAACATACGGTTGAAGCAGGTATGCGTAGACGGAAGGCGATCCTTGTTTCCGTAGTCACGGTGGATGTTGAAGCGGTTGACACCGTTCATGCCTTCTAGTTCCTTGAAGCCGTTGAGAGGGACCTTGCTGGTACCGGTGACAAATTGCAGCAATTTGGCCAACTCCTCTTTGTCAAATGACCGGACTGCTCTCCAGAACCATTGAATCTGTGGAGAGGAAGGACTGTAGTTCTGGTACTCGGTATTCGCTTTCCAATCGTCAATGTCTATGTCCGGAAGACCAGAGATCAGGAGCTCCAGCTCCTGCTCGTTGAAGATGGAGATTAACTCCGCGGGAATGATGTCGTGGAAACCTAACGAGGAAATTAATAACTTATCCTCTAGATAACGAAAGCTGGCATGAAAAGACAACTTACCACTCAAAAAGTTGTCCATTTGGTCCTTGACCGAGGATAGGAGTTTGTACTCAACCACAACACGAACGTACTCGTGCTTGTTTTCCTCAGTTACCGCAATCTCTCGGCCATTGGGGATGAGGTCCACGATCTTGGTAACACCGAACTCGTCGTCTTCCACCGAAAAGGTCTCTGTGATGATATCGGTGATGTCGTTTTCCAGCATCCAGCAAAGAGACTTGTAGTAGTCCGGGTCAAATGATTCCATATCCTTGACAGAGACTGACTTGCCGAGGATACGCTTGTAGACAGCGCGGCTGAAGAAACAATCAAGTAGGCGCCCCTCGTACAGCGCCTTGCCGATGATACGACCGATGAACTTGAAGAACCTCAAATGTTCATCATTGACGCCACTGAGCTTGTTTGGATGGAAAGTTGTGCGATCCGACGAAACTGGGATAAACAGAGCATAGTTGGGGTCAAACATCTGTCGGGCGAGAACCTGGAACCACTCGCGAGTTACGCCACCAGCATCAACTCCCTCTTCGCCGTTGAACCGAATGTTGAGTTTTCCGTACTTCATTTCCTCGGCTGACTTGAAGCAAAGCCACTTGAAGGAATCGTGGAAGACATGCTCTCGGCGAACGCTAATCTGCAGCGGCGGATATGACGGGCGGCTCTGATTCTGGCCACTCCGAGAGTGAACGCTCCTGTTGAAATAGTTGCGCTTGTTGTCAAACTCCAAAACCTTGGGATTCTTAACGAGCAAGGCAAAGGTGCCAGACATGAGTTTGGGGTTGTGCCGCACGAGTTCGTTCAGGATGCGTCGGTGATCTTCGGTAAAGGTGAAGAAGAGGTTGGCCGTGCGAGATTCCGGCTGCGGACTGGATAGCATGTCCTTCCCGACCAGGCTCGACGAGAGGTCGTCATTCGTCGTCGTGTTTTTGCAGACAACCATGAGGGACTCAATCAACGGAAGTAGGATAGTCGCGACATTGAGCATGTTTTCCCGTTGGCGAATAGCGCTCAGGCAGGCACTCAACTTCTCCCACATGGTAGCAAACGTCGAATTGTGATAGAGCGAGGTAACAAGATCTTGCTTCTCGTTCTTCTCGCTGGAACCATCATCCGCGTCGTCACTCTTCTTCTTTCCATCAAACAGGTGGTCAAGCGCAGTGAGAACTCGGAGCAGCTTGTTCTGCTCCGACGCTCCAGGCGAGAACTTGGCGAGGGCAACACCTTGGATTTCAGTACCGGAGGTGGCCGCCTCAATGTGCGGGAGCAAATCGTCGAGGTCGTTTACGATATTGCTGCTCAAGAGGCGAGCTTGGCTGACCAACTCCTGTCCGAAAATTTTCTTTGCCCCGGGAATAGCTGACAGATTTTTGATGGTAGAGATGGTATTTTGAAATGTCTTCGAGCTACATTCCCTAGCCACAAATACTCTGACCACAAGGGTAAGGTTCTGGGGCGGGATCACCGGAGGCTGCAGCTGGCGGGCGCGTTTCTGCGGTGCACTCTTCGATTGCTCCCCTGGGTCCTCTGTTCCGGCAGCCTTCTGTTCGGAAGAAGTCGCCGGCGCAGATGCCGAGGAGCCGTCGACCGTCTGGTCGGTGTTATCTCGCCCCTCTGTCTCATGTGCATCTGTGGCAGGAGCTTGTGTCTCCGCGCCTGTGCCCTTTGAATCTGATGCGTCTTCATCCTGTGTCTCCTTGCGTCGACGTTCCAAGTTCTGAAGAGGGAGAGTAACCCGGTTCAGTAGGTCTGCCAGGTGGGTCATGACGAGCGAGCTTTCCGTCACAAGCTCGCGATCCAAGAGGGTGAGGAGAGAGTTGATCGCGTATTTGTGCGCCTTTGCGTCCTTGCCCTTTCCTCTACGGCTCAGGCTCCTCTTGAGGGAAGAAGATCCCACGGATTCATGCTCTGTCAAAAATAGCCAAGGAATGTGGGGGTTCTTGGTGCACAAGTCGACTAGAAGGTCCAGGCATTGTTGTACGATCAGAAGCGGCGATGTCTCGGAATTCGTCTGGCCTGAAGTTGTGAGGCTGCCCACTGTTGTCAAAGTCCTCTTAAGGCCTTGGGGATTCTTCTGATCACCGTCCTTTTCCTTGTCCTTCTGCTTTCTAGCCTTGAGAGAGAGCTGGCCAAAGCTGCGCTCAACCGCATTCATGTCTGTGCTACCATCTTGAAGTATCTGCAAGACAGTGCTGATCACCTCGAGACGAGTCTGCCGGTTCTCACACACATCTGCGAATACGCTGAAGAGGTAGTTCCGGATAGAGCCCTGTTGAGCGATGAACATCAGACGCAGCAGGGTAGCAACGCCAGCTTTATCGAGCATCTGCACAACCGTCTTCCGTTGTGTCTTGTTCTCGCCTTGCTCATCCGGAGAGCCTTGCACTGTGACCCTAGCCGGGCCAAGCGAGCTTCTACCAGGAAGAACAATCGGCCGCATGCCTCCTCGTTGATGAGCAACTGGTGGTCGGTGTTGAGTCAATGCTCGCACCTGAGCAGCCATATCGGGGGGAAGCTGGCCCATGATGTCTTCACCCTGGTCGATGAGAGCTTGTTCACGGAGCTCGGGTGGAAATGTGAGTAGAATGCTAGCGGGATCCATCTCCGCGGGGATGACGTCCTGGCCATCAGCGGCGGTGGCCTGGCGGCGACTGTCTTCACGGTGACGACGGCGCTGGTCTTGCCGTTCCTGTTGTGCGATTTCCATTCGTAGCTCCTCTGGTAAGGCATCAAGGAATTCCTGAAACACTTCTGTCGCTTCTCCTGAGGCAGCTTCGTCGCGGGCTTGGAGGCGCCTCTCACTCACTGTCTGGGCGATGACTTCCTCGCGGAATTCTTCAGGAAGAGCGGCTAGGTAGTCTGGATCTATACCTAGCTCGGTGACGTCCACCTCCTCGCCTCGAATGATGGTTGTCACTCTTGGCACGTTGGCTCTCGAAGTGCTGGCTGGGTCATCATTGGTCGCGGCGACACCAGCCTCGGTCGATTCAACTCCTTCCATGGCTCCACTACCTTGCCCATCGCCGGGGGGTGGTTCGGTGTTTTGACTGGCAGCGAGGGCGGCGGCTTCGGCAGCTTCCGCTGCAAGTCGTGCAGCAGCTTCGCGTTCCTCGGCCTCTTTCCTCTCTCTCTCGGCCTTTTCTTCGGCTTCTTTAGCTTCTCGAGCCACGCGCTCTTCTTCTTCTTGCTTCTTTCGAGCTTCTTCAAGGCGCTTCTGATTCTCCTCTTCCTCCGCCTTCAGTTTCCTCTCGAGCTCTATTGCAGCAGGGGTGAGCTGCGCAATGATAGTATTCCCGAGTCTGGCAGCTTCCGCAACGGGGTTTCCGAAAATCATCCTGGCTTCCTCCTGGTAGCGGTCCATAGTTGTCTCAGGGGTGAAAGCAACTGCTTGGTGCGGCTCCTGAGATGCAGCATCTCGGCGCTGTTCACTTCTCAGACCACGGATAGGTCCAAGGTCTGTGCTTCGCGTGCCCCCAGGGCCATTGATATGGACGTGGAAAGCATGCTGGTTTCCGCGACCCATTATGGGCAAAAACTCCATAAGCTCTCCCAGAAAGCCCATGGGGCCCTCCATCAGATGTCTGCCTGGGCCCAAGAAGCCTTCTGGGAAGCGGAGGCCAATCGAGTGCGGATGGCCAGGCCGAGGCTGGTTCTCTTGGGCTTGATCGCTGCGACGAAGTAATGGGTTCATCCCGTCATCTGCGTTTGGCTGTTGGCCATTATTGCGATGGCTACGGGAGAAGTAGCTGCGGAAATCTTTGAGGAGAAAGTTTGTTAGCGTGTGAACCACTGAGAAGGCATGCCCGGATTCTCCCAACTTACCACTCAGATCCCGATTTGACCCAGGAATAAATCGCGGAGGGAAGGGGTTGCGGTTGTCCATTCGCGCGAGGACTGGTCGTCTGTTGTTATCGAGGAGGAAGACTTGACGATGTCTTTCATCGACTTCGGGCGTGAACCCATCCCAACCAAGAGCTGGCATGGGCGGTAACGGGTCGTTTACTGTTTGAGAAAGAAAGCACATTAGATGACATCGTTGAGAAATCCTTGATAAGGGGCCACTTACGTGGATAGTCATCGTCATAGATGTACTCCTCGTCTTCCATATCCTCTTCATCATCCTCATCTGTTTAAAAGAGTCAGTACACCCTAGCCACAGAAGAAAGGAGGGCAAGGCAAAGAGGCAAGAGAGGAACAGGATCACTATACTCACCCCCATCATCGTGACCATCGTCCATGTAATGCTCATCCAATGCTTCCATCAATTCGGGCTCATATCCATCTTCATCGCCGCCCATGATGGCTCTTGCCATGTTATCCAGGAGGTCACCAGGGCCCATTCCGTGTAAGTGAGCCTCGTCCTCGTCTTGGACCTCACCCTCGTAGTCGATGTCATCGACCTCTGGCTCTTCATCCTCTTCGGCGCTGGTCTCGCTCTCCCACCCTGATTCCCCGTCATCTTCGAGAGGGTTTCCGTCTTCATCGACGATTTCAACCCGGTCTTCGAGGTCCTCCATATCGGCAGAGTCGACTTCGTCGTCGTCTTCGTCGTCTTCGTCATCGTCGTCATCATCTTCGTCGTCCATGATGACTTCGACCACTCCAGGGTCGCCGTGGAGGCCTTCAATTTCTCCCATCTGACTAAGCTCCTCGTCTTCGTCGCTGATGTCGTCCTCATCATCCGATATCTCTTCATCGCCGTAGTCCATCTCATCGTCGTCATATTCGTCTCCATACATGTCCTCGTCATCGTCATCTGCTTCCTCGGACTCAGACTCGTCATCTTCTCCACGAGGCTCAAGCATGCCAAGAGCAGAGTTTCGATAGAGGTCAGGGGTTTCCTCCCGGCCTTCATCTAGGTCCGACAAAGATGAAGTAGACGCAAATTCCTCATCACTCTGGTCAACCTGTGAATCGGATACCAAGATGTTCGAATGGCTCAGTTCTTTGGCGGTATCGGTCAAGACTCGCAGCACACGCAGGATATACTTAATCGCCCGTTTCACTCCCGGGAAATTGAGGTTGATCTCGGCAATGGACGACGTCAACTTGTCTAGGTAGCCCTTCTCGTACATGAGTCGTCGAAGCTGCGCTTGTGATCTAGTTTGGACACTGTCGACATTGCGAGACCCGGAGGTCTGCTCCTTGTCCTTTTCACCGATCATGTTGTTCATCAACTCCGCCAGGCACTGCATCCTTGCATATCGAACCTCCAATGGCTCATCGGTAAGTGGTGCCTTCTCGTATGCTTTCAAGATAGTGTCGAGAACAAATTTGCGGACAAAGAGCAAGTCTGGCTCATCGTCATAGGCGTACTTTTCTTGCTTGCGATCAAACACTTTCTCGTTGGTTTTTGAGACCAAAGCGACCAAAACTTTCTGCGTCTGCGCTGACGTCGCGGCCTTCTTTTTTGCTGCTATGTTGTCCGACGTACCGCTCAGGCTACTCTGGCACAAGAGGTCGTATATCAAGTAGTTGAGAATACTCGACCTAGGTTTGACAGGGGTGTTGGTAGACAAAGGCGGGGCGCTTCGTTTGAAGTTGATGAATTCCATCTTCGTCCTTGTATAGCTCTGGAGGAGCTCGGCCAAGCAGCTGAGCAAAAAGCATCGATAGACGAAGATCGGATGCTCTTCTGATTTGAAGATAGGCTTTGATGGCTTCTTGTCCCTTCCATCGCCAGCTACGCCTTCAGCAGAAGCACTGTCCTGGACCTCGGCAGAAGCTGTCGATTCGCCCTCAGTTTTCGCATCCCTGCTAGGCGGTGGTACCTCTTTGTCTTCGACCTCTCGGTAGTTGATCAGCTCGCAGAGAAGGAAGTGTATGACTCCGTCTGGATTTTCCACCACTGGGCGCTTGCTGTCATGGTGCGGCTTAAGCGCATCGGACATCTCCTTGTCTCCCGATTCAGTTGATGGCTTGACTTCTTCGCTCTGGACGTTTTCCGAGTCTGGCTGAGCAGCATTCGTGCTGCTGCTGTCTTGTTCTTTCCAGACCAGGGTTTGGGGCCTAGCGCCTTCGGCAGTGGGAGCATTCCAGCGTGAAAAGCGAAGCAGCTCATTAGTTACCTCAACGAAGAGGTCGGGTGCACGAAGAGCAATGGGCGCCATTGCTCGGAGATAGGTGGGCACATCCAAATGGCCGCGCTGGGTACGTTGGAGATTCGGAAGATCTGACTTGATCTCCGCTCTCATGACTTGCTTGATAACGTCTTCATCCTCGACAATGTGACGAAGGATGGTGATGAGGTGGGCCGTCAGCCTGATCTGCCTGAGTCGCTCAGCACCTGAGCCTGACATTTGTTTAGCCATGAGGAAAAGCCTCTGCAGGTTCTTCTTCTCGCCAACTTGCTTCGCCAACGAACGCTTGCGGGTCAGGATGATGAGGACTCGTAGAATAGCGGTAGCCAGCATCTCTTCCTTTCCGATGCGTGGAAGTAGATCCAAAAGCGACTCCAGAACATCAGACCGCTGCTCGTCATCCAGTAAAGGCGTTCTTAGCTGGATCACGGGCTCTGCAACGGGCTCATCCAAGGATTTGGGTGCCCTCCACTGAACCGCAACTGGCTTTTCATCATGGCTCAACAGGGTCTCCAACACTAATAGGACGTAAGGGATCCAAGGCGGCAGCTCTTCGCTGGGTGTAGACGGGGCGACCTTGAGAAGCGCCAAATATTCGCCAATCTTGTCACGCAAGGTGTCCATGTTTCGACTGAAGAACATCTCGTCCTGAAGCAGAAGAGCCAGAAGATGAGCATATGCAGCGATACACTTCCCATTGCGCTTTCTCTCGTCTTCATCCAAAGCAAGGGATGTCAAGGCTGATGTGAGCGTCGATCCAACTTCTTCGTGTGCATCAGCATTTTGATGTCGGAGAACGACGGTGGTGATGAGCTCGGAAACCTCAATAGCGGTGTCTGGGTGGGCACGAATTACGTCAAGGCACTGATCGATTAAGTTTTCTCGTAGCTTTGATCGATGGTCGTCAAGGCCTTGCTTGAGAGCATTGAAGCTATCCGCTGTATATTCCGCAGTAGAGTTTGCTTCTCCGCTAGCCGGAGTCGGTTCGGCAGCCTTTGACCCCGTATCCCCGCCACTTTCGTTCGCCAAATCGTTGCTCTCGGGAAGTTGGGAGATCAAGTCATCCAGGTTTTCGGCGGAGACATCAGGAGTGGTGTCCAGAGACATGGCCTCCGGGTCAGGAGCACGAGAACCACTGGCGTCACGGCTTGTCGATGTTGGTGTCGGCCCTTCAGCTAGAGAAGAGGCATCAGGTGCGTCCTCAGGAGGGACAGGGTTTCGAGCGCCTGCTATCTCAGCCTCGTGGGCGCTGCAATATGCTGACGCAGTATTGGGGTTGCCAAATGTACGATAGGCAGCCTCCTGCGCCAGACTCTCATCGAAATCGTCAGCAAGTTGACGAACAAGGGACCTGACAGCCCGCCAGTTGAATCGCACTTCCGTATACTTCAGAAGCACGAAAGGAATCTAGAATAGCAATTAGCAGTCGGTTCAAGCCCTCTTAGATAACAGGAAGGGCGTGGGGAGAAAATACACACCTTGTCCTTTGGCATTGACTGCAGTTCGCTTTCACCCAATGCGACTATTTTAAGAATGTCCACGAGTCGTTTCACTGTCTGATCTGGTACTCGCTCAACGAACTCGGAGTCCCAAAGTTCCATTATAACGGGCAGTATGAGGGCCCGAAACTCGACAGTGATTTGGCTGTGGATATTCTGAACGAACTGGGAGCGGTCCGTTTGTCGCTGAAGGTTGTAGTAAGTGTGCGTGTCGCCGATATGCTTCCCGTTGACCAGGATGAAGTACAGGTCCAGTATCTTCTTCAGGCCAAAAGCAGCGACTTTGACCTTTGAAGAATCGTCGGCAGTAGCGGCGCTAGAACTCTTGACTGCATCAGCGAAAACTCGCAGCATGTCGTTGAGCACGACGATGCCATTACGCTCTTTGAATGCAAGAAGAACCGGCATGATGATTTGCACATTTGCGCGGTCAGTGGGACGAGATGAAGCCGCTGATGAGATGTTAGCATGCTAGGAACTAGGACCGAGATTTAGACAAGGAATGGAGACTCACGATGTTCAATCACCATTTCGTGGATAGTGTGCAGCATGATGATCCAGTAGTGGAAGTCCTTTGACGTTGGCTCCGGTGTCGCCACGGATGGCCTAAGATGGTCGAGAACTGTATCGGCAAGCGCTCTCGCAATCTGTAGATGGCGTGGCCGGTGGTATGGGTCACCGTGATTGGACTCCCTTCTAGGTAGCAAAGCCTTGCCTATGGTCTGGAAAAGGGGGAAGGAAGTAGGAATCATCGGGTGCAGCAAGACTCGAAGGGTTTCGTAGTTTTGGAACCGAGGACTAGCTTGTTCCTGTTCAGTCAATCGAGATGTCAAGGACGTATCGGCACCCTCGTTGGGCCTCCAGCTATCCGTGCCGCCGAGAACATCTGTTAGGGAGCCATCATCGGCTTCCGCATCTGCACCCATGCCTCTGCTGCCGCCCACCGTCGGTGGCGAGTGACGTCGTAGGGACCAGTGCTGGGGTATAGCGGTAAGCTCGCCTGCTTCTTCCGCCAAGACTCCACGTAGCAGAGGCCCAATGGACTTCACCAGCTTGATATAGTAGTCATAGACATTGACAGGGTAAAACTGCACCGTGTTGCCTCTGGATGACGCGAAACAATCGGAGATGATCTTCATGTACGTCTGCGCGTTGAGTAAGGCTTTGACGATATTAGTTCCCGTCGCGAGTATTTCAGCTGCTTCGGAACTGCTGTATTCAACGCCCAGGTCAGTCAGAAAGGGGGCAAAATAGGGAGGGACGGCCTCGGTCTTCGTTGACAGTGGCTCCAACACGTCAATGGCACGCTGAGCCCGGTTGAGCAATGAAGTTAAGCCTTGAGCAGCACCATGCTCAATCAACTGGGAAACGACTTGATTCAGGACTCGAGATGCCATCGAATCGCCATACCCAGCAGTCAGGCTTGGGGACTGGCACATATCGAGAAGCAGCTCAATGCCACCCCTTTCGACGAAGTTGTTCTTCAGCACACCGTTAGACAAGTAGGTGGTCAAGAAGTTCGACAGAGCATAAATGTATGGCGTAAACGATTCATAGGGCGACTCGCGTTCGGTATCGGTCCGCTTGTCTGCTTCCAAAGCTTGGGGCGCGGCAGCATCAGACATGTCCATGTCGGCTTCTTGCGGCGGCTTAGATGCCCCGGCTACTGCAGTTGATTCAGCCGCAGCTTGAAGGCTGCCAATGGGGAGCAACTTGACTCCCCAGCCTGCCACTCGGGCCTTCTCGATGCCCAGCATGCGTACTCGCGCGACCATGTCAATGACCGCGTTGGATATTGACTTTCTGAGAGGCGGGTGATGCCGCGCAAGTTCGTCAAAGCTGGCACCAACGTTACTGGCAAGCTCCGTATCTACCTCCATGCATTTCACGTGCGCGGGGCTTTCAAAGACTTCCAGGAAGCTTTCGAACGCTCGAGAAGCAACGACCAGTTGCATGCCTGCATTGTTGAGAGAGATGGAGTTGAGAACTTGAGGGACGACATTGATAGCATCGGAAGACGCCAGGATGCCCGTTGCCACTGGCCGGCCAAGCGACTGTCTGATGGAGTCCTCCGTGGGAGGGTGAGGTCGGCTGTCGAGGTCGGTGATCGATGTAATCGCAGAAACGTCCACAGTCCCAGGCTCATCGCCTTCCGATTCCCGGTATCTTGGACGGGTGGTGTGATCATCAGGAATAGGTCTTCCAGTGATAGCCTCGAGGTACGTCCTGATCATACCCGACTCGGAAATGGCAGCAAAGCTAGTCGGGTCATTGTTAATGAAATCGCTCAGGATGGTAACCGAGTTTGTCCAGACGACGGAACCAAAGCTCTTCTTGTCGTTGATGATGTCCCTTAGATTGGCCAGCAAGTCAGACTTCTCAGCAAGATTTCGCAGCAGCCGGTCCGTATTGCCGCTATAGCTATACGAATTGGACATGATGTGATGGACAAATTTGAGGATCCATTTGAGAGTTTGCTGCTGGTAATAAGGAATCTCATAGTCAACAGCACTCGATTGCTGATCCGGTTTGATGCCCTTGCCGGCCTGAAGCAAGCTGCGCGCTTCACCAATCGTGTCCACGATCAGCTTGGCCACAGCATCCAGTCCATTCGCATTGAAGAAGGCAGTGAACGCATTTGGATAGGTCCAGACCAAGCCATCTAGAAAGGCGAGAACCATTGAGTGGTGGCGCTGTGCAATAACGGACCGGATGTTGAGAATCTCGACCAGGATATCCATCAAACCAGCAGAGACCATTTCACTGCCGACGCGAGTAGCCATCGACAAGTGTAGCGTAAGAGAGAACAGATTGTTCCGCCACTCATCAATCTCGTTCGCCTTATCGCCATCGTCTCCGGCGTGGGTTTCGGTCATGCCAGCCACCGCCTTTCTGATCACATAGAGAAGTATCCCGTGGTTGACATTCGCATTCAGGGCGGACAAGACGTCTTGACATCTCGCATGAAAGCTCGATACCGCTTCGAGAAGCGCAAGGGCAATGGTCTGCAGTCTCAGGGGGATCTCTATCGTGCCATCGGCCGATGGATGGATCAGCTCGGCCAGCTGATAGACAAGCTGAAACCGACGGGTTTCGTCAATGTCCTGGCGGAGGACTTTCTCGACGAAGTTGGACTCGGAATGAATGTATGCCAAGTTCGTCACCGCCAGAAGACGAGTTGCCAAAATCTGTTGCCGCGATTCCTGGGAGCTGATGAGGGCCTTGGCTACTCTCAAACGGTGGAATGCCTCATACTTGGCCGCCGGAGGCATATCATCAGGGCATCGCTTGACGAGCTCGTAGATGGGGCGAGAGGCAACGACAGATTGAGGCAACTCAAACGTCTTTTGGCCAGACGAGGAATGTTCATCCACAGAGGTCGAGGTTCGCTGCACAAGGGGGGCCGAGTCGTCACTGGCAACGTTTCGAGCTCTCGGTGTATGCTGAGGGTTCATCGTCGAGCTTCGACGTAGCGGAGTGGGAGTCGAGGGTAAATTCGAGCGCCCCGCCTCTGCTGGAGCGTCGTGTTGGGATGAGACGGTTTCTTGCGGATAGTAAGAGACCTTGACATCGCCCCAAGTGCTCCATCGGCTATCATCAGACGCGGCAATGGCGACCAGATCGTTGGCGTGCATAGTGGCCACATTCCTGCTGCCGACCCCCGATCCTGCCTTTTCCTTTCCCTTGGACGCGGAAGTGTGCGTGCTAGTCGGGGCGGAATCCGCAACGTTGAAGATGGGCGTCTTGACAAACGGCAAGGCAATCTGCTGGACGCGGTCCAGGTCTATGTTATAATGGTTGGCGAGCAGCGCAGCACTGATGTGTCGGGAGGCGCTCCCTATCCGCTTGACGGACGCCTGATATCGCTGTGCCAGCTCTGACCCCACCTCGAGCGTGGCGATGAGGATGGACGGAGGTATGCAATTGAGGAGATCGTTCAGGTGAGAACTGCTGGCGTAGATGCTGCGGTTTCCACAATGCTCCAACAGCATGCGAGTAAACTTGAGAACAGCTTCGATCAGGACTCTGTCACCGTCGGAGGGAAAGCCCAGCTGCGTGAGTTCGTCCATCTGCCACTGCTTCTCGCCCTCGAAGGCCGAGTCCTTTCCATGGTTGAGCAACACATCGCATCCAAAATCACGCTGTTGGGGGCCTTCATTCAATTTGTAGACTTTGCAAAACTGCTCCAACACGCTATCAAATCGGTTCAACAACGGGATCCAGTGATAAAGGTCGCCGCGTCCGAAGGGCCATCTCGTTGGAAAATCAGCAAGCTGCTGTGGGAGGAGGGGCAGCGGGGCTGTTGATGCAGATTCGACATATTGCTTGAGCCAGGAGGACTATCAAGCCAAAAAAAAAAAAAAAAAGGTCAGCCTCATTGATCTACAACAAGACGCAAGGGGGATGGAAGGGGGCCCATGGCTTGTTTTAAGTCTCCATCACAGCACAATGTGACTTACCAAAGTCTCTCGATGCTTAGGCTGCATCGTCTTTGTAATCTTCCCCATGATGAAAGAAGAGCGGCAGAGCCGCAGAAACGAAGATCAACTCCCCCTCCACTTCAATCTGGCTATCCGCTGGCGCGACAGCGCGACTTGTGCAGTCGTTGTATCTCCCAGCAGTTTTCACAGCAGAGTCCGTGTACACGGTTGACTGTCGTGGGCACAGTGGTGGCTGAGCTAGAGTCGAACCGCGGGGGGGAAATCAGGTGGCCGAGATGTCAATGTATGCTTCGCAGCAGGGTTCTTTGCACGACCAGGGCTCGCTACTGTTGGTGTCTCGTCGCAAACGAGGCTGATCTGCAAGCTTCGGCAAGTCGGAACGCCGAGTTCAGAGTCGAGTAGACGAGGGTCGATCGCTGGAGAGGGCGTGGCGAGAGAGGATGGAAGGTGCTGCTGCGTGAGCTGAAATCGAGTCGTGGGACGAGTGCAGTCGTCCTCGAACAGCGGTTCCAAGGGCCAGGCGGGCAGCGGGGAGGGGAATCGCAGAAACCAGCAAAACGCAGGGATACAGATCAGGGCGTCGGATGCGATCTGCAGGATATCTCGGTCGTGAAGGAACGAGGGGGAGAGGTGGAGAGAAGGCGGATGTTGGGAGAGAGAAAAAAAAGAGTTGCTGTTGACAAACGTCAGGTTGAGCAAGTGGAAAGCAAGTGGGCCTTTGCGTAATAGGCGTGGTGGTGCAGCTCCTCCCACTGTCCCGCACTTGATGCAAGGCCGGCCGTGGTGAATGAGTGACTGCGGCAGTAGGCCCATTAGGCAGTCGGTGAGGGGCGGGCTGGGCAGGCAGAGCGCTCTGGGATGCCGTAATCCAGCGAGCACTTAACACAGGCACCGTACATGTAGCCGTGGCAGGGCCCCCTGTTGGCGCTGGAAGTTGTGCCTGTAGCTCCCGGGCGTCGTCGATTCACGACGAAAGGCGGCAGAAGCACAGGCGCAGGCTAAGAGGAAAAGGCTGAGGTGGGCCTAGCCTTGTCAAGTTAGCATCATCTCGATTGCTAAGTAGTAGTTCTTCTGCACCGTGTTGCCGATCCAGCCCGGGACAACTTTGATGGACTTTTATGCGCTTCCTGCTTGCAGAACAGTTGGCATCTGCCGAATGAGAACAACTGCATGTGGCGTGTCTACAGATGCAGAGTGAGTCAAATCCTTCTCTGATAAGACGGCCGAAGTGTCAGCCGCGTGCTGTTCCCAAGATGCCAGATCGTTTTATTGCAGGAGAGACTGGGAACATCCGGTGGTTATAAAGTGCACGCTTTAAACATCTAGAACTTCGTATCAGACAAAAGCAGGACTCCCGGAGCGGTTGAGAAGGTACAATATGGCCTCAGAAGCCATGTGCGTATTATGAACAAGAGTTTCTCAAGAGATTTATGACAAGCTTGGTCGGTTATTGCTCATCAGCCGAGATCGGCTGCTTGTCCGCCTCTCAGTACGCGCGGCTACAGAATAGGACCTGTGTCGGTTCTGGGGAACACGGCTGGAACATGAAGGCAGTGCACCGCCCTCATGAATAATATCTACTTACCTATAGAATAATTCAGGCCTTGTCTGGCTCTTCCATCTGATGTTTATGCTCGTGGTCACGATAGTTGCTGTCCGCAACGCAGTTTACGTATGGATGACATACGTGTAAGCCGTACCTGGGGTTGGTGAGATGGTGTTGGAAGCAGGACCACAGGGCTTATCACTGTAGCTTATACGAGTCACCAAGGGAGGATGAGGAGAGGAACCAAAAAGATCGAGAAAGGGAGAAGAGAGAGGAAAGGCAGATACTCGCCAAGACGGCACTACGTGGCCCCGGTTGTGTGAAATTCGTCGATAAATAACATTTGATGTCAAGATCTTTGTATATGCGGAACATCTGTTGAATGGGACAACTCCAACCACAGCTGGCTCCCTGCTTACTGCAACTACAAGCAGCCAGTCGCATTAAATCCGGGGCACTCAATGATAGTCAGGGCCAAAGGGCGTTGCAGTCTTTCGTTCAGGTAGCCTTGGTGATGATCTCATGATGCGCTTGCATCTGGTGCACATGATGGCTGGGCACCTGCCGAGTGGAAAATCACTCCCTCAAGATGTCAACCACTGGGCATATGACTGCAATCGTGAAGCAATAAGTAGCTGTTTCAAGCTCGAAGCTCGCGCATGGAAAACTTCCCATGCGGTTACTTTCGTGACTTCTCAATGTTCCCAAAGTCTATGGTTGCAAAATTGCGACATGTAGAAGAGCACAGCCGTACATAGCCCCTTACCCTGGAGAAGCTGCCGGCTTTACTGGGGAATATCAACTTCCACATCAACTTCCACCTAAGACATGCATGCATACATAGGTAGGTATTCGGACAAAGAAAACATGTTTCTGCTTTGCGCATGTGCTGCCATGCACCAAGTCTGTGAGATCGGTGCTCCCCTGACAGGAGGCAAGACGACACGGGACTGCGGACAGCCACCGCGGAGCTTTGAAACAGACGGTGACAAAGGTTGGGTTAGTGTCAAGCGCACCATCGTGAGAGAATTTAGGCATTGTCCCAGATTAGGGTTGAAATGCCAGATGCAAGACCAGTCCGCAACGGATCCATCCAGGTAGCAATACATGCTCGCTGGAGGGGGAAGACAGCTGCACTCCGTCCGTGAGAGGGACATGTTTCAAGAACCCTGGAGTCGTCCTATCGCTCACATGTCGCGGGGTAGTGGGATCAAGAAACATGCTTCATGTTTCCTTCGGTGTCCCCATGCCCGCACGTTATGCTCTTCTCCGCATGTAAACATTGCTCGCGGACAAAGGGCATGGAGACGAAGCTGTGATGGAGTGAATTGGCCGAGTGAATGGTGCGTCTCCCTCCCAAGACCGCCGTTATGCCCCGATAGCAAAAGGCATGCAAAAAGAGGAGCCGGAAAAAGGGGTTGCTAGGCCACCCACCAAAACCCACCCACCCATCAGTCCAGCGGTGCCGAACAGCTGCGCTTGGAGATCTCGGCCAGAGCAGCACGCGACCCGGGACACCGCCAGAAGACGTGACGCTGTTGCTGTTAGTCGTGTCGGGGCAGCAATATGGCCGGGTGGTGAGCATTGATGAGGACTGGAGGGAGATGGTGAGCTAAGAGCAGGACAGCCCCTAAGGAGAATGGATGGCCCGGCCTCAAGTGCTGGTTTGGCTCGTTAGGCTGTATGCCAGTTTAGACAGCGGGAGACGTTCGCTGGTTAGGCTCTAAAGACCCGCCCAGAGGCCCTTCCGCCACCTACGCACCCCCCCACCGCCCACTGTCGAGACCACTGAGCTTAGCGGCCAGCCAGGGGAAACGTGCCATTTGGCGGCTTGGAGACACTCCATCCGATTGATCCCATGCTCTGCTCTGCTCTGCTCTGCATGCTCCCTGAGACAAAATCTCCAAGCTCTCTCAGACTCTGAACCTGTACATACCAACTCGAACTGGGAACCGCCAGCAAGCAGCACTTTGTCAACAGTTCCAGCATCCGTCTTTTTCTGTCCGGCCGTTCCTGAGCCGAGGAGTCTTTTCTACTCATTGCTACAATTGTCATTCTATACTGCATTGGTTCCCACACCGTCACGATATTCTTCCCACTTCAACGGGCAACCACCACGCAATTGTATAGGGCTTCTTGATGGCTCGTTGCTGAACGGCGCCTGTTGACACGTCCCTACAAACGCCCTCTCGGCCAAGCAGAGAAACACTCAAGGGAGCCATGTCGCCCACAGACGATGCAGCTTCCCAGCACTCGACCGAGGCGTCGCTCAAGGAGAGACGCCCGTCCCTGACCGACTCCGACGTTGATACGGTATGTCTAGCGGCGTCCCGCCATAATGCCTGGGATGGGGTGGCGGAACAGCAGCAATGCAAGGGCTAATAAGTTAGACCACCGAGCAGGATACATTTGAGGACGCCGTCGACGCCGCCTCTGTACGATCTCTGACCAAGAGATCGGTATCCGCCACGAGACCGCAACCTCCCCCGCCAGAGCAGGATGCCACCAAGTCCGATGCTGAGAGCGACGGCGAGGAGGAAGCCGAAGATGCGAAATCGGTCAAGAGCGAAGAGAAGCCAGAACCCCCCTCACGCGGCTCAACGCCGCTGTCTCATCGCATCTCCAACATCTCCAACACATCGAATCTTGATGTGGTCAACTTGGACGATGATGCTGCCCCACAATCCCAGGGTACACCTCTCTCTCACCGTCTTCGCAACTCACCTTGCGTACAATTCGCTAATTGTCTTGACAGAGCCCACCAGCCCGTCTGAAAAGGACCAGCTGAGCAGAACAACCTCTCTGGTTAACACTGCCGCTGCAGTACCTTCGTCGCCGGCGACGACCGAGGCCAAGCCCCCTGCGGCAGCGACACCGCCTGCTGCTGCCCCAGCTGCTGCTCCGGCTGCCCCCCCTGCACCAATGGGCAGGAGACTCACCAGTCCTTTCTCCTGGCTGTCTAGGAACTCTAGTAAAGACAAAGACGTCAGTGCGACTCCGACTACTCAGCCGTCTGCCCGGAGGAACACTGCTAGCTCTGTTGCTACTGTGGGCAGCAACCCCGAGATGATGTTGAGCAAGCTCGAGGAAGAAAGAGAAGGTGATGGCAAAGCAACCAACCGGAATAGCCTCAAGGATCGATTCAAGGTGCTTCGGGCGCAGCAGGAGACTGGCGCTCCGCTTACTGTGAACACGGAGGACATTCCGGCCGAAGCCGTCGATGGGGAAGCTCCGGCAGCTGACTTGCCGCCTAAATCCCCTCTGCCGCCTCCAAGCACAGATCTGGCACCAGGAACAGCGGCCGGCATCAACATTGGCCCGTCGGAGACGACGCCGTCACAGGTCGACTGGGATCTTTGGCAGTCTGTTGTTTACGAAGGCCCGGCCGCTGTTGCGCGGTCAAGTGCCGAGGAGTTGAACAAGGCTATCGCCACCGGTATCCCCAGCGCCATTCGTGGCGTTATCTGGCAGGTCTTGGCGCAGAGCAAGAACGAAGACTTGGAGGGAGTTTACAGAGACCTCGTTGCTAGAGGAACGGAGAAGGAAAACAGGAATCGGCACAGCAGCAGCACAGCAGCTAGCAGCTTCAGCAACGCCAACCTCAGTGTTCAGAGTGGCGACGGCGTGGCCTCGTCTGCGTCGTCCGTCAACTCCGAACAGTCAGGTGGTTCGGGTCTGAAGGGCGATAAGAAGGATGAGAAGAATGCCGAGGCCAGTGCTAAGGCAGCGGCAGCGGCAGCGGCTGCGGCAGAGCGGATGCGCAAGGAAAAGGAGGACCTCGCGAACATTCAAAGGCTGGAGAAGGTGATCCGCCGTGATCTTGGTGCCCGCACAAGTTATTCTAAGTATGCAGCCGCCGCGGGGCTTCAGGAGGGCCTCTTTGGCGTCTGCAAGGCGTATGCCCTCTTCGACGAAGGTGTTGGCTATGCTCAGGGAATGAACTTCCTGATTATGCCCCTGCTGTTCAACATGCCCGAGCAGGAAGCATTCTGCCTGCTTGTCCGCTTGATGAATCATTACGGCTTGCGGGATCTCTTTATCCACGACATGCCTGGACTTCACCGCCACCTTTACCAGTTCGAGCGGCTCCTGGAGGATCTTGAGCCCGCCCTGTATTGCCATCTTCACCGGCGGGGCATCTCCCCTCATCTCTACGCGACACCATGGTTCCTCACCCTGTTCGCTTACCGCTTTCCCCTGCAGCTTGTTCTGAGAATCTATGACTTGATCTTGTCAGAGGGCCTCTCGGCCATTATCCGATTTGGCATTGTCCTGATGCAGAAGAACACCGCCACTTTGCTGGAGATTTCCGACATGCAGCAGCTTACTACTTATCTGAAAGATAAGCTGTTCGATGTCTACATTGACAAGGATCCCAGCCAGGGCAGTCTCTTGGAGAATGGCTTCTTCGGCAGCTCCAGTTCAAGCATCGACAAGGAGATTTACAGGGCAGACCAGCTGGTGAGGGATGCCTGCGAAGTCAAGCTGTCCGCGGAGCTCCTCGAAGGATACACTGCAGAGTGGGAGGAGAAGACTAAGGCCGAGAAGGAGCGGGAAACAGAAATCAAGGAACTTCGAACGTCAAATCAGGCTCTTACCATCCAAGTCCGGAAACTGGAAGAAAGAGTCGAGGTCTGCGACCGCGAACAGGCTGATCTTGCCACGGAGCTCGTTCACACAAAGGTTGAAAATGACGAGTTAAAGGATGAGGTGGAAGCCCTCAGGAATCAGGTGCAAGAACTCAAAAAGGTGATTGAAAGGCAGCCTTACGAGATGGAGGAAACCTGGAAGCTTGAGCGTGACGACTTGATGAAGCGCAACGAGAAGGTGCACCTGGAGAACGAAAAGGTTGAAAGGGAGTTGGCTGAACTGGAGGAGGAGCTCGTCCAGACAAAGCTGCGATACGCAGAGGTAAGTTGTCCATTGCCAGCGATCTTTCAGTGCGGTCAAAAAGGAAGGAAACTAACCGTGATGGACAGATTGCTGGTCAACACGAGGCCCTGACCCGGAAGTGGTCGGACTTGAAGCGCCAGTTTGTCTAAGTCGTTGAACCACTCTCTGAAGGCGAAAATCGAGCATTGCTGCCAACCACTGCATTCATACACTCCCTACTTCATCCCTGCTCTTTCTCCCGCATCATGACCACATCACGGGGCGGGGCAGAGAGGATGCAACACGTTATCATAGCCACAATATTCCCCCAACTCTCGTTTTCTCATCTCACCCCATTTTGCGCTGTCAACCAAAAAAGTTGTGCTCTTTTGCCTGTTCTGGAGTTGTTCTTTTTGTCTTTTCCCATTAGTGTTTCGATGAGGTAGCAGTACATATGCCCAGTCAAAGCCTAACTGACTGGTGATGAAAAGGAAGGAATCCGGGAAAGAAAGCATTCACGCTTTAGCAGGATTATGACATGAATTTCATTTTAGGACAGACTATGCAGAGAGATGGGGAGGGAAACATCAATAAAAAATGTCTGACGACGACGATTGTGAACGACATTGCGAGGTCTGACTTGTGCAATTGCAGTTACGGAAGAGGGCTTGACACGGCTGTTTCTTCTCAAAAGGCTTGCTGGTACTGGCATCCTGATATTACCTACCTAGTATCTGTATGGTTTACGAGAGTCGATGTACGAGTAGGCAGAAATACGAAAAGTACGAGTGTCGGATGACGGGAAGAGGGTGTTTTGAATTATTTTGTTTCTTGTTTCATTATCATCTTTGGATGAAACAACGTGAAAAGAAAAAGTAACATGATATGCATAAAAGCTTTTCATTCCCTATGGACCCGATCCGATGCTTCATGTGTAGATAGCTCTTGATGCCCTTTGAAAATGCCCAAGACAACGAAAAATCCTTGAACACCCACTCCCAGAACTCACGCCATTGCGAGTTTATTTGTGCAGCTTCTTCTGGTAGAAAGCCAGCTCCTCACCCTCGAGGATGTAGCCGTCGCAGCGGCCGGACTGGCCGGGTCGGCTGGTGACAACGGCGTACAGGCGACCGGCCTCGAACTGCTTCTCGACGGCGGACTCGACCTTGCCGGTGGCGGCGAAGCGGGCAGCCTGCTTCTTCTCGACGGACTTGCTCTTCTTGACCTCCTCGACCTCCTTGCCCTCCTTGGCGGCCTGGGCCTTCTGGCGTCTGCGGCCGATGGGCTGGCCGTAGTGGGACTCGTACCACTGTCGGAAGGGGGCGGCGTCGATCTGGACGATGGCGCTGCGGGTCAGGGTGTTTGTGCGGACCAGCTCGTTGTTGGAGGGGTGGTAGGCCACGGCGATGACACGGGTCTTGCGGGTGCAGCCCTCGGAGGCCCAGGCGAAGTTGCCGGAGTCGAGGCGCAGGGCGCGGTACTTGTGGTTACCGCCGCGGGTGCGGACGGTGTGAATTCGCTTGGCGCCGATCTTGGTGTTGGCACCCTGGCGGCCAGCCTCGAAAGCGCGCTTCTTCCCAGAACGTATGGTCCTAAGATCTCATACGGGCTTTCGGAATCTTCATGTATGGTACGCACGGTAGTAGGCGCGCTTGGCACCGGAGGCGGAGCGCTTGTGGCGAGAGTCACGAGAGATACCCATGATTGCGAGTTCTGTTTCGGAGGAGAGAAGTGGTCAGCAAAACTCTTGAAATATCACAGGAGTTTTGGAAGGGGAGGAGTTGACGGTTGACGAATGTTGCCCAGCAGCACCACGAGAACAACCCCTCTTCGCTTTGTCCAAAAAGTCGGGTAGACGAGGTGTCGAGACGAATTGGGTTTTCTTTTGGAATGCTGCTGAGAATATCGCGGCCGCAGGACGAACTCACCTGATGAAGATGGTGCTCACCAGGGCAATCGACTTGTCGGATGGTTGAGAGGAATGAAACTTTTGGCGAACGCTTGAAAGAGTGGAGGACTGAATTGGGTCGAAAATTGTGGTTGTGGGTTGCGCTAGCCCGCGGTACGTACCTCGTCTCAGGGCTTCCTCGGGTGGTGGGTTGTTCCGCGCGGAAAATGAAGGGTGAATTGTCAAATTGATGTGCGGTGGGCTTCACGTGATCTCGCGTCTCGCTAAATCCGTCCTTTAGGCTTGAATGCCGGGCAGTCGCGATGGGCTCATTCGAGACGCGGAACGTCGCGGCAACTGCCTCGTTTGGGTTGTGAGATGTAGGACCAGCAGTTCATCGCAGTTGAAGGCCATTTCCCTTCTTTCCTCTCTTATTTTCAGAGAATTTGCGATACTTTCAATACCATTCAGCTAAAGTTATGACCTGATCGAATTCTTTACTCTGACATGTTATCCCTGTACTCCGTTATTCTCCATCCTGAAGGACGATGGGCCCTCTTTATACTCTTTCGTTCGTATCTCGCCTGAGTCTTGTCTCGCTTCGTTCCTCCGTACCCTCGATAGTCCAAGAGCCGTATCGAAAAAAGAAAAAAAAAACAAGATGACACTGCCTCCTCCTTCTCAGACGCTCCCGGTGAGAGTGCGTCTTTGGTATCGCCCTTGTTGGTAACTTACGACTCAAGTTCCTGGATATCCAGCACAAACTCCCTCATGAATCCGCTCAGATCAGCGAGCTCGAGTTGCGACAAAGCACCAGAACCGTCATGCATTGGTGTGATGGGCGGAATGTTCCATGATCCAGATTCCACGGCCTTCTTCTCCTACAAGATGGATCCGTCTCCGTTGGGCGCGTGTTCTTGCTCTCTCTCGCGGACTTGTTGAAGAGCAATGACTTTGATTCGAGGAAGAGGGAGGATTCGACCACATTTAGCACGCCTGTCGCCGTCTTCTTTTAGCTCGGCCATCGATGGCCATTCCGCACGTTTGTTCACTTCGACCGTATCTTGTTTGTTGAAGCAATTCTGAACAGCAAAGACTGGGGAGAGCTCGTCCCCCATGTCTCGCCCGTTAAATAGAGCCATCCGCGGCTGGGATACCGAAATCGTACCTGACGCCTTGACGAGCTCCTTCTGTCGATTTTTCTCTTCCAAAATGCTGACCTCTTGGGCAAGCTTCTGTCGTTTGGCTTCTGCAAGCGAAATCTTGAACTTTGCCAATTCCGCAGGCGTCTTGGGAACGAAGGGTGACTGATCGGCCTTCATAAACTGAAGGTTCATCATCATCTTCTGAAACGCCTTTCGCTCCTTAGTTTCGGAGCTTATCCATCTCTTGGACTGGGACCACGATGCCGGCTCGACTGAGGCTTGGCTGTGGCTGGGGCGATCGGAGACTTGGACTTTTCTTGAGTATCTGGCAGGCGTGTTCGTGACCGCACGGGGAGGGTGCATTGTGGAAGAGGAAGCGCCTGATGTCGCTTTATCTCATCGTCGTCAACATCCCACCAGTTCGTGATAACGCGGCAGCTGGGTCGATGAGACTCACTTGGCTGGGCTGGCTGTTGCGCCGTGTTGTGGTCTTGTTGAGGGTTGGAGGCTATCTGATTGTTGGTGGCCACTTGAGACTTGGACGGCACGTGGCAGTCCTGTTGCGGCTGTGATTTGCCTTGGATATTTTCCTCTCCGGTGTGCAGGCCGTCGACAGCTGACGGCAACTTAGTTTTATGGCTGTCGGACTGGCAAGCAGCTGGTGGCTCGGTTCCAGCCTTGGAGCCGTGACCGCTGGATGTCTCTGGCAGATATTGATCATGCCCGAGTTCTCTCGTCTCGTCTCTGCTCTGCACTTGAGTTAGCCTTTCATATCGAGGTGTGGGGGTGAATCATGGGACGGCGATTTCCCTGTCAGACAATACTCACCGGGGAATGGGTTTGTTCTTCGCCAACACGATCTGATAGATTGACTACCTGCGCCAAGGGCATGAGGCGGTGGGATCCAAAAACGAGAGGACCACTGCCACAGGAATTTATCTCCTCTGGACGGAAGTTTGGGTTCTGGCCATGTCCTTGCGCGCCAGTGCCTGGAGCAGAATAAAGTCTCAGCGGCCAATATGTCACTCTATAAGCAAAAGAGTAGCGGTCTGGTACTAGCTGACCTGTCGAGACAGATACAAACTGACAAGGAGTAAGACGAAGCAATGGATAGCAAGGCTCTAGTGGCGGCGGCGGTGGCGGCAATAGAGGTAGAGGCAGCGCTCCAGGGCGCGGCTGAAGGACAGCAGGTCCAAAGGGTGGTGGAGGGATAACAGGACGACCATATGGCGGCTGAGGAAGAACAGGACGACCATATGGTGGCGGAGGTGCAACAAGAGGACCATATGGTGGCGGAGGGATAGCCGGACCATATGGATGCGGAGGGAATCCTGGGTGCATATAACCCGGATAGGGCCCCATTGGCATCGAAGGTGGTGCTCGCATGCCCGGCATGGGAACAGGTTGTGGAACCTGCGACTCAGTCAGTTACTGATGCCCAGTTTGCATAGCTTGTGGGGGCGAACATTGTTTTGGGCGCCCTCGTTGTTTGTGTCTGACGGAACGTGACCGCCAGACATGCCATGAGTCTGAGGAACCTTGGTCTCAGGGGAACTCAAAAAGTGCTGTTCGGGACCGATGCTTGGGCCCGAACTCTCGATGGTGGTTCCATCAGTGGCGGATCCGCCTTCGCCTTGATTACTCTCTGGCACATGATCACTGCTCTCCGGAGATTCAACGGTAGGTTGACCTGAAGGGTTCTGAAGAGCAGATCGGCCAGAGGTCGGAGCGGTGGGACGGGGTATCTGATCACACACACGATTAGTAGCCGCGTGGTCCTGTGGAACCTCAGACCTGAGTTGCGTGGTGAATGAGGCGAAGCCATGGGCCAAAGAGGAGTCACAAGCTCTCTCCTGTGTTGCTCGACGTTACCTTGTCCTGAGATGATGGAAGATTTTCTCCTTTACGTCTCTCAGCGTGTGAACCCGGACGGGAATGTTGGGCACGCGGCATAGCAAAGCTCGGTTGGGAAGAAGCAAGTGGGAAAAAGGGCGCCGCGAACGGGTTCATTGCTCCATTCGCGTCACCTGTTGTTGGCATGTTGGGGTTGATGTGACCGAGCGGTTAGGGGGGAGGATCGGACGTGAGGGACTTGACGATGTTGAGAGGGGTGATAGGGGAAGAGTCTGAGGAACTGCGATGATTGAGGGGAGTTGCAGATGTTTTGATTGACTGTGAACAGCGTTCTATCCAGATGGATGATCTTTCACTCAGTTGGACGCGTAAGCGACAATTTACGGCAGCGGACTTTGTTGTTGCAGCTGGCAGCTGGCAGACCTGGCAAGGCACCGTTAGATCCTCTCCAGTTGACGGCCAAATAAGCCCAGCAACTCAGAACCGCCCAAACCACTGTCGCAATAGCTGTACCGGCACTTGGGAGGGGGGACACTGGTCGTGCAACAAGTATGTTATGACTCTCGCAGGTGGTTGCTACTTGCACCTTAGAGGAAAAAGGCAAACACACGATGTGAGCATATGGTGGTGGTCAGATGGATCTGGGGGGTATAGAAGCGGGTTCATGACCGCGAGGAAGGAAAGACGAGTCTTTTTTATTGCTGCGTAGGCTCAGGGGATTTGAGTCTCGTCAAAGAGGCATATGTGGCTAGCAGACTGATTATCTCCCTCGATGGAGAGTATTCGGATCTTTGGTGGTGACGGGTTTAATACTGCCCAGCTGCTGGTGTTCAGTTCGAGGTCGGCAGTTGTCACTATATTCATCCACAGACAGAACGCACGCTTTGGACCAAGAGCATTTTACTACTGGCTAGTTGATGACTTGAAAAGCTAAGAGTTCTTTATGCCTGATTCTGTTCCTCTCTTGAGGGTCATGTTCCAGTTGTGCTCGGGTATTCCCTCGACTCAACGTCTATCCGATGAGAGTGCCGTGCTGTGACTTGCACAACAAGGCCAAGGCCATTCGGGATCAATGCGGATGCTTGAACATAAGAGGATGATGACTGGTATTCTTCTTGATTGTTTTACTGTCTGCAACCCTGCTAACGGAGTACCAGACGGCTGATGGCTGGCAGAGGTCTGTTGTGTCATGATCATGTTTTGTAGGTAGGAAGCCACCATCAAACTTGAAAGGACTGTAACTTCTCCTCTCTTACTGTAAAGTATCTTTGATTGAGGACCTGACTTCTTGAATGCCGCGACTCTGGTCCTCAGCCATTCATCATACCTGGTCCCATCTCCGTCTCAGCACTTGAAAAACGGAGTCCTCATTGTCTCTTGTCATCCTCCTGCTAGTATGTACATGTAACAAAGTATATCTGCTCGGGATGACCTCAAAATCCACGGGCCATCTCCCAGCCCATCCTCATCAACTCCCCCATACATACATACTTAGTACATCGCAAGCAGTACAGCGTCCCCTTGCTGTCGATTCAATGCTACCTCTGCTGCGCTGTGAACTTGCCGTGCTGCCCGGGTAACTGCCGCTGTACCCCGCTATCGCACCCGCCGTATCGCGTAGTACTTGTACCTGGGAAGCACTCCACACCCCCACCGCGCCTAAAGTGCCGAGGAAACCTTGTCTTACCTGGATTCAGCAGTACCTTTCGCTGTAGCTGGCTTTTTCCTCCCCCAGCAAACCTCCTCTCCAACATCGTGTGCATCGCCATTGCGTCTCCCGGATTCAAAATGTCTCCCCCAACGACGCTCAAGCTGACCAATCGCTGTATGTTGCTCTCTGCTATGCAATGACTGCTTTGCCTCCATTTCATCTATAAGGTACTTGCTAACTCGACATCCCCAACAGCTCCCAAGCAGCCCATCAAGAAGCTCCCACCGTCCATCGACGTCCCCGCCAACGCCACCGTCGAGGATGTCAAGAAATTGATTGCTAAGGAAGCTGGCTTCAGCGACTACAATCGAATTGGCCTCTTTTACCCGTCGACCCGGAAGACGCTCAAGGACCGCAAGGCTCTGATTGCAGAGGATAAAGAGGTCGCCGATGCGGGCGAGGTGCTGGTCAAGGATCTCGGTATGATTGCTCGATGACGTCCCGCAGCACTTGCTTCAAAGTATACTGACCAAGAATGAATTTTCGTCGTCAAGGCCTCCAAATTGCCTGGAGAACCGTCTTCGTCGTCGAGTACCTCGGCCCGATCCTCATCCACATCGCCGCCGTCGCCGCCCGCCCGTACCTGCTCAAGGACCCGTCCATGTCGCCGTCGCAGTGGCTCAGCTTCGGCATGATCGTGGCGCACTTCTTCAAGCGCGAGCTGGAGACGCTCTTTGTGCACAAGTTCTCGGCCAACACGATGCCGGCGCGCAACATCTTCAAGAACAGCTTCCACTACTGGGCCCTCTCGGGCGCCCTCTGCGCCTGGTCCATCTACTACAGCCCCTGGTCGCTGGCCGCGCGCGCCGACCAGCCGCTGGTGGACGCCGTCGGAACCGCGCTCTACCTGTTCGGCGAGATCAGCAACGCGCTCGTGCACCTGTACCTGTCCAGCCTGCGGTCGGCCGGCGGCACCGAGCGCAAGATCCCGCAGGGCTACGGCTTCTCGCTCGTCACCTGCCCCAACTACATGTACGAGGTGCTGGCGTGGGCGGGCATCGTCCTGGCTAGCCGCGACTGGTCCGTCGCGCTCTTCATCATCATTGGCGGCGTGCAGATGTTTCTCTGGGCCAAGGGCAAGGAGAGGGCGTACCGCAAGGAGTTTGGCGACAAGTACAAGAAGAAGCGCTATGTCATGCTTCCGGGGCTGGCGTAAGGGAGAGAAGACGGTCTGTACACTTGCGAGCCTGTGGGCAACGGAGTAGAGGAGCATCAGTGACAATGACTGCCGGTATTCTTCGAGTAGAGCTTAGAACTAGATGGAAACCAGCCATATGGACGCAAAGGAGTCATACGATGATACTGCCATATGCAAACAGATCAATACCTATAATATATTGCCACCTTAGTACTTCCCACACATTCATGTGCCTTGTATCGCAAAGTTATATCTCTTTGATTCCGTGTCTTTGATGCTGCCGTGCCATCTGCATGACCATCCTTCACCCCGTCGATACCGTCGCCCCAGAGCCCTTTGCCCGCCCTGTGCTGGAGCTCGCCTCCAGTATGCTCATCAAGCTCCGGCTGGCATCCGACATGCTGTTCAGATCCATCGTCCTCAGCCTCCTCACAGCATCATTCTCAAAACTCTTGACCCCCGTCCCATTCCCAACCCCCTTGCCTTTGCCATCACCATCACCATCACCATCAACCTCACCAACGCGTCCCTCTTCTTCCTCCTCCCCATCACTCTCCCTCCCGCACTCACTACAGCTACAACTGCACTCGCTCCCCCCATCCTCCTCCTCCTCCTCATCCGTCTCGCCGCCGCCCCCATTCGCCAACCGCACCGTCTCCTCCAGCACCAAGAACCCGCGCTCCAGCACCTCGGCCCAGTTCTGCACGTTGCCCAGCTCCTTCACCTTGCGCGCGGCCTTGTCCGCCTCGGCCTTGAGCTTCTGCGTCTCCCGCCTCAGGCCGTCCGTCGCGCGGACCACGTCCCGCTCCTGCTTCTCAAGGGCGGCGGCGTTGGCGTGCAGCAGGGCCGCGCGGGACTGGAGCTCCGAGTCGAGCATGTTGCCGATGGAGGCGACGACGGCGGCGCGCGCGTCGGAGACGTGGCGCGAGGTTTGCGGGCTGGGGAGGGTTGGCTGGAGGGTGGTGGTGGTGGTGGTTGGCGGGGAGGCGGTTGCCGCGGCGGGGGAGGTTGCGATGGAGGGGGGTGAGGTGGAGGGCTGTTGTTGTTGGGAGTGGGTGAGGCGCCGGGGGGAGGATGGGGAGGAGGACGAGGACGAAGGGGAGGAGGAGGATGGGCTGGGCATGTTGCTGGTGCTGCTGGTGCTGGAGGGTGAGGTCGTTGTTGTTGGGGCCTTGCGAGGGCCGGTGGATGATGACGTTGACATGTTGAAGCGGAGAGATTAGAATGAATGAGAAATTATTAGCTTTAGAGGTTTGGTTGAGCGTTGTGGTATTGGATTCTCTTTGCGCAGTTTGCCAAGGAAGAGTGCCGTGGTGTTGAGAGGAGCCAAGTTCGTCCATCGGTAAAAGCATGGATGGCGAAGGTATTCCCTCTCACACGCATCTTATATGAGATACTTGCTCGACGGATTGTGGGGTGCGTTTGGCAAAGCCAGGCAGTTGGGCAAGGATCATATGCAGAAGGAAATCGTCGTGATTGGTGGTGTTACCGCCTGCATCAAGACATACCTACTGCAGCAGGTGCTTCTATATACCAGTAGCACTGAATAACGACCAAGGATGGATCACGATGTATCACAAGGTACGGAGTAAGTGACAGAGAATTGCCAGCGGAAGATGCTCAAATCCACAGAGAAACCATCTTCGATTTTGACCTTCCTAGAAACCATGCTCCCTGTCCATCGAAAGATCAAACAAGCATATAAGAAAAAGCTCCAACATGACAAATACAACTTAATATACACCAACACTTTGTGCTTCCCATCCCTCTATCCTCTACGTGTAACTTTGCGTTCGTCGTGGTATCGTTGCCCTAGAGTGCAGAAATGTCCTTTCAGAGGCAGTTCCGGCATCGAAGAGAGCCTGCATGGCTTCATTCAATGGCCATCACACCAAGTGCTTGTCATAACAAAACCAAAACTCCAGGGCTATGCAGAAAAAAAATCGCAAAAAGAAAAAAAGGGTCCCAAAGCCTCAAGCCAACGTCTTTGTTCAAAACGACAATCATTCATGAAAATCCATACGGGTGCGTGCTATGCAAGACTCCCTGTCGTCCCTTTCGCCGGCTAAAGCAACATGGCGAGATCCAAACGAATGGGAGAAAAAGGAAAGAAAACAAGGAAAATCAGCATCAAAGTCTTGCTTTTCGAGTGGGCTCATTAGAGAAAAAAGCTTCAGATAGCTACTTTCCCTCCGTTGACCCGAAATGGCGCGGATGCCACTTGCACACTGGGACTGAAAGCCGAGGATGGCGTTGGCACGCCGTCTGATGACATGGACGAAACCGAAGACAGCGAGTTGAAGCCAGAGTGGCCCTTCGCCATGGTGCCCGTGCGAGACATGGAGATGCCCGGGTTGGTCATGAGAGTCTCCGCGCGTTCAAAGACATTGCCGTGGAAAACGGCCGCAAACGATCCAGTCTGTGGTGTGGCAACGGTGGCCTGCATGGCCGGCCCCAAGGCCGCGCTCTGCGGCGTGATGGGGACCTGCGGTGTCGTGGGAGAGAGAGCACCAGGGTCCAAAGGATCCCTGTCCACCACCGCTGCCGCGGTTACTGCCTCCTCCACCACCACCACCACTACCACCACTACCAGCTGGTCTCAAGATATAGTTCCAGGGCGAGTTCATTATGATAATGCTCGTCTCCTTCATGCTCTGATGGACAGGCCGCAATCGAGCTCTAGTGTCAGGCGGCAGGGGAATGGTGTTGATCTCCGATTTAATCTTGGAGGCCATCTTTGTCCATGCCGAGATGAAGTTGCTGCAGAGGCTCCAGAACCCCGCGTGAGACCGCACTCCGGGGTCCTTCAGCTTGATGAGGGACAGCCGATTCTTCAAAATCTCCGTCTGCTGGATGGCGTCGACGCACATGGCAATGAGATTTTTCCAGTCACGTATCATGGCGCTCGGCGCTCGCTGCTGCATCGCATTTCGAATCCCCCCAGTCAATTGAGTGTGGAAGTTGGGCAAGATATGGAGGACAATGTCTGTCGATCTTTGCAGGGCAAGGTATATCTTGTCGAACTGGGCATCCTCCTCGGAAAAGTCAGGGCCGGCGCCTTCACGCCCATATGACGACGCAAACGAGTCGTTGGATCTGGGCGTTGCCGATACAAGCTTTGCAGTGCGACTACCACCGTTGTTATACGGAACCGGTATGTCGGTGGCCACCCTGAGATTGCTTGGGTTATGCATGACGGGGCCGCTGCGATTTCGGGGGGGTGCAGGCTTCTGAGGCGCGGGTACGGCGGCAGCCGCCTCGCGAAAGTAGGGCTTAATGGTGTTGCTGTTGTCGGGAGCGTCCAGGGCGGGGACGTTGGTCTGCTTGGTGTTATCCGAAAACACGGACGAGAGAGTGACTCGGAGCTCCATTATACTGTTGTAGATCAACATCAGGAGTGTTCGGATATAACGAGCATCACCGTTGTTGACAAAAGTATCAATGTTATCGGCCAGGAGGGTGCAAACGTGGCCATATGCCCCGACCAGAGTCTGACAGGCGCGGTGCACATTCGCATTGTCTCCAAATGGTCCCTCCTCGTCCTCCGCCATCGCCATGTCGTGCTTCTGGATCTCCTGCTCCAGCTCCTCGACGTGAGAGTTGGTGTTGTAGAAGACGATTTCGAGGCTCGAGCGCTTTGCGGACCCGTCGTTGGTCAGAGTCATGAGCATCTGGATCATGGGGTGGATCTGGAAGACTGAATAAAGGATGCCCTTGGCAGCTTCAATCACAGGATCAACAACTTTCGACTCCCTGCGGCGCTCGGGGAGGACGGAAAGCCGTCGCACGTAGACTGGACGCTGGAGAGAGTCGGTAGGCGTGGCTGGGCTCCTGGATGGCGCGGCTTGGTTCCCCTGCATGGCAGAACCGTGGCTGAGCCCTCGATAGTGGCTCCATCTGTTGCTGCCCTCAACCTCGTCGAGCGTGCCCAGGTCCGACGTTGCCTTCTTGGCGAGTATGCCCATGCGGCGCTGACGGCTATTTGATCTCTCCGAGTGCATCAGCGTTTCCGAATTACTACGTCCGCGCTCGGCAATGTTCCCAATTGTCAGAGGCAGAACCCCAGGGCGACGGGTGGCCGTGTTCTGCTGCGATAGACCTCGATAATGCGATCGTGACGGGATGGGAGGCGGACCACGTGGTCCGCCGCTAGGGACACGCATGTCCGATGCATCAGAGCTGCTCACTTTGATGGGAAATCGACCGCTTGGCATGCGTCGTAGAGGCATCCGCGGTGTATCGGTACCCTCGCTCGATTCGTCGCCAGTCGCCTCCGCGTCACGCCCATTGATGAGATGCAGCTTCATGAACTTCTTGATGTGCGCCGTAATGGCCACCTCTGTCACCTCGCCCTCTCTTCCAGAACCCTCGCCAGAGGGACTGGGAGATTGAATCTGCAGCGCATCCCGTGGGGGAAAGCTGATAGGGTTCCCTTCAAACTTGAGGACTTGGAGTGAGGTCATCTCGGCCAGGCAAACGGGCAGTTCCCGGATCTGGTTCTTTGGAATAGAGAGGACTTTGAGGGACGAAAGCCTCGCAATGTCGGGCGGTAAAACTCGCAGCTGGTTACGGCCGAGATCGAGGATCTCGAGAGATTTAAGCTCACATAGCTGATTCCTATGTTAGATTGGTTCATCCAGTGGCGAGACAATGTAGAGGGATATGTGGGATTCGCACAGGCAAAGGAAACTCTTTGATCTGGTTGCCTCTGATGTTGAGGTATCGAAGCGAAACACACTCTGCAAAGCGAGCTGGCAGAGACGAAAGCTGGTTGTGTGATAGAGCGAGCCTGCATCGTAACACCTAGCAGTCAGCAAAAAAGGACACTCGATTGATGGTTCCGCTTCTTCTCTCCCATCTTTTTCCTTGTTCGCTTTCCTCCTGAAAGAAAAAAAAAAGAGAGAGAGAAACAAAGAGAAGAATCCATAGCCAGTGGGCGCTCACCGTTCCAACTCGTTCTTGACTATATCCACCACCTCCTCGGGAAGCTTCTGTATGCCTTTGCGGCTCAGATCGATGGTGACGCCCGACTTAAGGCCAGGGCCGACGTCGACAGCTTGGCTCTCGTTCTCGAGGGCATGTCGCATGGCCTCGCGGGTGAGACTGATGACCTGGGCGGGCGTCAGGATGGGCGTGGCCGGCGAGGTCGCGTTGGGAGGCGGGCCATTCCGGCTATTGGGCAGCGGCGGCAGCGGCATCATGGGCGGCATCTGGCCGTTCGAAGGAGCAGTGGTGAGGAGAGGACGACGAGTCTGCGCTGGATTGTTATTGTCGGGCGTGGCCATGCCGACGCCGATGCCCCTGAGAGCAGGCTGGGCCGCGGGGGGCCCAGGAGCAGCTCCAGGACCTGCGCCCATGCCGGCAGGCATTCGGTCGGGGCGCTCCATGGCGAGTGGCCGAGAGCGAGTCGCAGCAGCCCTTCAGCCCTCTGTTGCCTTTCTCTTCTTCTTGTTCGCGTCCACACAAGTATCAAGTCTGTATCCGAAACTGGGCACCAAGACGACGGGCTCAGCCGTCGGAGAGCTCTGGCGAGGGCCGCGGTACTTGGGAGTCGAAAATGTTTCAGAGGCCCCCTCTCCAAAGCCGTCGCGCGCCAGAAATCTGGGGAATTTTGCGGTTAAGCAGATCGGGGCTGCGACGAGTGGTGAAGCGAAGCAGGTGAGATCATCCTGATCAGGCCCGGCCAGGCGCCTAGAGTTGCTGAGCAGCGTCCTGCGGTCTCGATGCTGGGAGGACGGGACTGGGACTGGGCGGCGTTGAGGAGAGGCGGGAGGTCGCGAGAGAGAGAGGAACAAGGCCGGATTGTTGGATGTGCTTTTCTGGACGTGAGGCTCTCGGCGGGATTGGATCGGCTTGATTGGACCGGGGGGGCAGAAGCTGGCTGCTTAGAGCCCCTGAAACACTAGCGGGTGGTTGGCGAGGACAGTGCGAGCAGCGGGCAGCCACAGCGGCTAGGCGGGCCTGCGCTGCACTTTTCAGAGGGGGACCCGGACCCTGATAGGGGACAGCGCACGGCGTCTTGGCCACTGGCGTCCAGTGTTCTATCTTTAGGTCGCTGCACGGTTTGACGACGAGAGACCTCCATAGCAATGGACTGGATGTTGAGACGTCGAGGCTGAGTTGATATATAATGATGATGATTGATCACACTGATGACGGTTCAGGTCCTGAGATTCTAGCAGCAGCTCTCTGCACAGATGGATTCCCCGTAACAGAGGCGGTTACGAAGGAGGTACGTACGAGTACGTGTATCAACCTTGTTCTGCCCCCCCCAGGTGCTCGTACGGATGCTGCACGGATCACTCCAGTCCACAGCATCCCGGGGTTGTTCAACTGCATAAACATTGACTCGCATGCCCTGCGACTGCAACTGCAACCGCAAGCACCAGCGCGGGAAGCATTGGATTGGGTTCGCCGAACGTTACGGGGCCAGATCCGGAGTGCTGTCAATGGAGTAAACGCGAGTACATGTACTTTCGCAGCAGTGGTCTCACTCATCGGCACGTCTGTTGGATCCTCCATTGCCCCTTTTTCTAGGAGTACTTTTGACGGATCATGACATGCTGGCATCCATATCGAGTTGCCACTCCAGATGATCAATCTGTTAGGTGCAAAGGATACCTGTACGGGCAGCACTTCTTTCCAGCCAACAGGGTGCCTACTCTGAAAAGGGATCACTCCAAGTCTAGCAGAGAACACCCAGACATGGCATGACATCCAGATCATTTACCAACTACCTATGGTTTGCCATCTCCAGGGCATACCCGTGTACTAACTCCCACTTTAGTAATTCCTCATGCTTATTCCGCAACCATCCTGTTGGTCCGCGAGAGTGATGTGCCGATTATACACCACGACAAGGCTCTTGGCCGAACTCAGGATTGCGTTCCGCCTCGCATGGAAGCACCAGCTTGAGCATGAAAAGAGGAGACGCTAGCACTTGTAGGCAGTGTGGGGAGCTGCGTTAGAAACGGGCTTAAAAAAGGCTGAGCTGCTGCATTCTGGTTGTTTACTCCGTTCCGTCCCTGTACACCGTATCACGACAGCGTTCCCGCGTGGTACATGCGAGGACAGACACAAACAGACCAAGATGCATCGTAGATTGAGTACGAGAACTGGAAGCTTCACGATTGGCTGACGGCGGTACACGAGGCCGCGCATCAAACAGCTCGGCCTGAATGGTGTCACCCTCCCGAGGGGCAATGACAAGATGGACTTAAGGCCGGCGTAGGCATCAGGTACCTAGGTAGTGAGCAGCCTGGAGGTTTAGTACTTGACACGTGCTTCCGTCTTCAATCTGTGGTTGTCGCTCGAGAGCAACTGCAGTTGGGTGTTGATGCAGCAGCCAAGTACTGTATACTCTGGCTGTCGCTTTACCTCTCGACTTGTGCAAAGTACCGGCTACTTGTGCGCGTGCTCCTATTCCGCCAGTCGCGTCTCCGGAACTGGGCGATTCGCCTTCTAGAAAGGCGTCAAAGGGCTTCTAACGCGGGCTAAACCAAACGTTCACCTTAGCTTCGGTCCACAGTCCAACCGTCTCAATGCCGCGCAGATCAATCTTCACGCTCTCAACGACGTGATGCCAAGTCCTCACTCATTCGACCTCCCATTCATTCATTCATTCATTCATTTACTCACTAACTCATCCACTCACTCACTCACCCAACCAAGGTCAGCCTCCTCCGCCTCCTTCACTGCATCGCCCTGAAGTCCGCCCTAGACACTTCAAGGCTCTTCTTGTCTCTGCCATGCCCCCCCTGCAGCGGGCAAATTCATGCACGGACATCGGCTTCACTCTCCGGCGGCAGTTCCACAAGGACGATTTCAGGTAAGCTCGCTCGTCATTTCCCCGACTCGGCTTCTCTGCCTTTCTGGTTTCATGCCAGCAGGGCCCGGCTCCTGTCATCGCCCTGCAGAGAGCTGGGGATGGATTAGACTGACCTTGACATGCATTGGTCTCTTCTCCAAGGCCTCACCAACGCGAGATTATAGAGGCCGCATTAGACGGCTATGATGTATATGTCCAGGCAGCCACGTCGTTCGGCAAGAGCCTGTGCTTCCAGCTCCCGGCGGTGATTGACCAAGGCAGTGAGTAGGGACCAGACGAGACGCGTCGCACGTCTCGGAGAGAAGAGGAGTGAGATGAGCTAATGGGGGGTCTCGGCTAGTTACTATCGTCGTCTCGCCGTTGCTGAGCTTGATGGTATTTGGCTGATTGCCTGTTGCCCCGTCGACATAGAGGCGATAAGCTGATGATGCTGCCCTGTAGATCAACCAAGTAGAGGCCCTGAGAACTGCCGGTATCGACGCCAGCTCCCTAAACAGCAACACACCACTCGATGAGCGGGATCGCATCCAGCGCGATCTGGAAAGCGGCCATCCGAGAACAAGGCTTCTCTACGTCACCCCGGAGCTATGCTCGGGCTCGCGGTTTCGCCAGCGCTTGCAGCTCGTGCACAGACAGAGGGAGCTTGCTCGCATAGCCATCGATGAAGCCCACTGTATATCGGAGTGGGGGCATGATTTCAGAAAAGACTTCAAGCGACTGTCGTGGTTTCGGGAGACGTTTCCGGATGTGCCCATCATGTGCCTCACGGCGACGGCGAATGCCCAAGTGCGGCAGGATATCCTCAAAGTCTTGCGCCTCGATGCCACGCCAGAAAGAATCAAGACTTTTTTGATGAGTCCCCAGAGAAGCAATCTTCATCTCGAGATCAGATACACAAAGGACGAGGACGACAACCGTCTTTCGGATTTCCTCAAGTGGATACACGGCGTGTACGATCGAAGGCGCGCCGAACCGCGGCAGAGCGAGCTGGTCAAGTATCGTGAAAGGACCGACAACGTCTCGGGCATCATATACACCATGTCTCGCGACGAATGCGAGTCGCTGTCCGCCAGCCTTCGGGACGCAGGCATCGGCGCTCGGCCCTTTCACGCCAAGCTGCCCAAAGACGTCAAGGAAGACACGCTGACCAACTGGATCAACAACGAGCCGGGCTACGATATCATCGTGGCTACCACGGCGTTTGGCATGGGCATTGACAAGGACAATGTGCGATTCGTCGTGCACTGGCGGCTTCCCAAGTCCTTCGAGGGGTACTACCAGGAAGTCGGGCGAGCAGGCCGCGACGGCAACGCCAGCTATTGCTTCTTGTACTACAGCCGGGAGGACCTCGAGCGTGTCTCGCGGATGATCAAGAGCGACACGAAAGCGGACTCCAACTATGAGTCGCGGCTACGGAGCCTTCAGGCGCTGGCGTACTACTGCGAGAACATCAACTCCTGTCGACACGCGTCTATATGCAAATACTTTGGTGAAGAAGAGATACCAGAGTGCGATTTCGCGTGCGATTTCCACAAGGACCCTGATGATTTGGAAGACAGGTTCGTGGCGGGCTTGGCTAGCGAAGAATGGGTGAGCACGCAGGCGATGCAGGGCACCTATGACAACTACGCGGATGACCTCTGAAAGCGAATAAGTCTTTTGTAATAGAAGGATGAATTATGATTAGGCCTCTTCAAAGAGTCGTGGCATGTATACAGGATTTAATGTGTATGTACAGGAGAGCTGCGTGGCAATCTAGCCACCATTGCATGACGCCCCCTCCACCCCCTTCGCAGTCGCATCCGTTCCTCCTAGTTAACGTCCGAGGTTGAACAGCATCAGTGCTTCTTCTCTTCCTTCTGGGCTCTCTTCTCGGCAATGATCCGGTCCAGCCTCTTCCACGTCGTCACGCCCTCGACAAATATGTTGCTCGCCCACGTCCACCACAGGCCAGAGAACCTCGCCACGCCGTGCTTCTGCAGCCGCCACTTGTCCAGCAAGTAGACCTCGACAAGGTGAATCGCCAAGACGATCCCGAAGATCGTCTTGACCACCCAGCGGAACCATTCAGGCCCGCCGGGAAACACTTGCTTGAGGACATCCCAGGCCGCGCTCCCGGGCACAACCCACGGCAGACCCGCGGCGCAGACGTAGTAGAAGCAGACGCCGATGAAGGGCGCCCAGTCGAAGCCCCTAGGAAAGCGGTACTCGGTGAGGTAGATGTCGCTGATGCCGAGGGCCTCGCGGGCGGTGGCGTCCATGGCGATGACGCGCGGGCGAGCCTCGGCCCAGGACGACAGGGGCGGCGAGAAGGGGACGTCGTAGGTGCTGCCGCCGCGGGTCCTGATGGTCATCTTGGAGAGGCTCATGTCCTGGATGGCGGGCGAGGCGGCGGCGGCGCGGGCGGAGAGGCCGGCGTAGTGGCGGAGGTAGTGGGAAAGCTCGCGAGTGTGCTGGGTGTTCATGTGGGTGATTATGCGGGTTTTCATCTCCTGCTCGGAGGGGGGAGCACGGTTCGTGGCCATGTTTGTTGGTTGCTTATTCTTGGTGAGATTTTTTGTTGTGAGAGGCTGCTGTTTATGAGGAGATGAGAAGGAGGTGAAGTGAGGTTGGAGTCGGGGATTTCAATTGAGCCTTGGAGGTGAGATGTTGCCTTGTTGCATTGAGTCCGGAATGCGTTGGTTGGTAGGAGGAAGATGTGGTGTTTACGTTGTATGAGGTGGTGAGGTTGAGAGTGGAGTTCGGGACTAGCCGGATGGGCAAAAATGGGCCGATGTGCATCTGCTTGCAAGCGACCGTCCAGTATCATTTAGCATTGTTCGATAGTCAGGGGAATATAGCATGGACTCGGCAAGATGGTGGTCTTAAAACGGGAAGCATGGCAGTTGTCTACTCTGGTTCCTGGTTCGACTTGGTGCATTCGATCAACTGGCGTTGCAGCGGAAACCTGCTAGTATTTGGGTCTCGGCCTAACCTGTAATCACAAGCTAGCAGAGGACCTTATCAGATCAAGAATGAGACGAATGTGAGAGCATTGTGGCCGTAGTGGGCAATTGACACTAAATCTGTGCTTTTGCCATTCAGAGTTACACGAATCCAAGTGTGATGGCCCCCAGCGTGTTGACCGCGTTCTCGGTGTGAGAAGCTGGGAAGATGATACACGCATTTACGCAACATCAACGTATGGAACAATGCACGTAGGCAGCAAATCACGGAGAAAGCAACAATACGTTAGACGGATCCAAAACGATTCTACGACGAACTATGCACAAGATGCTGTAAGTTGTCAACCCGTTACGTTCTGTTAATTGTCTTTCCCCCAGTTCTTGAGGCGAATGGCACGACCTGCCAACTCGCGGTTCCAAGGCTCAGACTTGTCGCAACCTTCATCACCAATTACGTATTCTATACGGGAGTGACGACCAAATTTCCCACACAAGAGCGCCATTTACGCGGCCCGATAGTTGACATCGGAAACGTAGTGGTTGCGACTTGAGAGCGGGCAAAGGTGCAAGCTTCGGCCTTTCGGTCCCGCAATGTCACCGGCCGTCCGTGAGTCACCTTGGTACATATTAGTAGTATTTTGTGCTAAGGAGTCGATTTCTGGTGGAGACCCGTGCAACGGAGTCGCGGAATTAGAAACTATATCCATCTTTAGTTGGAGTATCACAAGCCGAGAGAGAATTGACTTGTAGTTTCACGGCGCCATTATACGAAGGAAGCGCCGTTCAGTAGATGCATGACATCTGGATGGCACAATTCGCGTAGGCAGCACTCGCGTGCCCTTGGACCACAGGTCAGTAGCGACTTTCTGCACCAATAGATCGCCGAATGGTTAAATCAAAGACACAAGTCCCGGACCCGGAACCCGGAGGAATCGCTGAGTGAGTGGGTTGAGCCGGTGGGTTTTGGTTTCGCTGCCGAGGACTACCGGTAAGGTACATAGGCGATGCGAGCGGCCGCGCTTAGCCAGTTTGGAAACTCTGAGCGAGCTGCCCATCATGGCTGAAAAACCTGTCATTTCTAGATTGCAGACGACGCAGAAGATATAATAGTCCAGAGCAGCAAAGGCAGCCGATTCTGTTCGTCGTAGTTTATTCTGATATCATCTTGGTCAAGGAACAGAAGAGTTATTCAAACAATATTCGATAATCGTCAAACCCCGTTTCGTCAGATTTGACGGGCACGAGCGAATACGACTGAAAGCCACGAACACCGGGAAAAGGAGCCGAATCTGACACCCCTTACGAGTACAATGACGATGCACGTACTTGTTTATATATAACGAGAAGTAACAACACCCGCGTCCCCTGGCTTTTATGCTCGTTGAATTCGGAGCTCCGAGGCGTGCAGAGACGCGGCGAATGACTAAGCAATCTTCTACACGCTATATCCGGAATAGCGCCCTCGGACCTCGGCTCGGACTTTGGCGTGCAAAGGCGCCCATGACATAAGCTCCCCAGCTGCGCTTATCAGATCAGATTGATAAAAATTCTTCAACCACAGACACTTCTTGACCCCCCCAGGGACCCCTCCATCTCGCCCTGCGCATCGCCTCCCGCCATCTCTCCAACATCTCGGTCGTAACTCCGACCACATCGTCGCCCCCATGGCTGATCGCAGCGAGACCCCGGAGTCCGACACCGGCTCGGGCTCCAGACACGACCCTGATCAACCGCCGGCGCGCAAGAGGCAGCGCGTGCGCCTGAGCTGCCTCGAGTGCCGCCGCCGCAAGCTGTCGTGCGATCGGGGCTTTCCCTGCGAGCGCTGCATCAAGAGCGGCACCCCGGACCGCTGCAGCTACGAGTCGCGCAACGGCGAGGTCGTCAACGCCTCCTCCGGCATCCCGCCGTCCTTTGCGCAGCTCGACTCGCGCCGCTTCGGCATCGCCGACGCCGTCGCCGGCTTCTCGTCGCGGGACACGGAGCTCGCCCGCCAGGACCACGATCGCATCCGCCGGCTGGAGCTGGAAATCGCCCAGCTCAAGAACCTGCTGACGAGGCCCGGCGCGGCGTCGCTCGACGGCAGCACCGTCGTGGGCAGTACCAACTCGCCGTCGACGCAGAAGGAGGAGGGCGCCGAGGCCGAGGCCCGGCCCCGCGCGGAAGAGCAGGAGATCATCCAGAGGAGCGGCATGGCCGGCGAGAACGGCGAGCTGCGCTTCTTCCGCGGCAAGGGCTTCCGCACTCGCTACTTTGGCCCTCACAACGCCAGCATGGCCTTTGTCGAGCTGACGGGCCTGTGTCCTTTTATGCGCGAGACGGCGGACGAGTGGCTGCGGCCGGTGATACTCCACGATCGCAAGGACCGCAAGCGCCGCCAGGAGGAGCGGGAGACCATCTTTGAGCAGCCGGACCCGGAGCTCGAGGCTCTTCTCCCCTCCAAGGAAGAGACGGATGCCCTGATATCCGTCTATCTCGACCAGTTCGAGCAGATCCACCGCATTGTACACGTGCCCACCTTCCGCAAGGAGTATGCCGAGTTCTGGGTGCCCGGAACCAAGCAGCGGTACGCGGCCTTTACGGCTCTGGTGTTGTCGATGATGGCCGTGGCAAGCTGCGTGCACACGCACGAGTCGCTCAAGTTCGTCGGCATGATGTCGACTGCACGGCACAAGGCTGAGAAGTGGATCGTGGCCTGCGACGACTGGGCGGGGAGGCAGAGCCAGAAGCACCGGCGGCTCATTCACTATCAGATCGCGTGCCTGCTATACCTCGGCAAGCGCGTCAACACCATCAAGAAGAAGCGCTTCTGGACCAGCTCGGGCCAGCTGATCCGCGACGGCATCGCCGTTGGGCTCCACCGCGAGCCAAGCCACATGGGCGGTAAGATCACCGTGTATAACCAGGAGATGCGGCGCAGGATATGGGCTACCATTCAAGAGTTTGACATGCAGGCGTCGTTTGACCACGGCTTGCCGACGCTGGTGAGCCAGCTTCACTTTGACACTAACCCTCCGCGGAATCTCGACGACGAGGAATTTGACGAGAGCACCACGCAGCTGCCGCCCTCGAAGCCGGCCAAGGAGTATACCTTTTCCTCGTTCCAGAACCTGGCGCGGCGAAGCTTGCCCCTCAGGCTAGAGCTCAGCCGTCTCCTTACCGGTCCCGTATCTGAGATAGATTACGACCAGGTCATTCGCTATACAAATGATTTGACTCACGAGATCGATGCCCTGCCGTCTTGGGACATGAGCCCCGAAGGCAACGCTGATTCCAAGAAGAACCCTCTCATAGCATACACGCTGCTACACGTCCAGCTGCGGCAGTACATCACCCCCTTACATCAGCCCTACCTCAAGCTGCGCAAGCAAAACTCCAAGTACCAGTACTCTGAAATCATCTACTACAACGCCGCGCGGGACATGGTCCTCCTGCACGACAAGCTGTACGAGCAGGGCGTGCGGGCGCTCAACTTCTTGCGAGAAGACGCCCTCACGACGGCCATCAACCTGTGCAGCGTGACGATGCTGCAGCCCCGCGGCTCGACCAACATGATCATGATCAACTCGCACCACACGGTGAAGCTCATCGAGAAGTGCATCGCCATGAAGGAGGACCGGCTGCTGCGTTGCGGAAACAACGAGCCGTGGGGATACTCCATCATGTGCGCCGCCTTGGGGCTCCTCGAGGCGCATCTGGGGACCAAGACGACCGAGGCGGCCAAGTCGACGTCGGCGGAGCGGTTCGTCAGTCTGCATTACAAGTTGCTTGCGAACCAGGAGCCGCCGCTGTCGTCGGTGCCGTTGCCGGGGACGCCCCTTCATCCCCCTCCCATTGGGCCGATTGCTGGGCCGGGGATTGGGCCTGTGCCTGGGTTGGAGATGCCTGACGGAACAAAGGTGAGCATCAGTCTCTTTTTGCTCTCTTTTTTTCTTTCTTTCTTTTTTTTGCACTCCCCGTATTACCTTGTTGTATTCCATTGGGATCATGCTAACGTTTAGATACCTAGTCCGTTACTCCATTCTCCTTCCCAGCACTGTCGACTGTCCCCGTGGAGCCAGCATGGAACGTCAGTGACACTACGCAGCCCTTCAACCTCGACCCAAGCCTGGAGCTGCTCGGTCTCAATCTCAATGAAATCTGGGGCGAATCATGGGAGCTGGGGCTGTAAACCGCCCCCCTCTCCTTGCCCCTCCCGGAGACGAAACGTGCGAACTATTTTCTTTGTAATATGCGAGCGTATGAGTTTATGTGTTTGCTGTAATGGGGAGAAAAGGGAAGAGGACGACCTGATACCCCTCTTCTTCTTCTTCCATTTTTTTTGTTCGCTTGAACTTGTAAAAAAAAAAAGCTGTCTGCAATTTTGGTGTGTTTTGTATGCGCGAAAGGAGGCGTTTTTTCTGTTTCGGTGTATGTTATAGAGATACCATGTATTATGCTTCATAAGTTTTCATGATGGTTCTGGGGAAGGGCATTGCTTTCGGGCTGCACTGTAGTATGAGGGTGGTTAGTACTTCAAATCTCAACTTCAATTCGAAGGGGTTAAACAACACGAGCTACACATGTCATCGCTTGGATCCCAACAGCCCACAATCCCGAGTATCCAACGCGTCAAACCGTCACCAAGCGTTTCTACCTTGAGAGGCGTAATCGAACAGGCCGAGGGTGATTTTTGGTCATCCCTTCCAAGACTTGAGCGATCAAGCTAGCCCTTGGATGGTGATTGTTGCCGTGGCAGAGCACTTGTTTGGTTTCCCTCAGATTCATCCATTGCTCGGCTATGGGGTATAGAGCTGAGAAAGCTGTTATCATGATGTAATAAAAGCCACCTTCGGCAGGTGCGTAGGTAGCCATACCTACCTACCTTACCTTAACGGACGAGAAGATAAGGTACGTCATTTGATGACCTTCATAAGCCACTCCAACGTCCTCCCACCACCGCATCAGCTCGCTTTTAAAAACCCAGCAACCCGAAGTTCGCTCGCCAACATTGACCTGGCACCACCAACAACGGAACTATTGGTTATCGACCAGCAAGTCACCTCTGTATTGCCCGTCACACCAGGGCTCCTCGCCTTCCGCATCATGACTCCATCATCCCTTGGCAACATACAATGTGAGGGGACGTGGCATGACTTGCCCAGGGAAATCAGGCTCCTCATCCTCAGGTTCCTGATGGAAGACGACGACTTCAAACTGAGTCGCGCGGTCACAGTGTCTCGAGAGTGGCAAACAGAGATTGAGCGGCACCACTTCACGCGGCTCAGACTGACGCCATCCCGCCTCGTTGATTTTGGTTCCATGGCCCATCGCAATCGAGCTCTCGTTGAGCATATCTGGCTCTGCTTGGAACTCGACGACTACGACTGCACCAAGTGCGCACCGCCTAGTGGAAGCATAGACGAGGAGTTGGAAGATGCGTATGCTGTCACCGATACAGCTCACTGCCCCATCACCACTGCATTCCAGAATCTCTTCTCGGCTCTCAGCAGATGGGAACCCAATGGCGATCTGACACTCGATATCAGTATCTACTCGCCTAGCGACTCAAAGCATTGGTTCAAGTATCTGACCTTTATGCCAGATACTCCTGCGGGTATGGTGGGCAGTGGTACGGAGCAGACGATGCTAAGCCAAGTCGGTGATGATCCTCAACATGGCTGGATTGCTGGGTTTCGACATTCCGCTCCAACGAGGGCGGCTATCAACAAGATTTTCCATTCAGTTATGGAGGAAGGTCCGTTCGATAGCAAGCAGTTGGAGCTCCAATGGTGGGATCAGCTTCCGCCGGAGGTGGATGCCGACGTCGCTTGCACATATGTTTGCTCGCTTCCCCCGGCTTCAGGAACTCCACTACGAGCCTTGGAGAGAATGGGGATCTATCCAGAGAGATACAGACAGAGTTGAGTATTGCTGCATACCTAACCTGCCCAAGTCATCCTTCGCTCTTAGTCATGTCAATGCTCCGCTGCTAATAATCCATATCCGGTATTTAGAATACGAATATTTGTTGGAGTCTATCCACCATTTCAATGACAATCTGAAGAGGCTTGTCGTCTTTGAAAACTTCAACCAACAGTACCCAGCTATCATGCAGAGAATCCTGAATGGGGATGACATGGCCGAATGCCACCCTATTCGCAATCCAAGCCCATCAATTAGCCGGATCATGGCAGCCACCAGCCTCAAGCTCGAGCATCTCGCAGCATCCTTCATGGTAGATGCTCGGCACTTCATGGATATCCAATCTTCTTGGGAGTGGCCAAACCTCACCTCGCTTGCGCTTACTTCCAGATTACTCGCTCTAGGAGCGGACTCGACCGAGGTCGGAGCAATGCTTCAGAAGGCGGCGGCAGCGGCCCTCAAGATGCCACAGCTGGAAACAATGGAACTCTGGAACGGGCGGAAGGGGCTGGCGGCGCTCTTTCAGTATCGGGTATTTCGCAATAAACAGCAAGCCAGAATTACTTGGAGAGGCACATGGAAATTGACCATGGAACCATCTACAATTCAGGCTTGGGAAGCCCTCGTTAATCAAAGATATCCTGGCTGGGAACTTGGCGTGGTTCAGGAATGGCTGGATGAAAATGATATCAAGTCTCATGGTGATGCTATTCGCCAGTTAATGCTTTCAAGTCAGGTCATTCGGCCCATCTCGTTGCAACAGATTCAGATAGAACAGAAGGCCCTGGAGGGCGCGAGAACTGTATAATTGACTGCGTTACGGATGCCAGAAACAAAGTGTCCCTGCCTTTGATTGTTTGTTCTCGACGACTACTGCTTTTTGATGTGGTGTCGTTGCTGTGCGTTCTCAGAAAACTACAAATTATAGGCAGCTCTCGCACTATGGGCCCTCATTGTCCATCTCTCCATTCGCTTCTCCCTCACCAGCCTCAACTTCCCCTTCATTTCTCCTATCCCCGTCCTCGTTCATCTCCCATTCCCTCATCAGCCTCTCCATTCTCCTGATCCTTCTCCTCGTCCTCCTCTTAATCATCCTCCGCACCCTTCTCTCGTTAGCATCCTCGTCCTCGTCCTCGTCCTCTTCCCCTTCCCCCTTATCCTTTTCCCCTTCCTCCCCTTCTTCTTCCCCATCTTCTTCCCCCTCATTGTCCTCTTCAATATAAGTGTCCCTATCACTAATCTCATCATACACCCAACCCGGATGAGTGTATTTCCCACCTTTTCCAAACAGAAACTTCTTTTCACCAATCTTCTCGTAAAGCGCATCAGACGTCAGTGCGCCTTTCTTGACGAGCAATTCCATCTTGTCGTCTCTGCACCGTTGCTCCTTCTCTACCCCCATTTTCTTCGTGTCCAGAACTTGAGCCTTGTAATGCTCTTCACCTGTCAGTATCCGGTCATAATGCTTTCGGCCTTGCTTGACAAAGTCGAGGGGAGTTAACCCCGTGTCTGATATTGGCGAAGGGTTGGCCCCTTTGTCCAGCAGGAGCTTGACGCATTCCAAATGTCCGTTGGCAGCAGCGCCGTGAAGGGGTGTCCATCCGTAACGGTTCGTAATTGATGGATCTGTGCCGTTTTCTAGAAAGAACCTGACCACCTCCGTCGCGCCAAACACTGCTGCCTCGTACAACTCATGGCAGCCCGCGCGATGTTTGAGATTCATGTTTGCACCATGCTTGACGAGTAGCTCAAGGACTGTGGGGGTTATGTTAGCGGAAGTTACTTAAGGAGCTGCATTCTGGAAGAGTCCCAAGTTGTTACCTTTCTTTCTCTTCATGTCTGCATTCGCCATCAAGGCTGTCCGTCCATTGCGGTCTCTCTGATCCACAGACACGCCTCGGACTAGGAGAAGTTTGACCATGTTGAGGTCGTTCCTTGCCGTGGCTCGATGAAGCAATGATTGTCCGTGATAGTTACTCAAGTCCGGCGAGATCCCAAAGTCCAAGAACAATTTGAGGACTTCATGGTGGCCCTGCTCGATGGCCACGAAGCAGGCTGTCCTGACAAAAGTCTCCTTGATGCTGTTGAGTCTTGCCGTAGATTCTGCTCTCTTCTCGTGGCTAAGGTCTTTGTTGGAACCGTGTCTATACCCACGGCTGAACGCGAGAATAGTCCCAGAGGACCTGAGATGTCGTTGCTTTATTCTCAGTCTACGTTGGTACTCGCGAATGCTGGCCGAATTTTCCAGTCTGAAGGATTCGGGGGGGAGCTCATCGAACTCTGCTAGTCTGTCTTGAGGTGACTCATCATTTGCTGGACTGTCTTCTGGATCGTCCGCGTAGCTGTCCTCACGCGTCAAGTCCACTCCGTTGCCCTCTCCAGCGTCTGGTTTAAAGTACCAGGATGCTCCGTAATCGTAATCAGAATGAAGTTCTACTTGAGCATCATCATTGGACGACGAATGGTCCACCGAGGGTACAATCTCGCCATCGTCAGAATCGGAATCGTACCAAGCTTCTGTTCCTGAGTCTTCCGTGTCAAGATGACTAAAAGTACTCTGGATTGGCTCATCTTCCACGGGTATATCCCGTAGGTCGATTGGGTCCGTGGTTGAAGACTCAAGGATGAGTAGCAGGCTGTCCTGGTCGCCTGTATGGGCCAAGTGGAGAAGCCTCCTGTATTTCTCTACTGATCTGTCAAAGTCGAACTGGTCTTTGCCGTCAGCATCAAGAGGCTGTACATGACCGACTGGTGATTCTTGTTGCTTTGGTCTAGAAGAGAGTTGAGACAGGAGCACTTGTAGGACTGCCAACAAGTATAGCATCAGAAGACCGATGATTCGGAGAAAACCCTCATCTAGAGGACCACCGACGGGGCTTCCGATCACCTGCTGGACCATCTTCATGTAGTCTCTCTGCATCGCGTAGAGAAGGATGACGTGACCCTTCTTGGTTGAGAGGTCGATTTTGGCACCATGGCCCAGCAAAATGCTGGCAACGTCATCGAGGCCGCTCTTGATGGCAACAATCAGGGCTGACTGATGGTACGGATCCAGTGCGTTGACATCGGCGCCATCCTCATCAATCAGCGAGCTGACTAGCTGGGAGCTCGCTAAGAAAACTGCAACATGAAGGGGCTGAAGGGGGGTTCTGGGACGCTTTTTCGCATTCTGGTACTGGTATGCATCATCCAGGACCGTCGAACTGGTATCGTAAACATTCAAGGAGAAAAGAAGGCGGCTGTATAGCGCCCGGCTAGGCTCGCTCGTGACGAGCTCACGAATCACTTCCTGGAGATCCGCATCTTCACCGTCCTGCAAGGTCTGGACGCTACGGTGATGTGTATGCAGATACTGTCCCGCGTATTTCAGCAACGGATAGTCTCCAGGGTTCCTCGCCCCAGACGAACTGGAGCTGCAAAAAGTGTTGGGCTCGATGAGCTGCTGAATCTCCGAAATAGACAAATACTTGGCGCAGGCAATGGTGATTTGTCTGTCGAAGTTGGGATACCTTTTTGCTCTTATGCGGTGAAAGTACTCCTGGGCCGAATAGTGAACGTAGCGGACGGTGCCATCCAAGTCTTGTATGAGGAGACCGCAGCAGTCCGAAATGATCTCGTCTTGCTGGCGCAGATACTTCTTCTCAATCCCACCTGGGCTCCCACTAATTGCGAGCGCGTGTTAAAGCTCATGAATCGAGAGTGGTCGCCGAGCATGGGCTACCCACGCCAAGGTAGACTCGGCGCGTCCCCTTCTCAGCCCTCCCCTGTTGCGGATGCGCTCCATTGTGTTCTCATAGCCGCCGTCAATGGTATCCGGCAACTTATGCAACACTTCTTCTACCTCAGCTTCTACCTCGTCGTCGGCAAGAGCGTCCATATGGAGTCGTACAATCAAAAACCTGGGCATTCGGCCTCAGATTAGCATCAGAACCTTTTAGAACAGTAGATGTAAGGTAGCGCGTATTTGCGTCTACCAAACATTTGGTCGCTGCTTACATCTTTCCCGACTTTCTTTTAACCTGCGACTTGATTTCATCCTGATATTCCTTCAAGCGTTCACGGTTGGGACAGCTTCTGATAAAATTCTGAATGTATTCGTCCATGTCGTCACCATGCGCCTCGATTTCCGCTGTTTCGAAGCCTTTCTGAAGCATGCCTAGGTGATTAAGATCTCGAGATGTGACCAATATCTTCGCGTCGGGTTTGAAGCCCTGGAGATCTCTTATGAGGGGTTCCCGACTGTTGTACGAAAACTCATCCATGGCGTCGACAACGACGGATACTGTCTTATTCCTCGTATATTCGGACAGTAGCTCCTTGATTTCGTTCAGGGATGGTCTTTGAACCTTGCCGCTGTACTTTCCTCTCTGTTCGTATTCTGAATATCGATTGAAAATCTCGGGATGAATATCATGCCCCTCTTGGAATTGGCGTAAGACGCTTCCCAGAAGGTCTGGCATGTCGAAGTTTGACTTGTAGGAAAGATATAGACGAGCAACTAGGATATCGCCAGGAATAGATGATGTCTTGTGTGCCCGTTGCTCCAAATGATTGACAATGATCGAGCTATGCGGTAGGACTTCAGTTTCATCATGCAGTAACAAGAGCAGGTGTGCAGCCAACTCACGCGAGAACACTCTTGCCGGCGCCGGCTGTCATACGTAGATAAGTCAGTTTTGGAGTCGGTAAATGCTTGATCGGTCAACTCACGTTTCCCAGCGTACCAAAGCATATTGACATCTTGATCTCTCCAGCGTTTGAACAGCTCGGATCTAAGAAGCCATCTGCCAGCTATACTGGTTGCGGACACTCTCTCTTCCAACTCTCTATGGACTCCAGAAAAGTTCAAGGGTGAAAGCCAATCGAGTATATCGTCCCGTTCGGAACGATCGCTGTTGCCAATAAGTTTGCCCACTCCCGATCTTACATCGAGACCGACCTTGAGGGTCATGATGCTGATACAGTCGCGCAGCTGCTTGTCAGCCGCGGCCAGCTTTGCAATCTCGCCGTCCAGTCTGTCGTTGCCGTTCAGCTGTCGAAGCCATTTTTCTGCCAAGGAACTTAGTCATTTCGAGGTATGGGGTTTCAAAGGTAAATCATACTGATCCTGTCCTGCACTTGTTCAGATGCGAGCTTGCAAATGCTCAGGCAGCATATGAAGAGCTCGACAACGCACTGATGCAACTCTTCTGACTCTTGTAATCGGCCGAAGTGGCTGTTGATGATGGAGAGGTTCCCGAATATCTTGGAGATCGTGCCAAAGAACATTTCAATCTTGTCATAATCGGTGGAGACTTTGGCAAAGGAATCGAACAGCCAGGCGAAAGCATTCACAACCAACGATGCCGGTGACACAGCAGGAACGGCATCCATCTAGACATTGCGGTAAGTTTCCACGGATCCAAGCACGCATCTCCGGTAGAGCAAGAAAGCTACATGTCATGATGTTGATGTTTATGACATACCGACGACGCAGAGCTCACGGAAAACCCGGCGACTCGCACAAACGTCTGAATAACGTGCAAATGAGACCCGACTTTACTGCAAGCAGTGAGAAACCTCTTGAACTCGTCGTGCCTGTGGCGTCTGAAGGACTTGAGCCATTCTTCGGGCATTGGCTCATACTCGGCATCTTCTTTCACCTTGCGATTTGCTGCAGTCGAAGCAAGAAAACTTGCTTGTGCATCATTCCACAGCTCTTAGAAGCTTCCCATCGATTTTGAAGGCGGGTTTTGATTGTGCCATAGGGAATGTAGGACGCTCATATATAACTTGGCGAGCAGTATCGCTGTGACGAAGCAGCAGTTTTGCACGCCTCTCTTGGCTCACAAGCAGGACGCTGGGAGGGCAAGGTGAAGAGACGTATGGAGTACATAGGGAGGCAGAAGAGAGGAAGGCGAGATATAATACCTGACGTAAGAATGAGCCGCAGATACTCTCCTGTGCGTATATCCTTACTCTAATCTCCTTAGGCTGGGAAGGAAAGCCCCTCGTGCTGCGACACCGCATGCACCTTGGCTGGGAGCCTCGCCACACAGCCTCGAGCCAGTCCCTGTAGAGCGAGAGATAAATGCGATCCATTGGATCTTCCTTCTGCTTGGACGCTTCCTATTGGCATTCGCCTCACTGAGAATCTTGGAAGCAGCACCTTGTGACACTGACCTTCAGCCACGCATCACGGTTTTTCAATTTCCAAGGTTACGGTCAACAAATAGTGAGACACCTTACTATTTAACCAATTTCAATTACGGTCTATTTTCTACCTGGTATTCTCTGCTTGTATAAGACGGATCTACCTGTTACCCTCGAGTCGAGTCTTACAGAGAATCAGGTGGGTTTTCTTTTTCTGTTCCTCTTGGGCTTTTTGGTCTCGAAGAACGAATAACCGTTAGCTACATGTCAATTTAGAGTTGAATTGAACCTTAGATTAAAGTAGCCTCAAGGTACCTTGTGCTAACGGCAAAAGCGCATCTAGTACAATCATTTAGAGAGCTTAAGAGTACTACTAAGTCACATACTGTAAACGCAAAGATGACTTACTAAACGTGACCATAGAATTAGATCTGTTTAGAATTAGAATACTAGCAGATTGATAAGTCAGGTAAGATATTACTAGTATACTACCTAGGTAGGTAGCCAAGATACTTGCCTTTCTTCCTCTTTTTCTTCCATCTTTTCCACCAACTTTTCTCACGATATTTTTGGAGCAAGCGGCTACCTTATTCAAAGAGAATCATTCCAAGTTACATAGGTACTTAAGTATCTAATGCACCCCCTGTCAGGTCGGATCTCTCTGCCGTCCAGTGCTCGTCACGTGCAAGTGACATACATGTACTTGTAACTGGCCGCGAGCTGACAGAAGTCCAGTCTTTCCATTCATTGACATCGCATCGCTCACGACAATTTCCCACCTCTTTCACCAGCCGCGTCCGCGACCGCGATCGCGACTAACACCTCCTCCATTGCGAACGCCACGAGCCGACTGACACGCGCAGCAACCATGCCTCCTTTCCAAAATGCACGACCACACTACAAGCGCAGAACACTTCGCATATGGAATAACCAAGTTGGGCCGGACCTGCGCGACCCGGAGCTTCTTTGGGGTATGGACTGGGAGCGCTTCAACACTGTTCGGATTCCCGTTCTGGAGGAGGACGAATATTTCGAGCGCGCACTGGAAATTGCAAAGGGTGCCAAAGACAGAGAAGATTTTGAGAGAAGCTTTAGGGAGAGAAACGCAAAGGACTGGGCGGAGCTGTTGGATTTGATGTCTGACATCACAAGACATACTCTCTATAATGACGAAAGAGACGTCTTTCCATGTCGTGATGCTTGGTGGAAAACGCGCAAAGCGTCTCAAACAGGCTCTTTGATGGATTTCGTCAGGCTATTGAAGGGCGTTGCTTTTGGGTGGGAAGCGGATGAGGTCCGCGAAACACAAGTTGATAACCCTCTAAGCGGCGAGGAGGCGCCCGCTGGCGCGGAATACACTGGCCAAGAGGAAGTATTTCCCGAGTTGGAGGATCTCGACTGGGAAGAAGAACAGGCACTGCGCGGTGATTATAGCGACTCTGTGATTTTTCACGGGACTTACACATACTTCCCAGCTTCTGAGCCTGCGTCAAAGGCTCCTGATGCGGCTCTCTGTGCTGACGGCGATGTCCTTTCAATGCAGCAAGATGCTGCGCCTTCAGGAATGGCGTCTAGTTCAGAAGATGACGGATCAAAGGAAGCCCAACGTCTACAGCGGAAGCGGTAAGGAAGTCCTTCCCGGGTTGGAGACTAGGATGCTAATATTTCGCTTAGCAAGAGACTACGATTCAGCGATGATATTGTCCAGGTTCCTGAGCCCAATCAAGCTTCTAGTCCACGTTCCGCGGACGATGGAAGCGTAACAGGCGAAAGACAACTCCCTGGCGATGGCAACGATCGAGCATCTAAACGTCAAAAACTGGACGACTCTACTACAGGATCACATACTAACCCTTCCTGTCAGCATGATCAAAGCACCCTAAAGAAAAGGCCTATACGTGATGATGATGATGATGATGATGATGATGACGGTGATGGTGAGCAAAGGCATAAACGTCAGAAAGTCAGCTCTTTCCAGCAAAATCACGCTGGGGCAGAAACCAATGCATCCAGGATCAACAAACGACCTATATGCGATGATGATAATGAAACTCATGATCATGATGATAATGATAATGATGAGCATAGGCACAAACGTCAAAGACGCGACGCTTCTTCCCGGCAACAAGCAGAGGCAAATGTGAACGAACCGAGGGTCAGCAGTAAGCAGCGTTCTGGACGCAGCCGTCGAAAACGAAGCAACGCCAACCGCGCGCCTGCAGACATCAAGACTCGGTCTTTGAACAGAGTCAGGCCCTCTACCTTTTGGGAACTGGATCATACTGGCAAGGCTTCTATCCGTATTTGATGAACAGCTGTTCGGTATCTTGGTGTCTCTGAGAACATGGTCGCTATCCTGGCAGGGCTGGGTGCAGCGGCGTAGTTCTCAGGAAGCACATGGCGGCTGAGTGTCTCTTAAGGACATGGTCGTTATCCTGGCAGGGCTGGGTGCAGCGGCGTAGTTCATAAGAGGCACATGGCTGTCGAGTATCTCTGGGGACATGGTCGTTATCCTGGCAGGGCTGGGTGCAGCGACGTAGTTCCCAGGAAGCTCATGGCTGCTGGGTCTGTATCACCAACGTGGGCTGGGTACAGCGGCGTAGTTCAGACAAGCAACAGCTGGACTCAGCCTCCATACAGTTTCTGTGAGCGTGGTCGTTATCCTAGCAGGGCTGGGTGCAGCGGCGTGGTTCACATGATCTTGTATCAATGAACGGTACGCCCATGACGGAAAACCCGTGCATGCCACACTCACTCCTCCATGCATACCCCTGTGCGAAAAACCCGCGTAGGCTGTAAGACGTGTTGACTCCCGGTTGGTCAGGAAACCGCATCTCCTGCAGCTCAGCTGTGGCACTTGGCGTGATTGATAAATACTCGTACTCTCTCGGCTTCCCATCTGCGTAATGCTGGACAGACGGCCAGCATCCTAGCTAATACCTCACGACCCTGCCTCCTACTCTTTTCTAAAACCGCAATCTACAATGGTGTCTCGAGGGACGGGGTCAACCCAAGAGTCCCGTTCTATCACGCGTGTGCCTAACCAACAATACATCGAAGAGCAGGGATCCACTGCCACTGTAGAACTCGGTGCATTCGTGCATGTTCCGATTCAACAAGCCATTGAAGATGCAGACTCGACGCGAGAAAAGACTCCTATGACGCATATTGTTAACCGACAAGGACTCCAAGGTCCACAGACGACACAATATACCAATTCATCAACGCACGCTCCGGAAACACAAGCCATCGAAGATGAAGAGTCGACCCAAGAATTCACGGTCCCGCCACACGCCCCCCGGTTCCAAGATGCCTTACGTGAAGTTATTGCTTCAGCTTCAACGGATATTCCTGATAGACAAGTCATCGGAGATGATGAGACCACTCAAGAATTTACTGCTTCAACTATCACACACGTTCCCAATGGGCCAGCTATAGAAGGTCAAGAAGCTGCTCAGAAATTGACTGCTTCAGCTTCAACAGATGTTCCTGATCGACAAGCTTTGGATTGTGACGAGACAACTCAAGAATTTACTGCTTCGACCATCATACAGATTCCTGATCAACAGGCCTTTGGCGACGAAGAGAGAACCGAAGAACATACTGCTCCAAATGCGACACAAGTTGCTGAACGACCAGCTATTGAACACGAGGAGACGGCCCAAGGTCACATTGCTTCAGAACGCAATACAGATGATTCAAAGTCAGATCATGAATCCACCGCCTCATCATCGACGCACAACTCTGGTAGACACGCCGCTGAGACCCAGGAGACAGCTCAAGAAGTCCCTATCTCGACTTCCTTTGCCGCAAACCTCCCTGATAGACAAGTTGTTGAAGCTGATGCCCTCACTCCTGTACCTCCGTTCACCATAACACCTCTGCCATCCACCGCTCTTACGCACGCCACTGGTACGCATGCCATGGAAGCTCGCCAAGAGGACAGCCAACCTTGCCGTGCGGGCCCTGCTTCTTATGCCGCTTCGATCCACGAAGTTGCTGCTACTTCCTCCTCGTCTGAAGTGCGGACCGAAGCACGAAACACTGAGATACCGAAGAAAGACGACGAACAGCGGCCAGAAATCAGCAAAGAAATCATCAGTGCCTCCACGACTGTGCCGAGTGCTCGGCTCACCATCGCGTACAATCGCCGTTTCATTGCCAACGACAAAGATCTGAGCAAAGATGTCGTACGCCATCCGAGGACTGCCACTGGATGGGACTTGATCAGCGTTGTCCAAAGCGCAAAACATGCCGACTTTATGATCAACCTGTCATATCACAACCGCCCTGTTGAAGAAGCCGTTCGTCGCTTTATCCCGTACTCTCTCTCTCTCCAACTCATCTTCCAGCCAGCCAGCGACAACTGTGTCTTGTCCAACCGCGGTGGTGCGAAATTCTACTTGGAGCACCTGGAAGCGGCATGTGCATGCACTCGAAACACAATTGATAGCATGCAGTGCCACGTCTTACTCCCTGGCATGTGGAGGATCCTGACGCGTAGTGAGAAGCCGCACGAGGATGAGGAGTACAGCCTAGTTCAGTGGTTGATACTGCCGAGAAAATTCACTGCTTCAGCCGATGGCGAATCGACCAAACGACAGAAGCTCAGCGAGACCCGTCGGGTTCGGAAACACCAGGATACAGCAATCCTCATCAGGGATCTTGGAGATGGGCAGTCCATGCGTATTCGGCGTGTGCCAGGCGACACGGCAGATTATGAGTTGCAGCGCATCAAGCACATTGCCTCGACGGCGTCCGCATATGTCTTTGCGTGCCGGCACTCCAAAGTGGCTGGGCCTTTGGCTGTCAAGGTTATCGACTATGACACTGAATCCGTCAACCGGTTCAACAGAAGAGCAGCCGCCCATCTGACTGCCCTTGTGGCAGCCTGGAATCGGGAGTTGACTTTCTTGCAAACATTCAACCATGTAAGCTATTGGTCCCCTTGCGTCGTTGGTCGCACATGTTCTTCTCTCACACCCAGCAGAACCACATCGTTTCGCTCAAGGCCTTTGATGGCCGTTTGTTGGCCCTTTACATGGAGAAGCTCCCCCCTTCTCTTGACCGCGGTTCTACTACTAAGCTAGACTCGTCAAGCGTGAGGGCGATTCTATACGACATATCGTCCGCTCTCGTTTACTTGGAGAGGAAAGGCATCGTGCATCACGACATCAAGCCACACAACATTGCACATTCTCCTGCCCGGGGCGCTGTACTCCTGGATTTTGGACAGGCTGCAGCAGCCAAATCTTACGAGCCACACGGCGGAACGCCTGCCTTCCTGCCTCCTGAATTCTTTGACCACGGTGACCGCGGTCATGCAGGAGATGTGTGGGCATTCGGCGTTACAATGCTGTATGTGCTAGGCAAAACCCCAATGCCCAGCTTACGGCTGGATATTCCTCTGCGTGACTTGTACAAATTCGGTCGGCCGCCACAGGTGGGAACGTTGATGAAGTCTTTTGGGCTACTAAGAGAAGGGTTGAATCAAGAGGACGAGATTGAAAAGTTGGTGTTTCGGATGCTTGAACCGAAACCCGCGACACGAGCGACGGCCAAAGCCATTGTGTCGGCGCTGGAAAATAGTAAGTGAACTACTTATATTTTCGCGTTTGATGACTGGTGACGGGATCGGGCATTCGATGCATTGCTTGCCATTGGACTTGTTCTGGAGAGTCTCGGAGCCCCTTTCATTGCATATATCTTGTTGCTTGGTCTTATGACGAACCGGTGATAGGGTCAAGGCAATGAGATTGTGAAGCCCGGCAACGTTCCTCTATGAGGTGAACGTATAACTTGGTAGATTTGCCCCTTTGTATTCCACTCGTGATACATCGAGCCCTCGGCTTCACCTCCCCACGGGTACCCGATAGCTATTCGTGGTCTCTGCCACTGACTTCTCTTTGCCATAAGTTTTGTTTTTCCATCATAGACGTTCCACAGTCAGCAGCTCTCAGATGATCCGTCCGGCATGCGAGCGAGTGCCGACATTTGAGAACCACCAGTGCATCTTCTTTCTGCTGACGTGCATCTTTCTTCAATTGGGTGCATCGTCCAATCGAATAGACGGACGGAATTTGTGTCTTGCAAACATCTGAATTTTAGGTCCAGTAACGCATGACACTGAACATTAAAGGCAAGGTGTCCGGCTGAGTCGAGATATCGGCCAACAAACAGAACTGGACAGGTACATAGTCAAGAGTACCAAGCAGTGACACCCATGCCCCGTAAGTCAAAAGCTCGCCAGTGAGGGGCGCAGAGCTTCCAGGGACCTTGCAGCAGCGGGGAGGCCGGCGCTGATTGGCTGCGGACGGGATCTGTGACAGGGCCGCCCGCCGGACGAAGTACCTTGTACCCGCTACCTGTTCGCTGTGTCGATGGCCAGCTTTTGGCGCCTTCTCTCAGCTCGGCCTCAACACCATGACGTTGCCACCTCAACCGCAATCCGCCATCACCAGCTCACCTCCCTCTCTCGCCCCCAGACCTCGGCCTAGCTGTGCGGCGCTCCCCGGCAAGGCTAGACGCAGCAGCGGGCTGGAGATGTCGGCTCGGCCTTGTCCTGGCCGCCGCCTTGCACCCGCCTCGCGCTGAGACCGAGGCACCTTCACCATGGCCGACGGCTTCAGCAACATCCGCGTCTTTGTCCACTGGCGCGACCAGACCGTCTTCGCGGGCGAGGCGGTCCAATGCACCGTCACCTTTCGAAACATTGCCCCCGAGGCGAGCCAGCAGCAGCAACAGCAGCAGCTGCAGCCCTTCTCCTCTCACCCGCACGCCCAATCCAACTCTCATTCTCGCCCATTCAGACCCGCGGCAAGGCGGCAGCGTCGGCCAGAGGCCATCGACGAGCCGCCCTGTCGCTGAGCGTGCCCTCGCCGAGCGCGAGAAGCCGGCAGGGCTCGATCCAATGGCCTCAGCCCGTTGCTTCCGGCGAGTCCCGCGGCCATGCGCACAAGCGATCCATATCCATTGTGTCCATCGGATCGACCACCAGCACCATCGACGAGCATTCGCAGTTGCCGCGCTATGACAACTCTCCACGGGCGCAGCGGCACTCGCATAACCGCGCCAGCAGCTTGCAGATTGCGTCTCGCGGCCCGCCCACTATTCCCTCGACTCCGCAGTCTGGTATGAAACTCTACTTGACAAGTCGTCGAACTGTTCTGTTTACACGGGCGTCAATTGGCTGACTGACTTCTCCCTAGGCTCATTCTCACAAAGGCCATCCTCCTCTCCTTTCAACGCTTCGTATCCCCCCGATCGATTTGGCCGCATACCCGTTCCGAGGAGCCCTCAGTCTTCAACTCTATCGGTACAGCGCAGGTCCTCCAAGGCCTTGGCCAGCCCCATGCCCAGCCCCATGCCCGACTTTCGGTTCCCCGCTGCGCCTGCGCCAGACTCGGAGACGGTTCCGAGCCCTCGAAAAGCGTCTGGCAACAGCATGCTGAGCCCGAGAACAGGACCGGTTGACGGCAACATCCCCATACGCTCAAAGGAACAGCTTCCGCCTGTGCCCGACAGGCCAGTCCTTACCGCCCGCATACTCTCCAGCACGAGCATGGCTGGGGGGACTCCTCGAAGCAGCGGTGAATTTTACTCCATCAGCAACAACTCGTCCGAGACGTTGGCCTCGGAGTACGTAGCGCCGCCTCTGACGAGAGGTTCCGGGAGACCATCGTACCCGCGCCGTGGCTCAGCCTTTTCTCCGCATCAGTCGAGGACCGAGTCGCTGATGATGGGCTTTGCCCAAATCCAAGGCTCCTTCTCGCTGGACGGGTCCCTCATCAGCCTTGCGCCCTTTGAGCAAGTCAAGAAGAAGGCCGTTGTTGGCGGGCGAGGCGGTGGAGTGGTTGGACTCGACTCGGGACGTCGGGAGAATGGCCTTTTACGCGGCTTTGGCTGGGGCAGCATAAGTAATTCTCTGGGCGATTTCCTCGGTGGCGGAGAGCTGAGCACCATCAAGGAGATGCGTGGGGTTGCAAACTCAAAGGCCGTTCCGTTGCTCAGCACGCCACAGTCGATCCTCTTCGTCGACCTGCAGCTGGCTCCTGGCGAGAGCCGTTCGTTCGAGTACACCTTCAAGCTCCCGAAAGGCTTGCCTCCTACGCATAAGGGAAAGGCAATCAAGATTTCATACAGCTTAGTTATTGGCACTCAGAGACCAGGAGGTGCTAGAGAGCAGCATGTCCGCACGGTCGAGGTGCCATTCCGTGTCCTAGGCAGCGTCAACAGCCACGGTGAGATTCTCGGACACGACCTCATGAATCCTTACATCTTACTACGCGATGAGGCTCTGGTCAAGATGGTTGGGAAGCAGCAGAAGAGCCACGCAGAGCGCGAGGCGTCGGGAGGATCTGCTGCCATGAGCGACTTTTTATCATACGTCGACAGCCTGACGAATCGGCCTGGCGACAAAACAGGGGGCTCACTGCTGTCCCCAACAGCGACTCCGGATCTACGGCGGCTTTCGTCATCTAGCTTTGAAGAGACGACCTCGGCCAAAGAAGCGATTCGTCTCGCGATCATGAAGAGCAACCAGACGGGCCAAGGACAGCAGAGCGCCAGTCGCTTCGAGATTGCGCGCAACGGGCAGAGGGTCGGCGTGGTGATGCTGACTCGGCCTGCCTACCGCTTGGGAGAGGTTGTGACCATGGTCATTGACTTTGCCGATGCCGACATTCCCTGCTATGCGGTCCATGCGACGCTGGAGTCATCTGAAAGAATAGACTCGTCGCTAGCTCTGCGATCCGACTCGAGCATACATAGAGTAACGCGCAAGGTGTACGTTGCCTCGTCCGAGTCCACGCTCTTCACACGGCGGGTGGTCTTCACCCCTACGATACCCATCTCAGCCACGCCCGAATTCGTCACCAGCGGCGTCAGTTTCGAATGGAAGATCCGCGTCGAGTTCGTCGTGCCCTCACAGGGCCACGACGCGTCCAAGGGGCAGCAAACGCCGTATCCGCTGCTGGAGCAGATCTCGAGGGACGACAAGGGGGGCTTGGTCCTCGTGGCTGTCGAGAACCTGACGTGCGAGAGCTTCGACGTGCCCGTGCCTCTGCGCGTGTACGGAGCGGTCGGGACCGGGTTGGAGCGCTTGGAGAGGGACGAGGCGTCTGAGGAGGGGCTTATTGTGTAGAAGTAGAGAGTTACGTGCTTGGTGTTGCCGTGGGGGTGATATTGGGTTATTTGATGTTGAGAGGGACAGTTTTGCGAGCTTTGAAGTTGAGCCTCTTTTGAAGAAATGTAACATATCAAGCTTGAATGAAGAGATTCTGCCTTCAGAGCTTCTTTGTGATGACAGTCTGGGTCAAGGAAATTCGGGTACTCATTATACTCGCTAATTATCAAGGTCTACCTACATCAGTTACGAAGCCATCACATTACCGTCGTCAATAAAATATCACGAGAGAGATCTCTCTTAAATTTCCTGCAGACAATGAATGTCACTCACATACGAGAAAAAACCAAATAAGAAAAAGAAGACAAAAAGACAGACAGACTGGCAAAAAATTGACAGAACAGTCGAGTGTCTACATGCAGCGGAATTCGAACGGGACGTCTCATCGTTCTGTGCCGGCCGGCATGCGCCTCGCTGCGAATTACCACTCGACTGTTCCGCCAGCTATTATGAAAGGGAAAGAAGTTTCTGGCTTATCAAGGGGCGTGGCCTGGCCTGTGTGTGGTCTGGATTTTGGTATGAAGAGGGAAGGAGCGGGCGTGATGGTGTGTGTGGGTTCACTGGTTGCGCGGGAAGGAGCATCCGTGGAGGGCCTGGCTGAGTTCATTACCTCTCCCTGTGCTGCCCCTATTCCTTTTTGGCTGCTGTTCGAGAATACCTCATACCAAAAGAGACTCGATCAGTCAACTTCTTTCTGTCTGGCAGAGAATCAGACTCTCTCTTTTTTTCTTCTATACAGTCCAAAAGAAAAGGAGCAAAAAAGGAATCGTCAAAAAAAAAAAAAAAAAAAAAAAAAAAAAAAAATGGCAGACCAGTCGAACGGTTCCGCCATTGACAACGTTCGAACACGACGTCTTCCGCTTCCGCGGGCGTCGGTCGGCGTACCTAGGTAGTACCTCGTCAGGCTCACCAACTCGACCATTCCACCAGCTATTGGGAGAAGGGAAGGAAATCCCTGGCCTATAGGGAGGCGTGGCCTGGTCTGGGCTTTGGATAAAAAGGCAGGAGCGTGCGTGAGTGTTGAGGGGTGTGCCTCATCCGAGGGAGGGAGGAGCTGTCGGTCTGGAAGGAATCCTGGAGGTTCCCCCCTTTTTTCTGAATGCAGCTGTAGTTGAAAAGCGTACTCGTGTCGAGGAGAATCAAGCTGCTCGGTATTCTGCAGATTCATCGAAATGTTGCAGAGGCAAAAAATAACAGACAATGTCCAAAAAAATCGTGGAACAGTCGAATGGAATCTGCACTTATCGGCACTCGAACCTACCGCGTCTAAGGAAAGCCCCCTCGCCTGAACAGTCTTCCACTCGACTATCCCACTTGAGTAGCCGGCTGTTTGGAAAAGCAAGGCGAGTTTCTGGCCTATCAAGGGATGTGGCCTGCGCTGGCACCTGTCAGTCTGAGGAGGGCAGCGTGGGCGGCAGTTGTCGGTATGTGGGAGAAAGGAGCCCTCCTCCACGAAGCCAAAGATTTGGATTTCTCGTTCCACTGAAGCTGTGAGTAGTTGGAAAGTGCGTATTCGCGTCGAGGAGAATCAATTTCTCGGTATCTGCCAGAGGAGTATTTCTGTACAATCAGAGGCAAAAAGGAAAAAAAGGCCGAAAAAAATCGTGGAGCAGTGAGCGGTCTCAGCTGCAACGGGCATTCGAACTGCCGCGTCTAAGGTCAGCCCACTGGCCCTTTAAGCTGCCTCTGATACCACTCGACTGTTCCACCAGCCGGCTGTTTGTTGGAATATGGTAGCAAGAATCTGGCCTATAAAGGAGTGTGGCCTGCAGCTGGCACGTCTGCGGTGCGAGGGTCCGAGCGCCAACGATGGCGATGGCCAGTGTTCTTTGCAGCATCGAGGAGAGATATTTGTGAGGAATCGGCCAGCTTCTCACAGAGTATTCCGTTCCACTAGAAAAAGGGGGGATAGAAGGCAGAGGAGAATATTGTGTTGCGACGAAGGCGATATCGTCACGCTATTGACCTTGTTTGACTGGTTCTGCCTCCAGCAACGTCCGGTGCCCCTCGGTTGTTCCGTGATATCTACAGCAGACTTCTGCAATAAGAAAAAGGGCCAGGGTACGAGGTCTCCGAACTACAGACACCTCTCATACCCATCATTGCAGAGGAGCTATGAAAAGAAATCGAGAAATCAAATCTCTGAACGTATCATCCAGCTCATGCAAAAAAAGAAGAGGAAAAAAAAAAAAGGACAAAAAAAAAAGAAGAGGCGGAAGCAGCCGAGGGTCGAATCGTCGCCTTCACCGGCGGGCCCTGCCTCCAACGAGTCTCGAGTCCGCTCGACTGTTCCGCGATGATCAGTGCCGCACTTTTGGATTATATAGGGACGTGGCCTGGGCTTGTCGTTTTGGTTCGAAAAGTCGTATCGCTGTGACGTTGGAGGTCGTGGGCGGGGGGGACCGCTGTATTTATACCCTACGGAATGGGCGCTACAGGGGTGCGACCCCGCTGAACGCACGATCCAGTACGCTAAATTCGGGTGACCCACAGCGAAGAGGGCGCTACCTCGTGGAACGGAGCTGATGGGTTTCATGGTGTCACTCCACCTTTGACGTTGATACTCGTACGAAGTACTACCTTACTAGTATTCGATATCACCAACCTCAACTTCTACCGATATGCTTCCCCCCTATCTACATGTATTCTTCATCCACCACGCAAGATGTCCAAGATGCCAAAACTACCTCTTATCGCGCACTCTGCCAGATCCCTCAGAAACCCCCGGCGCCCTAAGAAACAGCCGCAGCTTCTGCAACTCCTCCTCATCCCTCCCCTCCTCAACAACACGATCCATCCTCCCATCATCAAACGCAATCCCCCTCCAAAACAAAATCCCCAGCTTCCGCGCCGCTTCCACTCTTTGTACCTGAACCGCACTCATCCGCCTCTGTCCCGTCAAAGCTAGAAACTCGCACCAAAAGAGATGGCGCAGCTCTCGGTGATCTGCGTAATATCGGAACCCCTGAGACGACGGAACGACAGTCTCGCCGAGCATTTCCTCAATCCCGTAGAGGGCCATGCCGAAGGGGAGCCACTCCGCTTCGGCCCAGTCGATGAGGCCCGTGAGACGGCCTGTCTTTGGGTGGACGAGGATGTTTGCCGGGAGGAGGTCGCCGTGGGTGAGACACCAGTCGGACGCCTGGATGCCGTGGAACTGGCTCTGCGCTTCCGAAACGTGTCTTTGCAGGTCTGCGTCTTCAGATGGCAGGCCGTTCAAGAGACTCAGCCGCCATTGCATCGACTCGCCGATTCTACCCTTGGAGATACACTCTTTGAAAGGCTGTCTTGCACGAAAACCGAGGGCAAACACCTTGGCCAGCCCACGCATTAGCCTCCTCTTGTATATCCTATCCTCAGCTTCAGCCTCTCGCCCCTTCATCCCGTCTTTCCTCCTCCTCCGAAACTCCGATAGCGGGATTCCCGGAATTCTCTTGTGCAGATAGACGTGCATCATTGGTGGGCTTACATGCCCATCACGGTCCTGTGAAGGAATGCCCTGGACCTCGCCCAAATACGTCGTCGTTGGAGCGTATCTGCCGTAAATAGCTTTGGCCTCCCTGCAGGTATTCATATCCAGCATGAACGCCACAGGCCGAAACTGCAGCAAATAGTCCTTTGATAGACTCAATGTATAAGAGCAATAGCCCTGCGTTGGCGAAGGCGTGGCTTCTACGCCGGGGAAGCGCATCCGAGCATATTCATCGCACGCCTCTCTAGTCTTTCCGTCGAATCCGTTGCGCGTAAAGAAGGCTTCAATGTCTTCGTCGTCATCTGGACGGATCTCAGCATTGGCTGTGTAGCTGCTGGCCTTTTCGGTGCTGCCCCAAGCCATGATGCAAGGGAACGACTTATGTCACTCAGAAGCAAAGGTGAATATCATGGTCTTTGAGTGCTATTGCGCAGCACGAATAGCTCCACCACAGGAAGTAGACATTTGGAGAACACGTCTGTTCAGATGAGGAGAGACGGGACAAGGTCAGGGCAGCCCCTTTATAAGCAGAAGAGAAGCACATGTAATGACAGCTCGCATTTCGAAGGATCGCTACCCAAAAAGCCACCCCCACACATCCATGGCTCTACTAAACCTGCACATGACGCGACCCCTCTCGAACTCCCTGGACTGCGGCTGAACATCGATGCCTGTCGTCAAAAGCTTGTCACTTGATGAATATCCCAAGCGGGTGAGGCATGATGCCTGTTAGGCCATGGTCACAATACTACATGGTAATCAAACGAGCGCTCCTCGATGACCACACCTCGTCATCGAATGTCAGACAGCTCTCATGAGCCCGTCAATATGTCGCCGTGAGTCTCTGGACGAGGTAATCGCCGCTGTTGATGCCGGCATACTTCTTCTCGTGCTCGGTAGCATACGTCCCCGGCAGCGCCTCAATCAGGTCCTTGAAGTTGGGGTTGCAAAAGTAGCTAACATCCCCGCGTTAGAACTTGCACAGCGTCAAACGAAAACCTTTTTACATCATGCCACTTACGCAATGCTATATCGTGAAGGATACGTCGTGCCCTCTTTCCTTGGCGGCTCAACGACTCTGTGAATAGTGCTCTTGATTGTATCGTTGCTCCATCTCGCCAACAAGTCGCCGGCATTGACAACGATGGTACCTTCGATAGGAGTCGCATCAACAAACGTTCCGTTGGGACTCTTCACCTGAAGACCGCCCCGGTCATCCTGGAACAGAAGAGTAATAGATCCGTAATCCTATATCAGAAACTCGTCAGGAGGGGAAACAACACCGTGTGTAACATGACATATAACGGGCCTGCTTACGCTGTGCTCCCCGGCACGAACTTGGCCTGGCGTATTAAAGACATCCGACTTGACTTCCGGATAATGCAGCAGCCGCAAGTTGTTATCGCCCACGTCAACAAACCGATCAAAGAAAGTCTCTTCGAAACCCATCCCCATGGCAATGGCCCGCATGACTTGCACGTGCAACGCCTTGCACTGCTCAAAGAAGCTCACCATGTCCGCCCGGAAGCCCACAATGGAGCCCTCTTCGCTAGGCCAATTGTTCGGATGCCCTTCTTCGTCGTCCCGGCCGATCTCAAGGCTTTCCTTCAGATCCGGCACCGCGCTGCGCACCTTTTCCACCTCGGCATTGTCCTTGAGCAGCGACACCTTTTCTCGCCCGTGGGCCACGTACCCGCGGTTGGCCTGCGGAGTGGTCCACGACAGGGCCGCTTTCTTTTCCAGAGGTTGGGCAAAGAAGTTTGCCGACATGTCGAAGGTGTGCTTGACGGTTTCCTGGGAGATTGGGTGGTTCTTCAGATAGATGAAGCCGGCATCTTGGAAGCCTTTGAGGATGGCCTCGGCTGTCTTTTGGCGAGTAGATGCGTTGCCATTTAGAAACTCGGAGAAGTCGATGAGCTGAATGAATCATGAGCCTTTGCATCGGCATAGAGTCGTATCTTCAGCAGCTTAGTATGGTCACTCACGGGGATGAAGAGCCCATCTTTGCTCACTGCCGCATTAGCCGCCATTATGCCTCCGATGAGACGAGAGAATGCTTGATTCACAGATGCGGAATAATACTGCTGAGGAAAGATTTAGGCACATGTGTCGTCCTTCGTATTTATATCTAAAAGGAAAGGCTCAGCTAGCGCAAGCTACAAACATCTCTCCATTCCGATGCAACATCATTATTGCTACATTCGTCGGCGGCGCCGTAAGTTCTCACGGGATAGCGCGGGTGCCGGCAGACGAATTCGAACCGCCACTGGTGAGAGCTTCCTCCGACCTTCGACACATGCGTATCTAGAGCCAAAGCTTGAGGCCGCGATAAGCTGGGCCAAGAGACGGCAGCTAGTCGGCTTAGTCTTGTGCTGTATGCATGGGATGGCTGATCTGCTCGACTCTGACTGGTGCAACGGGCTGATAATCGCGGTGGGGAGTCGAGAATCGTGCGGGGCTGTGATCGTTACTGTGCCGTGCCCCTCTTAAAGACAACGCATGAAGAGGCGTATCAGTTCTATCACCTCCCATGTCTCAGTGTAACATGTCCGTTCGTTAAGTGACTCCTTGGGCGGCGGAAAGCCACTTGAGGGCTATCGCCGCTTCCCCGCAATACTCCCGCGTGCTGTTCAGACGAGAGAGGATGAGCCTGTCTCAACAAGAAGTCTTCTTCTCATAGACAAACCTCGGAGATCATCATCGTGACAGAACGATTCACCTTTCCCCGGCTTGTGGTATGGCAGCTTCCAAGATGCGCGTTGTGGACATCCACACGCACATGTATCCGCCATCTTACATCAAGATTCTCGAATCTCGCACCACAATCCCTCTCGTCCGCACGTTTCCGCAGACACCAGAGCCGCGCCTGATACTCCTCGAAGCTGAACTGAAGGCGCTCGAGGAAGCCACCAATGATCCGACAGCTAAGCCTCCTGGACGGCCGCTCACTTCTCACTTCGCATCACTCGCTCAGAAAATCCACTTCATGGACACCCATGGCATCGACATTTCGGTAATATCCCTGGCTAATCCATGGCTCGACTTCCTCAGCGCATCTGAATCGGGAAAGATTGGGGAGTCAGTCAACCAAGAGTTCTCGCGCATGTGTAGCGAGCATCCCGGGCGCTTGTTCTTCTTTGCGACATTGCCCCTGACTGCGCCTCTGGAGACGGTGCTCGCCGCGATATCCCATGTGCAGAGCCTTCAATATTGCAGAGGCATCATCCTCGGCACCTCAGGTCTGGGCAAGGGACTTGACGATCCTGCTTTGCTGCCAATATTCGAAGCTTTGGCGGCGGCAAACCTGGCCATATTCCTGCATCCGCACTATGGACTGCCCAACGAAGTTTGGGGGCCCAGAGCCAGCGCAGAGTACGGCCACGTTCTGCCCCTTGCCTTGGGCTTTCCCATGGAAACCACCATCGCAGTGGCGCGGATGTACCTGTCCGGCGTGTTTGACAAAGTACGGGATCTGAGAATGATATTGGCCCACAGCGGAGGGACTCTGCCCTTCTTAGCAGGCAGGATTGAAAGCTGCATCATGCATGATGGACAGCTGGTCAGGGAGGGCAAGGCCGGTAAGGGTCGGCGAACAATCTGGGATGTCTTGAAGGAGCAAATCTACCTCGACGCCGTCATTTATTCCGAGGTTGGGCTCAAGGCAGCAATAGACGCCAGCGGTGCTGATAGGTTGATGTTTGGAACCGACCATCCCTTCTTCCCCCCTCTCGAAACTGATGAGCAAGGAGAGTGGGAGAGCGTGAGCTTGAATGCCGACGCGGTGACCAAGGCTGTTGGCGAAGGGTCGGGGGAGGCAAAGGCCATCATGGGAGGCAATGCTATAAGGATCCTTCGACTTGACCAAAACGTTTGAAGACCGCCGAGCTTGCCCTTTTTGCGCAGTTATGCTTGGTGGTGGATAGATGATAGATAGCAGACAGGAGTTGAAATGACTCGGTGATGATGGCTATTTGTTCGAATTAGGCGTGGGTTAGACGGCTGCTGTGTCCTGCTGAAACTTCATCTCCGCATCGTGAATGCGTTGTCGAGCCTCTATCATCTTCTTCTCCGCGTCCTCGAGCTCCTGACTGTTCGTAGCATCAAGCTTCTGCAGGTTCCTCACTGCTTGAACGGCCCGCAGCTTGTCGCAGACCAGTTCCCAGTACTTCTTCTTGACCGAACCGAGATCCACGAGGTAGTCGCCGGGAACAAGAACAGTGCCATTTGAAGGCCCTGGCTGCTTCTTGATACCTTTTGTGGCCTTGATTGACTTCTTCATCTGCTTCCGCCTTGCCTTTTCCTCCCTATTCTCCCTCACTCTACGAAGAGCCTCGGCCCTGTCCTCCAAGTCCTGCGCTGCCTTAGCCTGCCGCTCCTTCTCTTCGTCATGAAGACGCTGCACTTCTGCAAGTCGCTCTCGCTCCTTGGCTAGCTTCTCCTGTTCCCGCTGCTGCTGCTGTTGCATCTGCTGTCTGTGGGCATTTTCGCGGGCCTCGAGGTCGTCGGCAAATCTTTGGTGCTCCTTGTCCATTGCCTCGCGCTCTTGTTTGCGCAGCAGCTTGGCCTTAAGAGACTGGTCGTAGGCCGCACGAGCATTGGGATCGGACAGAATGTCCCTTGCTCTTTCGAATAGCTCCCATTTTGCCGCATCAAACTTCTCACGCGCCTTGTCCGGGTGGTTGTTCAAGGACGCTTTTCTCCAAGCCCGGTGGACATCTTCCTTGGGGGTGAGAGCATCCACGCCGAGAAGTTCGTAGAGATCAATATTGTTGTCTGCATATTCAGTTGCGAACCGTAAAAGGTCCGCCTTGTCGTCGCTCATTGTGAGAGTCTGTCGGGGTCTTCCAAGTTCTATGAGATGATGGCCTTTGAGTTGTCTTTTCGAATGAATGCAGCGCGGTGAGAAGAGAGTAGAGATCGGGAGTTTGACGAGAAGAGAGAAAAAATGCAGAGGTTGGATGTGGACTAAAAGGGTGCCTGCCTGATGCCTGTACGATTTATGAGTGACAGATTCAATTCGAGTCGCGACTTCCGCGCTTGAACGAGACAGCGCTCGATACGCTATCACGTGATGCGCCAAAGCCTCAGGTATTCGCCACTCCATCTCAAGGCCAATTCGATCTTCAAGTATCATTCAACATCTACTATATCTATTATATGCTGCCTACTCAATTTCGATCCAAAATTTATATGCTGAACTCCCGGCTATGGATACAAATGCTGCTCAGATACATTATTTCAACATCACATCACAAATTCCCAAACAAGGTTGCGCTCCTCAGGCGACATCCCTCCCGCTTCTTAGAGCGGGAATCTTCTTGCCTTGCCAGTCGATATCCTGGGTCTCGGCAAATAGGTAAACGTTTGGTGTTCCCTCTGACAGCTGTAGGAGATACCGCTCATATGGCCCTAGCGGCTCTTCCACCATGATTCTCTGCTTGGGATCTGTGGGCGCAGAGCGCTGCGGTCCGGCATATTCCCAGATCCATCTCCCATCCTGTTGCTTATCGACCCCAGATTCATCCGGAGGACCCTGCCACCAGCTCGGGTTGCGAGGGATCGGGTCCTCGAATGTTGCATCGGTGTGCTTCAGCTGCCAATTGGCCATGGATGGGCAGGTCCACACGGCTTTATCGTCCAAGCCAAGCCCCTTGCAAGCAAGCCGAACTCTGGCCGAGCTATGAATGCGCTCGTTGGTGTCTTGCAGAAAGATGCCGGTCTCGCGGTCAGTCTCTGGGTCGGTTCGCTTATACAACCCGGGAGTCCTGTTTTCGAATCCCGAGAGCTTGTATATGAAATCGCCAGCCTTGTTGATGGATCCCAGTGCCCACGGCCGAACTGGTTGGTTTTCCTTATAGATGGGTTCAACAGCCCATTTCAGCGTCTTCTTTGCGGGTTTCAGGCTCTTATAGTAACCGATGGTCTTCTGTGCAACTCTCTCGAGGCATGACAAGTCGAATTCAACTCCTACAGATGCCATCTGGTCCATCATCCCTATTTTGCACCACTGTCAGCTCTTGATTGGAAATTCGTCCTCAATGATGCTGTCCAGCATAAGGGACCACTTACAGGCAAGCGAGGCGTCGGCGGCTTCTTGGTCTGGCCACCCACCGCCGCAGTTTGCATGATTGCCTGGGAACCAGACCTGTCTGAGGTCGGTCGTCAACCTGTTCTCAGGAAGCCTCTCCCAGACAGCCGGGGAGAATGGAGCACGAGTCTCATCCAGAGCAAGTGCTTGAAAGGCGTGCTCGATGCGATCCGAAAGCGACGTGTCATGCCACTTATATGTACTGTGGATGTTAGCTCTTTGCGATAACATGCGTCGAATGCAACGAAAGGGGAGACTTATTCTTCATTTGAGGGATGGATGCCAATCTTATCCAACCACGACACCTTGGGGATGCCTAAGCTGCCAACAGTGTCCCAAACGCAGACGGCCTTGATCTTGATCAACTCGCCGTTTTCCTGGTACACACGAGTGTAGCCCATCTTCTCGAGTCTTGCTCGGTATTCGTCCGCCGCATTTGGTCCTTTGGGCTTGTTGGGGAACGGCTGTCCTGGAAACTCGTCTTCATACTTGTCATTGTTCCAGTTCTCCATGTCCTTGAAGATGGGATAGAAGTACTCCAAGCCTTCTCTAGTAAGAAGGCCCAAGTTCCCGACCATGCCCGCGACCGATCGAGCTGTGAAGGCGCCTCGCGAAAACCCAACGAGGAAAATTTCATCGCCGTCGATATGGTTCGCGCAAAGGTAGGAATACGCTTCGCGGACTCGCTGTATGCTCGTGTCAGCTCCTCTTCCTCTTGGTACCACGCTGCCGCTATGATTGACAGGAAAGGGCTTCGCAGCTATCCTTACTTCAGAAAGACCCAAGCCAAATGCACCACCGGTGAGGTGATCAATGAGATTACTGCCAGTGCCAACTCCCGACTCGTACGAGATCACTTGCAGCGTGCCATCGTTGCAACGCCGCTTGAAGCAGCGGCTGATTCGGGTGACATTCGACGGTACTTGAAGCGTCGGCTCAGGGTGCTGGAGAGTTGGCTCTTCATAGCCGTTGTCGCTATTCATCCACGTTCCATCGCAGCAGACGATGAGACGCTTGCTGACGGGAGGCTGGGAGCCCATGAGTGCAGATTTTGGAAATCTATTTTGAAGGTTGTTATGTGTGGGATTGCGCGAGTGATGCAAACCATGAGAGACACGACACGCAAAGAGGGCATGGACGATACTCTGACTTATACAAGGTCTCCTTGTGAGGCTGCCTCCCCGCAAAGCCCAGGTCTCTGGTTCACCTCTGCAGGGTTACATCCGCTGGCAAACATTAGGGACTTGGGTGTTGGCGGTGGAAGGTGCATGACCACAGCTTCACAATAAGCTCCGTGATGGTGTGCAACCCATGAGGTGGTCAGCGACAGCCCGTGGATTCAGGCTCAGTTCTTTCTTTTAGAGCCTTCTCCATGCGCCATGCATTTTAGCACCTCCAGAATACCTATGACCACAGCCGATGGCTTGAAAGGGCCAGGGGCCAGGGCCAAAGAACTATGGTTTCTTATTTTGACGTCAACCACTCATGTGATCCCATCACGACCTCCCCAGCCAAAAGAGCAGCCTGGGGTTTCAGCTGCAGGCCGTTGTGGAGCACATTTCTCAGCCCTACTGCTACGCTTCAGTAGTAGTACATAACTCCAACGGCGACGCGATGCTGACGGCTCCTGAATCGAACGATCCAACCACGTCTGGTCAGAATGGCTCACTATTGCTTTAGACGCAGATTCCGCCTTTCAGGTTAGCCTCGCGGCTCACCCCTTGCAGTTGGCTGGGCGACTACTCGTCATCGAAAGGATTTTGAACCTGTCTGACGATGTGTGATTGAGTTGACGAGAGAGTGCTGACTGCATAATACAAGCCTTGGTGCCAATGCGCCGGTACATTTGAAGTGAGAATAAGGCGCAGGCTTTGTGGCTCGGCGTCCCTGTATAACATCGCGAAGGATTCACTCGCCGTCACCACAATGTGTTTGGCAAACAAACGCCGAGACTGACGCTGCGTGAGTTGAGGGCCTTGATGACAACCCTTTTGCACAACAAGGGAGGGTATTATTCTCCGTCTAGATATCGTACATGATTCGTTCGTCCATACAAACAAGTATACAGCCCTCCTTGCGAGGGTATATATAGCACACTGATCAACTGTCCAAATCTATGCCCATCCCCTCATCGCTGCTGTCCGTCTAGATTCCGCCTCAGCCACTCCGGCACAAACGCCTTGACCTTGACGCCGCTCTTGTTGTCCTCCTCCCCCCACTCCAGCTCAAACTCGTCGCCGTCGCGGAACGTGGCCGCCGCCTGCTCCCCGGGCAGCACCACGTCCGTCATGATCTCGAGGCGGCACAGCCCCAGCCCGATGTTGCCCAGGCCGCGGAGCCACTTGCCGGCGCTGCGCCCGCGCTTGCCGGAGCGCCCGATGCTGGTCTCGGCGGGAATCATGTCCGCGGTCAGCGCCTCGGGGCTTCCCGCGCTTTCGGAGTAGTAGTCCGGGTCGTAGACGAGGCTCGGGGGCGCCGCCTTGGCAGGGTCGTAGATGGCGCAGGGCAGGATGCGCTTGCGCACGACGCCGCGGTGCTTGGTGCGGATGGTGAGCTCCTGGCCGACGTAGCAGCCCTTGTGGAAGTCGATGCCGTTCATGTGCTCCATGTTGCTCTCGAGGGGCAGGGCCTGCTCGCGCAGGATCTCGTCCTGGCCCTCGGGCACGCCGTGGAGGTACCGGCGGATCGTGTAGGCGTCTTCCGTGGCGCGCTCGATGTCGATCTCGGGGGGTTTTTGGCCGGCGAGCTGGATGATTCTGTGGCCGAGGCCGGGGGCGCGGGGGTCCTGGAAGACGATCCTCGATGAGTCTGGCGGGATGTTGTCGAGGGTCGAGCTGGGGGTGGTGTTGTCGTTCCATGCGTGCCAGACGGAAATCTCGCCCGGATCGATTGCTCGAAAGGCGACTTTTGCTCTGAGCTTGTAGCGCTTGATGTATTTCATCAGCGCATTCATCTGCGCCGCATCCACCTCGATCAAGAAGCCGTCTCCCTCCTGCGCCGCCGAGTCACCCGCAGCAGCAGCAGCGCCCCGAACGGGATAGATGAAGACGTCGTGCAGCACCCGCCCCGTGGCGTTCAGAAACGCCGTGTAAAACGGATCGGTCCGGGGCTCGCCCATGCGGGAGACGACGTTTTGGGTGATGATGCCCTGCAGGAACTTGGCCGCGTCGGGGCCGGCCACGGAGAGCAGCTGTCTCGAGGAGAGGGGTGCGATGCCCGAGGCTGGGGGCCGAGGCGGTGGTGATGATGATGACGGGACGGCGGCGGCGCTTGAGAATGGGCGGCGGGGGAGCTTGCAGTTGCGACAGATGCGGGTTGGGGAGGAGGAGGAGAAGGAGGAGAAGTCGTGCAGGGGACGCCGCGAGAGGCTGCGCGTTATCGGCGTCGAGGCCATCGAGGAGGGAAGATGTTTTTTTGCTGGTGTTGCGGATTCGAGCTTGATGAATCAGTTCGAATCGTCACAGGAAGTTGCCAAATTTGATTCACGCAACTCACGTGAAGTTTGAAAGACGCAGGAAGACGGCGAGAAGAAGGGCGGCTTCGGCGGTGGATGACGCAGTGAATTGGGAAATTCGGAGAAACGAACCACTTGAGGAGGAAAAGAATGGTAATACTAAGCGTGATCCGATGGTGGGGAACGGTGGACGTGGGTTTTGGTGGGGAAATCCGGCTTGGGCCGAGTGCAGCCGTCTCTTGCACCAGCATAGATATATGCTTCACCCATGCATATATAATCTTCGACCAATGGAAGATATATACTAATGCCTATATTGACAGCATCACCAGCTCCACATGTGGTGATAGACATAAATCATTCGATATGCCATGACTAGGCAGGCACCGGAGTCCTTGACCCGGTCGGCCTCCGACTCCGTCGCCAGGACACAAACATGAAGAGCAGCGTCAAAACCATCCCGAATCCCGCCAAACCAACACTAAAGTACAGCGCCGAGCGATATCCTCTCAACAAGTCTTTCCCATGACGGTTCAGTTGCGTCTCAATCGTCCCCGCGAATCCCAGACTCACAGAGATGGAATAGTTGATTGTCGTGGCAATGAGAGAGGCCGCGAGGCCCTGATGCTCGCGTGGCATGGCATTGCTTAGGAGAATGCATCCCGCAGGAAACGACATGTCCCTAATGATCAAAGTTAGCACTTCAAGTCGAGATACCTTTTCATCTTCTAGGACAGGATAGACATGTCCGCTTGCTTCCTCCCACTTACATGCCAAAGGGGTATACGACCGTCAGCACAAACGCTTGTGCCCAGTACGTCTGATGGACCGGGATGGTGGCCAGCAGCGTGCTCGCAATGAGGAATCCGCACAAGGCCATGAACATGATGACGCTCGGCGACACGCGACTCAGAAGATACGCAGTCGTGAGGCCCGCAATGACACCCATGATGGGAGCCGGAGCCCATTTCGCCACAACAATGAGCGGCTCGTCGCCCTTGATGACCTCCATGAACTGGTAGTAGTAAAACAGGCCAATGCCAAAGCTGGCCCAGCCTGCCGCGATGCAGCTCAGAGTCCACCCAAGATCCCCCGTAAAGACCGAAGTCGGAAGCAGTGGAAACTTTGCCTTGCGCTCGACGAAGCCGAAGCCACCCAAGAATAGGAAGCCCACAACGAGAAGGGTATAGGTGTATGGGGTTGCCCACCCGACAATGGGGGCCTGGTTCCAAGAGAAGTTGATGAGGGCGAGGCCGGTGATGCCCAGAAGCGCGCCTGGAACGTCGACTCGTTCGATAAAGTCGAATACGGGTCCCTTCTCGCTCGAACTGTTTGTCGTCGGCGGCGGATCCAGCGTTGCCGGGATCACGAAGATGCCGGCGATTGAGAGGCCAAAGCAGAAGATGGCCATGATCCAGTACGACCAGGGCCACCACACTCGCTGTGCCAGCAGTGCGATGAAGAGCCCAGCGACATTGAATCCCGCAGGGGCCGTGGCTCCAAAGAGACTAAACACCAGCTCCTTTCGTCGGCCGGGCGGATAGGTTCTCCCCAGGATGGCCACCGCATTTGGCAGCACCAGTCCTGCTCCGATGCCCTGAAACGCGCGGCAACAGATGAACAGCGTCGTCGTCGTCGCATAAACGCTGAAGCCGCCCAGCAGAAACCATAGCCCGTACCAGGCGAAGCCAATGATGAAGAGCCGTCGATGCCCGTACAAATCGCCCAGTCGACCCGCGACGAGGATGAAGGTGCCGTTGGTCAGGGCGAACGCAGCCGCGAACCAGCTCAGCTGGCTATTGCTCACGTTTTCCCAGCTCTGGCCGATGATGTGCGCGGCGATGACCGAGAGGGCCAGGCCCGTCTGCCCGGTGAATTGAGCCATGGACACAACGAAGAGGAAGCAGGCCTCATGGAGCAGAGACCCGGGCCTGTTGGCCATCGAGTGCGCCGATGCCGCGACAGACACGGGGCGGCGGAGCGCATTTTCATCGTTGCCGTCGTCGTCGTCTTCAATCTCGTCCGGCCGGCGGGCCTTTTCGGTGTCGGATCGAGGCGTCCCTGGCGGGCTCTCAAGCGCAATGTCGTCGGGTCGCTGCCCGTGTCGAGGCGCCATCGTGAATGCGCCGCTGCGCACGCAGTATTGACGGCAAGACTCTCGTGTCCGCCAGACATGGCTAAATCAGCGAACCCCCTTGCTCTTATACGGGAACTCATCCATCCTCGGTGGCATTGGAAATTGGGTTCATGGCCCGGTTTAGTGGAGCGGATCGCACCGCCAGACCGGGAATTAGCTGCTGCTGAATCGCTCCGCGGCGACATGGGATGGATTTGGCAGGGCATCCGGGCTTCATACATATTTCGTACATGGGTTTCCGCGTCACCGTACGAGCGCGACAGTTTGAAGCCAGCCACGGGCGGATAAACGCGATGAAGCGGCTTTGGTTGTCCCACGGCTCGCGAGCAAATCTGTTGATGGACAGCTGACGCTCTGCTCTCCAGGCCAAGGAGCCAGACGGGCGCCAGATGCGCCTCATTCGTTGCCGAACAGAATCGAGTTTCTTCAGTCGGTCGGCAGTTCCTCCGAATCAGGCTCACCAGCCCGATACGGCATGTTCCGGCGAGCCCCTCGGGTTGCATTGCAGATGAACGCGCGGGGCCGCGGGCTGCTGGTGGGATGCGGATGTGGCATCCGTAGCAGACATCCCGCTCCAGACACAGTGAAGCCATACCGAACGTCCTTCGTTTCCTGCTCTTCCACATGTCTCCTTTGTTGAACGCTCGCAAGCTGTTGGGATCACTCGTAATCAGTAGACTGTCTACGCCGAGCCGGCACAACGAGCGATGCGAGATATTGCTGGTGTTTAAAAGCCTGGGACGGGCGAACCTCTGATGGACACGATACCGAGTTGCTCTGCACAGCTTACACAAGGCCTCTGATATACGCGTTGGATTTCGAGTTGCCCCGTCTGGTCAGCTGTATTGCGGTCGGCTTCGATCGATCGACCGAGCGCATAAGATGACGAGCCCGGCCATTCGGAACCATGCTTTTGGTGCGGCCAGTGCCATTAAGGTAATCGAGAAGTGCACTAGGATGGCGGACATTGCCGTGGCCATTGGAGCGCCTTTCATGTAGAACTTTTTCTATCGCATCAAGAAACAAATTCCTGTTGGTGTCGCCAGATCTGTTCAAGTCGCATTCAGTTATTCATTCGGAAAGCTATAGATATCATACACCTGTTCTAGGATGAGTGGAAGGCACAGCAAGATGAGAAGCCGCGCGAGACAAAGCCAAGTATGATGCGACCCATAATGGGGGTCTTCTCGACAGCGTGAGAGTTGTAGAGATGAGCCAACTCTGCACATGAAGAGCATCATAACTGCCGAACATATCGTGTATGAGTCCACGTCGTTATACAGGGAGTCAAGCAGTCAGCTCCTCCGTTATTCTGCCTAGACACATGTTGTTCTCTATCAACCGTCGAGGTGATAGTACGGAAAATGGCCAACCGCCAAGGCCAAGTGACTATATATATGGACACAATGTCACAGCCTTTGGTATGTGGCCAGCCACCTGGTAGTAGGTCGAGCTCCCCATCCAAGATCGCACTCTGAGATGCATTAGCTCGGCAGGCTAATTGATGAGTAACCAACACCATCTGAAGTGTACGAGATGGCAATGCAACGCAGGGAGAAGGTCAATCAGGAACCCATCGGGAAAAGGTTGTCATACCGATAACCCCAGCTGTAGATCAGGCCTTCAAGGTGGTGTGGCTCGGACGAGAAGGTCCCCAGAGAAACCGGCACTTGCTCCTCGGCATCTCATGGGCTTCTGGGTCCAGGAAAGCCGGGGAAGCTGAGCTGTGGGAAAGTTGGGGAAGCTGAGTCTTGGGGAAGTTGGGGAAGCTGAAGTCTTAGGAAGACCGGGGAAGCTGAAGCCGGGGAAGCTGAGCACAACTGGAGTCGGACCCGGGCCGGGACCTGGGCTGTTATCTCTCCTACTTTGGGCAGCACGAGGTACTCGTACCGCCGTGGAACTGGCCGCCGTTACTAGGTAGGTGATAATCACCCACTAATGCCGACAATATCTCAAGTAGTGCGTAAATTCGGAAGATGCCGCTTGCTGGAGTGACTTATAGTACCACTCCGTCGTGGGATGCAGGATCCAGTTCAGGAGGGAGTACCGCTGAGTGGGAAAGTCCAGTATCCTACCCAAGGATAAGAAAGTCAGTATGGCGATGTCTCGCTGCCTCAGCGTCGCCCAAGGATATCCTTCACCCATTGTCCCCATTGGATAGCGGTTCGGATGACCGATAGCATGTTCGTCCGCAAAGGAGCAACCGCTCTAAGGCCAACACGAGCCTTGGATCAATCTCTCCGAACGGTGGCTGCATTGGTCACAGTTTGACGATACTGACAGGTTCAGAAAGATACTGTAGGTAGACTACGAGGCGCCATAAACTCAATCTGGTGGCCTTGGTGCCTGAAGCCTCTGAAGAAGAGAGTATGGAAGGCACACTGATCACGTGCCGTCCAGGACCAGTACACGCGTTTTGCACGCAGGCGGTGGCAATTAATACGCCACCATAAGACCTACCTACCGTAGACCCGCCGTATCAAACGCAATCACGATGACCGAATCACTCCTTCATCTCCTCGGGCCGTTGCTGTGTGACGGTGACGATGTAAACACAAGGCGGCCGAAGCGTCACCGCCTCCAGACTCATGTCGCTGCCCTCGCTTCCCCAGGTTGAAGCTGCGCGCGCCCCGTAAGCTGGGGAAATAGCGTTTGCGGGGGACGATGGAACGGTGGTATTGTGCAATGGCATCGTGACCATTGACAGACGCGGGTTCAGCTCATGGCACGATTTGTTGCGCGTCGTCCCGGCTGCTTGGGGCGTGATTCTGCTTTCCCCAAGTTCCCCCAGTCAGCACTCCAACCTGTTCCGATGTTGGCGCTGGATCATGCGGGGAGAAGACCCTCTTCGTATCCAGGATTCGCCTCCGTGACATTCCGTCAACCCGCAAGAAGGCGCCTTGTCTGCATTTCTTTGACTAATAGGTTGCCAGTTGCTGCTCCATCACCGTCGAGATCTCGTGGGAAATGTCGGAGGCGACATCTGGGGGAGGCTTGACAAAGACGGAGCAAAACGTCAAGCGGCAGGGGAAGCGGTGGCGGGTTAGTGTGTGTGCCTGGGTGTTGGTGTGGAGAAAGGCAAGGAAGGTCGGGAAGAATATGTGCAGAAGGAAAAATCGCCGCTGCCGACTTGACTCGGACCTTGTCCTCGACATGGCTGACTGCTGAGGCTTTTGGGGGCTTGGATCATTGGGCGCCCAGGTGAAGCCAGCCCAGCCGTGTCGTCAGCGGGATCTACGGCATGCAGCCCAAATCTGCAGTGCCATGCATCAGACTTTTCTTCGCGCCAGGCACTATCTAAGTGCCCAGTGCCAGCTGAAGAGCGGGATACGTGCAGGCACGATTCCAAGCGTGAAGACGCCTTGAGTTTATCTGAGAAGGCTGTTGGCGATATGCGCAGGCACCGGGTCGTCCGCGGCCGTATCCATCTCATTATACATGACGATTACTACCGAGGCAGCTCAGTGGACGCATCAGCGTCGTATCTCCAGATAAGACAGGGGCTGGACCACGCTTGCAAGCTGATCTCGAGTCAGGCAATCAGGGCTGCTCCAACCAGCTTTGTCTCCAGGCTTCCACTCCCACGATTGCGATGCAACGCGCACTGGGTCCACCACCGATAACCCAAACACCAGACTATCTTGAGCGGCGTCTCACTTCCTTCATTAACGCGGTCCACTTGGGCTCGTTTTTTGTGAAAGCCGGATTGCTGGTACTAGTCCGCGACCCTGTGACTTGGAATGCTGGAGGCGAAAGGCTTTGCATACCTACCTTCTGGTAGGTATGGCGAATCTCGAAGTTTCGCCCGTTTGGCCATTTGGCCGTTGACTCGGAGCGTCGCACGTCTCGCTGTGGGGATGGAGAAGCTGGAACCAGATGATTTCAGCATCTCACCGTCCAATCACCGAGGTGCAGAGTTTCATCGTCTTATCAAAAACGGGCATTTCTGGGGGAAGGTAACCCCATTTTTCTCCAGGTCCCCGTCTCCATCTTGGGCCGTTCTCGGGGCCCCCGACTTATCTATCGCCCATTGAGAAGTTGTGTGGTATCCCGAATCCTGTTCGCTGCGCTATCATCTTGGGGCCCCCCATCAGATCCCGGGAGTCTGACGACCTAAGATCACCAAGGCTTCCGGTTCCCGGTTCCGGTCCGGTCCTCCTGGTCATAAACTCCAGACTTTCCTTGTCAATCCTTCCACTTTCCATCCTCAAGTTGTCCGATTCCTCAAAGACAACCATGGAAGACTACAGCAACGATCCCAAGCAGGGCCTCACTCCGGAGGCTGCTGCCCTGGCCCAACTGGGCCACAAGCAGGAACTCAAGCGGAACTTTTCCCTGATTTCCATGCTGGGTCTTGCCTTTGCCATTCTCAACACATGGACCGCCTTGGCCGCATCAATTACACTTGCTCTCCCTTCAGGAGGCTCAAGCTCGGTCATCTGGGGCCTCATCGTCGCCGGTATCTGCAACCTGTGCCAGGCTGCTTCTCTCGCAGAATTTCTCTCCGCCTATCCCACAGCCGGCGGCCAGTACCACTGGGCCGCTATTGTTTCCTGGAAGCGATGGAGTCGCGGCATCAGCTACGTGACAGGATGGATCAACGTCTCCGGATGGGTTGCCCTCAGCGCCACCGGTGGTCTGCTGGGCAGCACGTTCATCATGAACATCATCTCGCTGCTCCACCCTGACTTTGAGCCCAAGGCGTGGCACCAGTTCTTGATCTATATCGCATTCGCTCTCATTGCCTTGGTTATCAACGCCTTCCTTACCAGAATCCTGCCTCTCTTCACCAAGGCCGCCTTCTTCTGGTCGGTTGCCGGCTTCGTCATCATCAGCATCACGGTTCTGGCATGCGCGTCGCCTGATTACCAGTCCGGCGAGTTTGTCTACGGCAACTTCATCAACGAGGTTGGCTGGCCCGATGGAATGGCTTGGCTGCTCGGATTGCTGCAAGGAGCCTTTGCTCTGACAGGTATGTCGATTAACTTACCCTGTTGACCATCAGCAGTCGGGGACCGTTGCTAACTACTTACTGGTCAGGCTTTGATGCTGTTGCACACATGATTGAGGAGATTCCGAACCCTCACAAGGAGGGCCCCAAGATCATGCTGTACTGCATCGGCATCGGCATGTTCACTGGCTTCATCTTCCTGACGGCGCTGCTCTTCTGCGTCAACAACGTCGACGACGTCATCAGCGCCGCTTACGGCCCGCTGCTGCAGATCTTCATGGACGCAACCAAGAGCAAGGCTGGCAGTGTGTGTCTGCTCATGTTCCCCCTGGTCTGTATGCTCTTCACCACCGTCACCCTGGTTTGCACCAGCACCCGAATGAGCTACGCCTTTGCCCGCGACCGAGGAATGCCCTTTAGCAGCGTCTTTGCCCAGGTGCACCCCACCCTCGATGTGCCCATCAACGCCCTGCTCTGGACGGTGGCATGGGTCATTGTGTTTGGCTGCATCTTCCTCGGCTCTACCAGCACTTTCAACGCCATCACGTCCGCCTCGGTCGTGGCTCTTGGCGTCACCTATGCCATTCCCCCGACCATCAACGTCCTCCGAGGCCGCAAGATGCTCCCGGAGGACCGTCACTTCAAGGTCCCCGAGCCCTTTGGTTGGATTGTGAACATTGTAAGTTTTTCATTCATTCATTAGCTGACTCATATATCAAGATAAGGAGGATCAAGAAGCTAACTCTTATTGAAAGGTTGGAATTCTGTGGGCCATCTTGACCACCGTCCTGTTCGTCTTCCCTCCGGAGCTTCCCGTCACGCCGGCCAACATGAACTACGCCATTGTTGCCTTTGGCGTCATCCTTCTCATCGCGGGCAGTACTTGGATCATTGACGGCCGAAAGAATTACAAGGGACCTGTTGTGGATATCCAAGGCATGTTCCACGGCCCTGTTGATGGCCTGGATGGCCTGGAGGCGTTGGATGCCGCAGCGCCATCGGATAGCGTTCGCGAAGATATCTCTGCAGAGAAGAAGTGATAGGCTTCTCTAGGGATTTTTTTTTGTTCTATTTAGCAGCGAAGTTGATTTTTGCACCGAATATATTTTGAGATACCAAACATTTTTCATCAATCCTAACTCCTGATTGCCCATCCCGTCCCAAAGCGACATGTCTCAACAGACTTTTTGACCCCAGTAAGGGCGATATTGCTTCGCCGCGAAGCTACATGGTGCGTGTTTACACATGGAAGTGATTGATTTGGCTGTCTTCAACAAAGTCCCAGGCCGTGCCCGCCGCATCCGCCCTTTCTTCGACCAGCGCCTCCCCGTCCTGGGAGATGGCCATGGGCCGGAGGTCCTCGCTAAACCTGGTCATGTATAGGACATAGCCGCCGTCCTCATGTCTGTCCACGACGAAGGATTCGTGGGACAATTGCTGCAGCCCGGCGGCGATGATTTCTCCCTCGCCGTTGTGTCCGAGATAGGTGTTGGAGACGGTGTTGACGAAGCCGTACCAGCCGCCGTTCTTGACGCACAGCCAGAGCCAGCCGCCTCCGATGGTGGGCTTGTCGATGAGCTTGACTCTGCCGTGGGAGAGGGTGATGATGCGGTGCGGTGCCTGTCTCTCGCGGATCATGAAGTGCTTGTTTGCCTTGGGGTGGTGCTCTGCTCGGCGGATGGAGAAGGAAGACGCGTCCTCGGTTATGATGCGGACGGTTTCGGACATTCGACTGTCGTCAGAGTCGTCTATTGAGTTTGTTGTGACGACGGAGGCGATTTCCCAGGTGCTTTCGTTCAAGCTGGGGTCCTCGTCCGGAGGAGTCTGTGAGGTCGGAGGTGAGGAGGACATGATGATTCCAGTCACCAGGGCCACGCTGGAGCAAATGTGTAGAGAGGGAGGAGGAGGAGGAGGATTATGGGCAAGTCTTGTCACAGCTGCTCAACAGCTTTGTTCAAGCCACTCCAGTCACTGACTGGACGGTGTATTATCGAATGCAGAGGCGGGAAGAAGGGGGCCTACATACGAAACCGGTGTGGGCGAACGGACACTCATAAGGCTTGCGAGTTTCGGTCGAACCTCAACAACATGCAGGATGGCCATGTTATGTCGTGATTACAAGACTGCCTCTCACCGCATCTAAACGATAAGGGCATATGCACCGTTTCATGTAAACGTTGATATCTCGATGGAAGGGCGGGGGAGGGAGGGCTTACTCGCATGTTTTACGTTGCAAAGGGCGAAAAGTCGCAGATAAGGACCATACATTGATGAATCCAGCAACTCGGCGTCAGGATTGCTTGCTGCAAGGTAACGCGAGGGCGAAGTGTTGGCAGCATCGTATCTCGATGATCTGTTTAAATATAGCAGCGGTGCGTTGATAAGATCAGAGCTGATGTGATAGGATAGGATTAGTGAGAGAGAGCCTTGTCTTGTTATTGTTACACCGCTGGTTCGCTATCTTGCATATGGGTGATGTCTCGGAACAGGATTCACATGAAAAATTCATGTCGTCTTACTATGTCTGCTTCGTGCGAGATGCGTGAGAGGTGGCAGCTGAGCGGTGTCGCTGCCACATGCTCCAATGTCCAGTGTTGGTGTACCCTCGAGCCAAGGCTGATTGTATCAATCTCGATTCACCATCTGAGATGCAAAACTCTCGAGCTTCAACACAAGACATTATCCGACAGCTTCACATCCTCTCGCCTCTCACAAAGTCTCAGGCCGCAGCACAAACTGCGTGTGAGTACATGATGGCTGACTGCCGTGGCACTGTGGCGTCAACTCACCCACAGCAGTTGCAGCACTACTACAACTAATCGCCCCACAAGCTTGTGCGGATAGCGGCAAATGTCTCTTCCATCTGATAGATCAGAAAAAGAGTCACATATGAAAATCTTCCCTTACCTCACTCTTTTCCTCACCCAATTGGACACAGAGACACACTCACCATGACCCGATTCCGGCCCTGCATCGACCTCCACGCCGGGCAGGTCAAGCAGATTGTCGGCGGCACGCTCGACAGCTCGTCCGAGGCGCTCCAGACGAACCACGTCTCGCAGCACCCGCCAGAGTATTTTGCGCAGCTGTACAGGGACAATGGGCTCGAGGGCGCGCATGTGATTATGCTGGGCGGAGGCAACGACGAGGCAGCCAGACAGGCGCTGCGGGCGTGGCCTGGCCGGCTGCAGGTGGGAGGCGGAATCAGGGATACGAATGCAAAGGAGTGGATTGAGGCGGGAGCGGAAAAGGTAGGTATATTACACAAGAGAGGGAGAGAGAAAGAGAGAGAGAGAGAGCGAGATAAGGGCCGTCGTTTTCGGGATCGCACCAGATATCTTTTTCTTGGAGAGGTTGCTGACTTGGGGAATTCTGCTTCTTCCTTTTAGGTCATCATCACATCCTACCTCTTCCCGGATGGCCACTTCAGCCAGGAGAGACTGGATGCCGTGCTTGCGGCTCTTGACGGCGACAAGGACAAGCTGGTGATTGACCTCAGCTGTCGTCGTCAGGGAGACAAATGGTTTGTCGCCATGAACAAGTGGCAGACGTTGACAGACATGGAAATCAACCAAGGTAAAAAAAAAGTCAAGACGACATATCTCGTCCTTTTGCATTTTTTGACTAACAGCACCAAAAATCTACAGAATCAATTAAGCAGCTGGAGCCATACTGCTCAGAGTTCCTCATCCATGCCGCAGACAATGAAGGACTGCAAGGGGGCATAGACGAGGAGCTCGTCGAGCGCCTGGCGGAGTGGTGCTCGATCCCCGTCACATATGCCGGCGGAGGGCGGCACCTGGAGGACTTGGACACGGTCAAGAGGCTGAGCCGGGGCAAGGTCGATCTCACGATAGGGAGTGCTCTGGACTGTTTCGGCGGGGCGGGCGTCAAGTTTGAGGATTGTGTGCGGTGGAACAGGAGCCAAAGCTGATGAGAGACATGACCGAGCTGTTGACATGAAAACAAAGAAAATGAAATACAAACGAATTATGAAAGAAGAGGAGAATATGATCCGACGCTAACAACATGAGATCGTGGTGTGCATGGACGGACTTGTGCCTTTATGGATATGCCCGTGCAAGCAAGTAGCCGCCTTGCCGTCATAAGAGTAAGGTACATGTACGTGTGGAAAGTAAGGCAAGAGTTTGACCGCCCTGATCTCAACAAAATTGCCCATCAACCCGGTAGGTAGAATTGGATCACTTCATAATACCTTATGTACCTCATCAACAAGAGCCCTGGTAGCACCTGAGATGAGCCTTACGGGATCGCTGTGGACCAAAGGAGGTCATACGGGAGTGAAGTACGAGTAGGTACATCCGCTTTGTACTTCAAACGGGGGGTGGTTTGCAAGACACCAGACAGCACCGCACATCTTTGATCACGCATGCCAGGGCCTGGAAATTGATGGCTCAAGCTTCCTTTCGTATTCAACCATCCCAGGTCCCCGTTCCCTCTCGGCAACCGTGGCGTCGTCGTGTTTCACAATCTGCCTGCAGGTAATCATACGGGCGGCGATAATAATACCGGTGAATAGCACCAAGAAAGGAGTTTGGCGGGAAGAGAGCCACTGCTCGCATCCTTCATCATGCGAAAAGCGAACAGGCAAAGTAAACAAACCAGAAAAGGTAAACATCAAGGATATGGGTCTTCTGTTTTCTTACAACTTCGTCATCGTCTGGCACTTGGCAACCATCCCCGAGCCTTGGTTGCATGATGAATCCACAGAGAAAAGGCTAGTAGAGAGGAGAGACATGGGTCAAGGTTCGCAGCTAGCCAGAAAAAAAGGCGAGAACAAAGAAGTGGAAAGGCGCAGAACAGAGAGGAAAAAGCTTGAGCTTGTTTTGAGAGCCCTGCCTGGAAGCGCGGAGTATTTATGATGGCCAGCGATCTATCGGAAACTGACCGCTTTGCATGTGTCTGATGACGACAGGCAACAGGGCACAACTGGATGTTTTGCAGGGCCTCGCGCTCTCTAGCGCGGGATGCGGGTGAGCAGAAGCATGAACGTTCGGGCATCGCAAACCTCCATCTGTACGTAATGACACGATCGATATCAGCCGAATCAGCATCCTTCAGCCCTCCGCTGCTGATTGTTTGCATCTTGCCTTCGTCTCACATCCCTGCCGGCTGCCATGGCGACTCTCGCAACTGTCGCAGCCCGCGAGCGCTCATAGGGCCGCCGGTACGAGCACCGCGAGGCTCTGGTGCCCGCTAGCATCCCACAAGCTTCCAGGTTCCATCCATCGTCGGTGGTTCCCCTCCCGCCCTCAATCCCAGAGCTGGAGGCCCTGCAAGCCGCCTGCAGGCCGCCTCCAGCGCTGTAGCAAGCAAGATTTCGGGCCTCTCTAGCGCGCCTCCAACCCTTCCTCAGCTGCCATGCGCCCCGGAGCTCCAGCGCAAGAGGCTGCTAGCTCTGGGCAGAATTAGCGGCCGTGGGCTGTTGCGCAGTGCGCAGTGGGCGCGTTGCCACGGGCAACCCCTGCCACTTTTGAGGGGCCGTGTTTTGTTTTGCGTTGGGCCAATCACGGCTGCCCGACCGGCCGTGCATTTGCTGCTTCCCTTAAACTCGCCCAACCAAGCCAAATGAAACGGCCCCCCTTCTCTGGACCTGGACCTCGCCAAGTTGTCGTCGTTTGATGTTCGAATCTGCGATCGAGTCGACTTCAGCTCCGAGGCAACGCTTTTTTTATTTTCTTTCTTCCTTTTCTTCTTCTTTTCTTCTTTATCTGGCATCCAGAAGAGAGCAGAGTTAACCCGGCGAACATTCTGATATCTCGCGTCCCCCTTTCCCTTTCCCCTTCACTTCCCAACGTTCGTTTTCGAGGCTGCCTGTTGCAAACCCCAAGCCGGGCCTCCCTTTTGTTATATATACACATTTTGCGACAAACAAAGCACACGCCCTCCAGGAAAGCAGACACGACGCCGGCAAGTCGTTCGCATTCCTCGCTCGGGCTCGGGTCTCATCGCTGCTGCTTGCTGTGCTGATCGCCTCTTTCTGCGCGCTGATGCGTCAACCGTCCTAGCCCGACTTCGAGTGCAAGGATTAGCCAAACCAGTTCGATCGATATGTCATCTGAACCGGTACGCTCATCAGCGTGGCCCGCTGCCCAGCAAGTTGGTCCTCGACAAGAGGCGCCGCGACTAACCTCCCTCTCCTCTCTACAGGTGCACCCATTGCGCATCGCGAAGGGCACGCCAGCCTCATCACCGCCAAAGACGACGTCGTCGACGTCCAACCTTCCCCAGCCCCGCCCCCTTTCTGAACTCTCTCCCACGGAAAGGAGACGCAATTCTCCTAGCTGGAACCAAATGTCTCCTACCAAGGTTTGTGGAATTCGAGTTGTTTAGCGACATTGTGTGTTGCTTCTCTTGGTGGTGTCTCGCGCTGACAGGGGGGGTGCGCTTTTTTAGAAGTCGACGCTCAGCAATGACTCGTCTCCATTCCAGTCCTCACCCGCCGACTCGGTGACATCGCCGCGAGTCTTCTGGCAGAACCGGAACTCGGAGAACATGTACGGCACCGGCTCGCCCTCGCCTACGCGGCGCTCCTCGATCGAGCGGCTCCAGAAGGCCTCCCGAGTCAAAAACAGCAACATCAAGGCGCTGGAGCAGAAGCAGGAATACGACCCGACCCGGCTTCCCCAGATCGAGAGACCCTTGGCCAAGCCGCCGAACAGCGTCTTCGCTTTCCCGAAAACCGGCTCCCCTGGCCCGTACGCTGCTGATGGAGACAAGTCTGCACCCATGAGTCCAGCAAAGTCGGACCACTCCGGTCCCAGCACGCCCAGAGGGCCCAGTAAAGACCAGGCCTCGCCTACAAAATCATCACTATCGCCATCCAAGTTCAAGAGCAGCTTCGACCACGAGACGGGCACGTGGTCTGCAGACGCATCCGCCGTCGACGGCTCGCCCAGCGGCCGCTCCTCGCATCGCCACACGAAGAGCGTGACGTTTGACGCTGCGCCGCCCCAGATCAACGAGTATGAGATGGCCACTCCGGATCTCTCTTCCATCGGAACGAATTCGCGCGAGGGGAGCTATGACTCCATGGAAGAGGACGAGGAGGATGATGAGGATCTTCTCTATGAGGGCGGGCACATGGGTGGTGAAGATGAGAGTTTCGATGCGTCGCTGGAGGATACGGACAAGACTCCAGTCGTCGGCCCCGATGACTGGGCAAGGGACAGTTCTCTGATGAACCACGAGCAGGAAGAGTATGATGGAAGTTCAATGCCCGACGGCGCTCCAGGAGCAGTTGGTTCTGGCCGCCTGTCCATGGGTAGCGCCAGGGGTGACTCTCTGGGCTCTGTCGCGGAGAATCGCCCTCTACCCCCTCTCCCTGGAGGCCATGGCAGAAGCCAATCTACCGGCTCAGTGCCCTCTTCCCCGTCTCTCTCTCAGAATCCGGACAAGACGGCGGGCTCGCACAGAAGCTTGCCCGTCCCACCCCCAGCCTCGGCCACAAAATCCGATATCGAAAGCTTCATCACGGGCAAGATGTCACTTGAAGAAAGACTCAAGCTCATGATGCTGTCCGATGATAACAGCGGTAAGACCGCTGCCGAACAGCAGCGGGAGAGACGCCTTCGACGAAGTTCCGGACGCAGTCGAAGCTCACTGTCTCGCGACGATACGCTCAACACCGTTGATACCCACGACAGCCAGATCGCCCTTGACGCCCAGCACGACGAGGAGGCAGAGCCTCATGAAGAAGACGACAATATCGGCGACATGTCTGGACTGGGGGATTATCAACTGCCGCAGCCCTTATCCCGTGAAGCCATCATGAAGCGTGTCAACGGCAACAAGATCATGGCAGATCGCGAGTCGGAATATAACTTTTCTTCACCGCCCGGCAGCCCCCTTCGGGAGCAGCACTTTAATCTCGACCCTGATGTTCCCATACCATCGACCGAGGACTCTCTGATGGGCGACGAGGAGGACGAGGAGGAGGATGAAGGCGATGATAACTACGACGAACATTACGACGACGAGGACGATGAAGACCCCGTGGAGAGTAGCGTCATCATCCACCGGGTTATTCACGAAGACGACTCCGAGCTCGACATGTACGACTCCGATTACGACGACGAATATGACGACGAGCTGGACGGTTCACACTTCGAGTCGGACGATGATTTGGATGCTTCGGGATCTCACTACGGCGGCGACGATGGCCACTACGCAGAGGCCGAGGTGAAGGCTGACCAGGCCGAGAAGCCCGTGGCCGATGCTGCCAAGGAGCCCGCCAAGGAGTCTGTCAAAGAACTGTCGCCACCGGAGCATGACCTCACCGATGAGGTGCTGACTCCGCGAGCCATTTCGCCAGCGACAAGCAAAGCCGACACGCATACAGAGGCCGAGTCTAGCATGATCAGCGAGTCAAATGCGTCGGTTTCCGATCTGGATTCGGATGCCACTCCCGAAGCCACCCTTGAGCCCTCAACCCTCGAGCCGTCTGTCCTCGAGGATTCTGCTCTCGAACCTGCTGCGCTTCAGCCAGCTGCTCCCGAGCCCACTCGCGAGGTTTCGGAGGAGCCAGAAGAGTCGTCAATACAGCCGGAAGGGGAAGAGCATGACTTGTCGCCACAGGTGTCGGCGGAGATTCTCCGGACAAAGACTCCAGAGAAACTACTCCCAAAGCCCGAGTATGACGGCACTGGCTGGGGCGATGATTCGTACGAAGATAGAACAGGGACTCCCGATTCGGTCATCCACAACCCGGTGTCCGATGACGAAGATGAGACCATGGTCAGGGATTCTCCTGAAATCCCCGAAAGACTCGCGACCATCAAGGCTTCCGGTTCCAAGCTCAAGACGAGGGTTTCCAACACGCCTTCAGACATCGTGGCCATGCGGGAGGCTCGCAGACACGTCAGCGGCGAAATACCTAGTGTCCCCTCAATCCCCAGCAAGCATCGCGCGCTCATGTCGAGAGATGGCAGCGAACTTGAGAATGACAGTTTCCTGGCTCGACATCCTAGCTTTAAGAACCGGAGTCTGACGCTGGACCTGGACATGGGCCTCAGCTTGGACAAGGACTTTGAACGCGTCATTGAAACACAAAAGGTAGCTTTCAGTCATTCCTTTGTTGAGACAGCACAGATGACCACCAATGACACCCACTCTTTGCCTCGACAAGTGTCGAGAGACCAGCTCACCTCACCAGCCCAGAACCAACTCGATACTAACATTACGTCTCGTCCCCAGCGCGGATATCTCATGCGACAAAACACCAAGCTCGTGTCGGCCAGCGACAAGGACGCCGAAGATCCCTGGAAAGGACGGTCCGCGAACAACTCGCCCATCAAGACGAACCGCCCCCAATCGTGGACTGTCGAGCCGTGGAACAGTCAAACTCGTCGCAGTATTCGAAAGGGCCAGCCGGTACTGAGCCCGGTGCCACCGCTGCCGGGCCAGGAGAGCAACTCGACGACGCTGAACAAGGTTGTTGAAGAAGACTATGCCGTTGATGCAGCCGGTCCGGAGGCGGGTGAGAGGGGCCGCCTGTTCGTCAAGGTCATTGGCGTCAAGGACCTTGACCTGCCGATTCCGAAGAGTAAGTACCTGAACACGTCCTTTTTTTTCCCCCTGCTTTGTGCTGTCGGATTCTAACAACTTATTTTCTCCTTCGCAGATGAGCGCAGCTGGTTTAGCCTGACGCTGGACAACGGCGTGCACTGTGTGACGACAGCTTGGCTGGAATTGGCTCGCAACGCACCCATCGGGCAGGAGTTTGAGCTCGTCGTTCCCAATGATCTCGAGTTCCAGCTCACGCTAAACGTGAAGCTGGAGAAGCCGACATACTCCAACGTGCAGCCCGCGGCTGTCAAGATGGCGAAACCCAAGACGTCAACCTTTAGCCGGGTGTTTGCGTCTCCCAAGAAGCGCAAGGAGCTTGAGCTCCAAAAGAAGGCGGAAGAGGAGCGTTTTGCGCAGCAGCAAAAGGAAGCCCTGGCGCGAAAGCGTAAGGATGCTGGTTCGGCCTATGAGCTCCTGTCGCCGCTGGCTGCCGAGGACGGAAGCTTTGCTCGAGCGTACATCTCCCTGAAGGAGCATGAGAACCGGTGCTTTGGTCGGCCGTACACGGTCGAGGTTGTCTGCTTCAACGAGTGGGCCACCGAGGAGGAGAGTTTCGCCTCGACGATCAAGAGTAAGCGCGGCAACGCAGCTGGCATCCTCCGAAAGGCGCCGTACAAGATCGGGAAGCTGGAGCTTCAGCTTCTGTTTGTACCTCGCCCCAAGAACGTGACAGATGACGACATGCCCAAGAGCATGAACTCGTGCATCCGGGAGCTCAAGGCCGCCGAGGAGAGGCTGGCCCGCAACTGGGAGGGTGTCTTGAGCCAGCAGGGTGGTGATTGTCCCGTAAGTTTTTTTTTTCTTGGACCCCCGCCCTTGAGTAGCTTCATGGCTTGACTAACACGTGTCTCAGTACTGGCGCCGTCGATACTTTAAGCTTGTTGGCACCAAGCTGACGGCTTACCACGAGGCTACCCGCCAGCCTCGAGCGACGATCAACCTCTCCAATGCCAAGCGATTGATTGATGATCGCAGAACATTGATGGAGAAGGAGACGACTGGCAAGGGGGGCAAACGTCGTAGGTCTGCCTTTGCTGAGGAAGAAGAGGGGTACATGTTTGTGGAGGAGGGCTTCCGCATCCGGTTCAACAACGGCGAGGTAATTGACTTCTACGCCGATACACGCGAGGACAAGGAGGGCTGGATGAAGGCGCTCTCCGACGTCATCGGCCGTGGTGATGCCGGACTGGAAGAAGATGCCAGTGGAGTGCGATCGCGGGCGAAGTGGTGCGAGCTCGTCTTCAAGCACGAAGAGCAGATTCGACGCCGAACGGACAGCCGCCGAGTGCACTCGCGGACAAGGAGCACGTTCAACTAAGGGGCGGAGTGGGCAAGACGACAGCTCGCGATGTACTTGCCATGTTATGAATACGTGTTGGATTATGGAGTATGGCCGACGAGTTGGAAGGGAGGGCGAAGGAAGGGAAGGCGCATTTTTTGCTACTACACACACATTCATTGGCGTTGCCGGTGGTTTTCCTGTTTTCTTCCTTTTCGACACTTTTGCGACCTCTCTTCTTTCTTCTTCACTTCTGAGTCTACTTGTTCTTCATTGCTTGCTGCATTTGGTTCTATAGCCGTTTTTGCGACAGAGATCGCTGTACGTATGGATTTTGATTTGTACTAAAAAAACGTTGTTTAGCAAGTATAATGAGACCAACGCAGCCAATGCGCCAGTTTCTTGATGCAACTGGTTGACTTTTTTTCTTGCACGAGTTGTTGAGGTTCGTTGACTGTGACGATGTGCCGCACGGATGGGCAGAAAGGGGGGCGTTAAGGGGGGTACATGTATGCCCGCATATTACCTAGTACCTGTAAGGTATATCATGTTATACCTTAAGGTGCTGTAGGAAGTTGTACATGAATGATGACTCTATTCATACTCATACCCATATGCTGAATGTCAAATGTGACGACTTCAGCATCATGCCATAAAGAACGCAGCTCCCCCCCTAATATCACCTCCCTTTCATTTCGAAATTAACATTGCGACTCTCTCCATCATCCATTCTCTCCCCTTTGCATCGAAGCCGAGGCACGTGACGCCCTTGCGCCATGCTCGCATTGATGCCCACCCGCGTTAATTGCAGGTCCCGTCCGTCACCTTTGCTGGTGCAGGTGGGGTTCATGTTCAGTGGGTCTCGGGTGCTTGTTCCAGCGGGCTCAGAAGCTGCATCGTCACCCGTGGGACCTGTAAGTTGCTGAGGTGTGCTGTGCTGTGCTTGGGGCCCAGGGGTGCAGTTGCAGCGCAAGTTGCAGCAGCAACTCATTTGATTGAAACTGCGGACCGTTTCCTTCTCGCCCTTTTCCCTCCCCGTTCCAAGTCCCTCTCAGCTCCCGCAAGCCTCACCTCAACTCGTCACTTTCCTAAGCCGCGTCAACTCGTCACTCGCAACCTCTACCACCCCCCTTTTCTTTTCTTTTTTTCCCCCTCTACTTCCTCCTTCTCTTTTCCTTCTTCCTTCAGCTTCTCGTGTTTTGCCAAACAAGGACGCCGCAATGGCTGGTCGATTTGTTCGAGCGTCCAAGTACCGTATGTTTCGATCCCTATTTCCCCAGATGGCGCAGCCTTGAAGTCGCGACACCGCAGCCGAGACACACACGATGCCATCACAGCCCTCTATCAGGACCCCGCTTCCCCTTTTCCGCCCTCCAACCCTCACGAAAGCTGCACACAGACAGACACAACACACACACACAGACAGAGCGAGAGAGAGAGAAATGATGGACAGGAAAGGCTGACGTGCTTGGTTGCGCTTCCTTACTGCAGGACACATCTTTGGCAAGCCCACCAAGAAGGAGTTCTGCTACGATAACCTGCGCATCAGTCGGAATGCCTGGGACACGAACCTGGTAAAGGTACGGACAAATCCAACGGACGGGAGAAAGCCTTCGGTCGACGCGAACATGCTGCGACTATTGAGGGGGGAGAAGAGAAGAAGAAGGAAATGTGTGCGCTTTTTCAAGACACGAACCCATTTGCTGATGACGCGAGCCGGATATGATTAGGCCAACGCCGAGTACCTGTCGGTCAATTGGGAGTCGTCTGGCGGCGGCGCCTTTGCCGTCATTCCTCTCAACGAGAAGGGAAAGGCACCCGACCAGATCCCGCTGTTTCGCGGCCACACCGCGACGGTGCTCGATACCGACTGGTGAGCTACGATCCCTTCCCCCCCTTCTGTTCACTTGGACTCCCCAAATCCTCTCTCTTCGTCATCCTCCCCTCCTCTCCCCTCCCCCCCTATTTTCCCTTTGCCAAGCACCCTTGTCACGCCCGCTTTTTCTTCGCCTAGATGACCTTGGAGGTGAGTTCGGCCCGCTGACTTGTCGCAATTTAGGAACCCGTTCAACGACCATATTATCGCGTCTGCCTCGGAGGATGGCAAGGTCTTCATCTGGGAGGTTCCCGAGGGCTTTTCGCTGTACACCGATGCCGAGGTGATTCCTGACGTATCGCCCGTCAGCAAGCTCGGGGGACATACGAGGTAAGCCTCGACTCCATCTGCTCCCCCCTAAAGTCCTGTTGAACACGTGGAGGACTGACCAGCTCGCGATAGAAAAGTCGGACAGGTCCTGTTCAACCCCGCGGCCGAAAACATTCTCGCTTCCGCCTCGGGCGACTTCACAATCAAGCTCTGGGACATCGGCACCGGTCAGAGCCACCTCACCCTCCAGCACGCCGACATCGTACAGAGTCTGTCATGGAACGCGAGCGGCAGCCTCATGGTGACGACGTCGAGGGACAAGAAGATCCGGGTGTGGGACGTCCGCCAGGAGAAGCCGGTCCACGAGGCCGCCGGCCACACGGGAGCCAAGAACAGCAGAGCTGTCTGGCTGGGAGAGCACAACCGCTTCGCCACGACGGGCTTCTCCAAGATGAGCGAGCGCCAGATTGCCCTGTGGGAACCTGGCCGCAGCGATCCCATTGGAGGATTCACGCATCTGGATGCCATTTCTGGTGTCTGCATGCCGTTCTGGGGTTCGTTGACATGCAACGTGACCAAATGAGCTGGATACGAATGCTGACGTTTGCTTTGTAGATGAGGGATCCAACTGCCTTTACCTTGCTGGCAAGGGGTGAGTACCAGCTTCTCTTTACACATGCGGTATGTCCCTGGGCGACAGCTGCTGACTGACTGGCCTTGCAGTGATGGCAACATCCGCTACTTTGAGTACGAAAACGACAAGTTCGAGTACCTGAGCGAGTACAAGTCGGTTGATCCGCAGCGAGGTATCGCCTTCCTTCCGCGACGCGCTATCAACGTGAGTATTCCGGCAGTTTATGGATACGGACAATCCGGGCTAATCCGTCCAGGTCCACGAAAACGAGGTCATGCGCGCTTTCAAGACGGTCAACGACAGCTACATCGAGCCCATCTCCTTCACCGTGCCCCGCCGGGCAGAGACGTTCCAGGCCGACATCTTCCCCCCTGCCGTTGGCCTCCGACCTGCCGTCAGCGCCAAGGAGTGGCTCGAGGGCAAGACTGGACTCCCTCCCAAGATCGACCTGGAGAGCATCTATGAGGGAACTGCCCCTAAGGAGGTTGCTGCCGACTACCAGCCACCTGCCCCGGTGGTACCCAAGGTCGAGCCCAAGAAGGAGGAGCCCAAGGAGGAGCCCAAGCCAGTGGCGCGAGCCCCTCCTCCGAGTGTCAGCGACCAGAAGACGTCCATTGCCGCCATGGCCAACAAGTTCCAGGACGCCGACGAGGCGGAGTCCAAGGAGGAGGAACCGTCCAGCTTTGACGAGGAGGTCAAGCCGGCCCAGCGAAACCCTCTGCCTATCCGAACCGAGGCGAAGCCTGCAGCTCCCGCAGCCGCCACTCCCACAGCCTCTGCGGTATCATCCACCCCCGCTGTTCCTGTTCCTGCTACTGCTGCCCCGGCATCCGCTGCCAGCGCCACCTCCTTGAGCGAGATCAAGGAGCTTATTGAGAACCAGACAAAGGTGATCAGCGCCCAGAACGACCAGATTGGCCTGTTGACGTCCGAAGTCGAATCCCTCAAGAAGCGGCTTGGATCAGGGTCCCAGGACCAGAGCGAGCGAATCAGGCAGCTTGAGCTAGAGCTAGAGGAGGCACGATCGTAATCTTTGTGTGTCTTTTTAGTATACTATTGCTACATACCTTGCCTATCCGAATCTGTCTCTCTCCCTGCTTGTTCTGAGAATCGCGCTTTTTGTCGTCTTGTCGAGAGCCTGGGGTCAAGGGATAAGGAAGAGTGAATAGGGGGAGGAATCTTGGAAAAAAGCAAAAACTCAACAAGAGAGTATGAGAAAAAGCAAAACACAGCAGGGGAGTAGACCGCCGCGGCATGAAGTCAGGCACAGGGCGTCTAACGGAGGCGAGGGAGAACCAAGGAAGGGAGAGAGAGGATTCGTTTGATGCAAGGGGCCAGCCATTAAGCTGTTTCTTCGTCTGTTGTTTCGTCCGTTTCTGCGTTTCGTGCGGTTGGTTCTATCTTTCTGGTGAAGAAAGAATCGGAACGAAACAAGAGAGCGACGGAGGAAAAAATCGGACTGGTGTATTTAACTGCATTTGCTTCTCTTGCGACGTTTCGTTAGTATCATGTGTTGGAGCAAAAGAGAGAGGAGAAAAATCATGTTTGGCTTTTACTATATGTAGCTTGTTTTTTGTTGCAAATCTGTCCATTCTGTCTATATCTGTTCAATACGAAGCCATCTCGACTTTTTCTTCCTCTTATCTCTCTTTCTCTCTTTCAAGACCTACGAGTTGGGTTTGTGGTTCATCGAAGGATGGACCTTGTACGAAGCATGTTTAATCGATCTTTACCTTTTTTACCTTTGTATCTTGCTTGTATCAACGGCTCTATTACGAAGAAGTAAGACCGTGATATGTCTTGTTTCTCCGTGTTGTTCTCCTCGGGGGGCTGCCTTGTGAGGCATACATCCTTGGCTAGGCACCCTACCCTATTGCTTGTCCTGCACTCTCCGCAAAGATACGAAGTTTGTTCGCAATGTGTCTTGTGTTTTTCTTTGCTTTTATCTTGTTTTTCACGTCGCTTTGTTTTTACATAGGTAATGAGAAAAAGAAAGGTAAAAAGAAGAAAAAGAAAAACAAATTACAAGCGTTGTTTTCTCATGTGACTTGTTGATGAGCGAGAACCTTGTTCCCGAGATCAGGACGAGGCTGGCTGGGGGGGGGAGGGGCTGGGGGCTATAGGCAAGGGGTAAAGGACGAGAAAAGACCTGCTCTAAACCCGGTTTCTGCGTGAACGGGGAGATGATGTATCAGTTTTGTTTTTTTATTGGCCGTTGGCCTGGTTTTCTTGCTTGTTTAAGCATCCCCCGAGTCTTTATCTTGGTAGTGGTGAAAGCGTTAGAGTGAGGTTCGTATCGACATGGCCTATGGAGTCGTTGTTCCTCATCATCACGAGCTTGGATCGTCTTGATCTTTTTCTGTTCTCCCCTCTTCGGCTTTGCTGCTTTTAGTAGTCGTACAGACGCTCCTCGTCACTCTTCCTCGTCCTCGTCCTCGGAAGCACATGCCGCCAGACGAGAAAGAACCTCGCATATATGCGAAATGAAAAAAAAAAATGAAGCCACACGGATTTGACAAACCCATCAACACGCCATCCCTCTCTATCCAAAAGATCCGACAAGGAAAGCCAAGGGAACACAAACACGCACACACTTGCTTTGCACAGCCAAGAGGGCGATCTGCAACCCCAATTTCCACCAAGGTCGTACCTTTGGTCGGAATCAGGCCATTTCTCCCAGCAATCCTCTTGTCTTTTGTTTTTCTTTCTTTCTTGTTTTCCCCCAGTGACTACACTCAGGCTGCAACACCGCAGTCGAAACGGCGGGATTGGCAGCTTGACAGCTTGGTCAAGCACAGACAAGCAGGGACACCCTCCCCCTCCATGCCACCAACCCCCCTGTTCGCAGCTTCGGAATCTGCTCTTCCCGCTGTTAGTAATCGGGCTTCTCTGGAGAGTGGCATGGGTTATGACTCTTTTTGTGTTCTCTCTTCTCTCGCTCACATGTGCTCGTACTATACTCGTACAGAATGCCGGACATGGACGTACATACTCGTATGGACGTGTAAGACGCCATTACCGGGGAAATCTGCCAGCTGTGACAAATCACAATGTTCGCGTTCACCAACAGATCCGAACCATGTCGTCAGCCCTACACTTCCCAGTCGTCCTCCTCCCACTTCGTGCTTAGCCGTTCCTATTCTTGGACAGAAACAAGATACCTTATCTGAAACTCAGGCATCGGACGCCTCCTCAGTCGAAGGGACTGGCATTCTGAAATACTTCGTATCGACAGAGCAGAGCAAGTTGACCGAAGCGGCTGAATGGCAGAGCCAAATGTGAGCCATCACCGCCCGATGTCACATCCCTCAACCCCCCCGGATTCCCAAACGAGCAGAATAGGCATAGGCGGTGCCCACGAAGCTGGATGCCCTCTGTTTCAAGGCTTAAAGTCCCGGTTTCAGAATGCTGTGCTCTTCCATGCGGCCAATCGGGTCATAGTCCATCGAGCTCGCCATGACTTGCGATGCAGAGAGAGGCCAAGGGCTTGAACGGCAATACTAGGCGCTACTATTACTAGACTATACCGGAGAAGCAGGCATTAGGAAAGGCCTGTAACGATGTAGGTTGCTCGCAAATTCTAACGGAAAAGAGAGTGCGGAAGACGTGCCGGCTTGGACGGTTGACAGGGGTCGGGAGGCGGAGATGAACCTGGGATGTGATGGACCTGATAGCTGCATACGAAGGAATGCCCTCCAAGGAGGATTTGCGGCAGGCAGTCAGCATGCCGGCGCTGTAGCGACATTGCAAAGGATAAGGGAAAGCGAGCGACGGTCGCTGCGACCTTGGTGGCCAGCATTCGCAACTGAGGGCCCTGCCAATCGCCTAAAGACTCGCATGTCTCCATCGCCGATGGTAACACAGCTGTTACGCACTGCAAATCTTACCAGCCACCACCATCACCAGGGAAATGACAGGAACGAGTTCCCAAAGAGGCGGGAGATCTGGGGCCGAAGGGTAGCATTTGCAGCTGGCAGCCGTGGCTGGACTTTGGCCCGTCAAAGGGATGAAGAAGCCATGGTTCGGCATGCATGCAAACTCGACAGAGAGTCATCAGCCACGCCAAGCGCGTTAACCGTCTCTCACGAGTCAAGCCTCGATTCAGCTTCAACGTCTAGCTTGACTTGCGTAGCGTAGCTCACAGCCTCGGGAGTCTCCAACAGCGCGCTCCTTTCTCGTTTGGTAGATAGGAGACCATTAGTTGAGCTCATGATCAATAATTCCATATCATCACAGATGCGTTCATAGTTGGTTTCGAAACGGAACACGGGCTGAACAATTTCCAGGAATGGACCGTCCTGGACAGAACAAGAATGGCATGATTCCGCAAAGGGCGTGTTCCTCGCACTTCTAGAAGAGGGTGAAACGGGGCTCAGAGTCTTGCATGTACGATAGAGAAAGCTCCGAACATCGACATCTGCCCGTGTTCATGCAGACTAAGACGGCGTGTCGTATGAGGAAGAAACGAGTCTCGAACACTCAGTCGGCACTCAGTCCGCACAATGCTCAGAGTTGAGCTGAAGGCATCGTCGCCGGCGGATCCACCGCAACGCCTATCGGTCTGCTATACTCTATTTGCGTTAGCCAGCGATCGAGTCAGCTATGCCAGGGTGGCAGATGAAGGAAAATGACCCTGCAATCGATCGCCCGCCAAAGGCCAGTGCACGAACGTCGGAGAAGTCATAGCATTGCTGGCCTTGGCTCGTGCGGGTGCTGCGCTATGTATGATCGAACCGTGATGGGAACGATAGCAGCACACTAGTCGGGTTATCTCTCGGAGCAGTTTCGCTTTTCGACAACCGACAGCCTCGTTTCAGGTCCAACAGCGACTCGGACCTTGGATAGTCTCCAGCCTCGCCTAACGGAGTGCGATGCGATGCGAGGTCCGACCTGGGCTCCAAAAGCCTTGGAGGTATTGGGTAAAGCGTGAAATGCCTTCATCTCGCGTCATCGTAGCACGGCAGGCTGAAAAGCATTGCTGGCCAAGAGAGATTGACAGAGCCTTTGTCTACACGAGATTGAGAGAGACAGACTTCGTGGCTCAAATCGAACTCTGCGGTTCCGGACTCAACAGAGAGACGAGCGGGCCAGGGGTTGGCGATGAATGACTAGCCGGCACCAAGTCCCGCGCTTCTTGTCCTTGGCTCCGTTTCATCGTTTCTGAAGCCGTGTGGCGTTCATCAAACGGGCCTTTTTTTCCGTTTCGTTTTAAACGCCACACAGTATCTGGTAATCAAGTTCTTTGATGGAAATCGTGGTCGAGCGGGCACGTCGAGTTGGGCGAGCAAGGCGGGTCCATTCATGCGTCCTTTGTTGCCCTCGTCACCAGGCCCAATCTCGAGACCACGCGAGTTAGAGGGATCCTCTGAGCGGCAATGCAGACGTTGTACGATGCTGATAGTATCGAGTATACAGACAAGCTGTCACTGGGGGACCCATGAAAGGTGATTGGTACACTCGATAGTATCGGAGAAGAGAGAGGCCAAGTTATCAATCGCACTAGATATGCAAGGGACAATGTGCAGCAAGCCAATCAACAGTCAGCTGCGTGTGCACTTGGCTGGCCTGCCAGGTCGTACCTTTAAACAAAATCGCATTCTCGTCTTCCTGGTTGGCCGAGGGAGCGTTAAGCTTGATCTAAATTTGGGTTGTTCCCTGGGGATTCTGAGCGTCAAGCGGCATCTCGCAGCGTGCCGTTCAAGGCTCACTACCAATGGGAAGCTTGGCAGCAACAAAGAGCTCTATGAATGGCCCGCAGAGGCCGATTTGCAGGCCAAGTGTTTGCCACGCCCAGAGGCTCATACCGGGCCCGTGATGACTTCCTGAAGGCTGGGCAATATATTTCGCATCGTGTCCCAGCCAGTGCCGAGTGAGCAGGTGGTCCATTGGCTGCGAGCGGAAGCGCCAGGAGGTTCTCTGAGCTGCAGTGATGGCGATGCTGATTTGTGAAGACATGTGTGCTCTTGCATCCTGACAACGCCGCCTGTCTGTCACCGCATGAGCAAGGCCCGCTCGACCCCTTACATGCTCCCTCTCGCGAATGGCCATCGTCGTCACAAAGATAGTCCGAATGGCCAGTGAGGGTCGCGGCGCGTACCGGGCTATCAGTTCAAACGGGCGGGACGATCAAGCACGCAAGCACCTGGTATCTTCATGTTTCAGATGGCCACTACCTCAGACCCTGGCTGGGAAACGAAGTCTTCAACGTCTCAGAAACTGCAGGATCTCGTCACTTGCCCGCTTACAGAGTCGTCAGTATGTACTCGTACTCCGGCCGTAGGGAGAGAAGAGGTCCTGTCCTGCTTGTGATATAATCTTTTAGAGAGCTTTCGACTCGGCGCATTGGTAATGGACAAGGACGAGGCAGAAAGGTCTTGATGCCGCGTTTGGTAACTTGATGTCGGCACACAGACTCTTTGTGGAGCAGGCCGAGCTTCGCTTTGTTAATCCTCCGCTCTGTGCGCCGATCGGCTTTGATCGAAGCAGAAGCGAGTGAAGCACATACAACGGCTATACCTCATACTAGGTAGCCTGTAGGAGCACGTCATGATCCCAAGCGTGTATGTATGTAGTAGTATTGTATGCGCTTGAGCTCGAGTGCGGCTGGACGATCCGATGCGCGCTGAATCATCGAGATGTCTTGCTTGCATGGGACGAAAAGTGACAGCGTCACAACACAGTCTGTACCCTGAAAGGTAGGGACCCACGAATAGATGATGCCTTCAAGCTCGTACGATATCACGGACCGGTAACCGTAGCAGCAGCTTGGCTCAGCTCTCCCTCCATGCTCCAGAAGAACCTGGCCAGTATGACAGACCGACAGCGCATCTCTGGAGAGCAGGGCATAGCCGCAAGCCACCGGCCTTATCCTGCGGTTACCCCAAAGCCCGTGGGCCGATGGCTTCTGCGCTGTCGTCGTCGGACAAGATGCGCTCGAGGAGGTACGACTGAGAGCGCAAAGACAACGGACCGCGGGTCGCTTTCCAACAAGGCGCCTGGGTGCAGAGTCATGGCCGGTCCAGCTGCGGTCACCTGCATTCATCGTCAACACGGCCTGGCGGCATCAGGCTTAGCGACGTCGCATTGGAAGCTGTCGAGCAACCGACCGATCCCTGCTGCTGCAGCATTGGCAATGAGGGGTCGCCCAGAGTCGTGATTCGGCCTTGAGTGCTCTGTCGAAGGGCTAGAGTGCGTCTGGCCTAGGACGGCTGCTTAGTGAGGTGAAGCAAGACATGGGGCCATGGGATCCGAGGGCGTACGCACTCTGACGCCGCCAATCACGGCCGCGCGTGTCTCTAGCAATGCCTCGTCTCCACTGCAGTGTCGCTCCAGGCGCGTTTCATCTTGAAAAGCCTCTCGTGCAGCAGCTCGGGCCGCAGGCTGGCCATGGCGATGCTGGGCTTTGCAAGGCTGGTGCAGCGATTGGCCGGGAGCTGCTGCTTGGAGGAAAGGTTGAAAGGCTTGGTGGCCTTGGAGCCTTGGAGCCTTGGTCCGTCGGCAGCGGAAAAAGGTTTGGCAGGCGCAGGAAGAAGAAAGCACGAGCACGAGCACAGTACATACACGCGACTTCCAAGTTGGTACAGCTACTACCGCTTGACCACCTACGAGGTCGCATTGCAGACGATGGCTATCGCAAAGACAAGCATTTGCTTACCCAGAGGCATGGCCGAGATGAACTGGTTGCTTTGATGCCACGCAGGAATTTAAAGGTCCATAACCATTGGGTGTCATCACCGCAAGAAAGCGTGCGACCTCGGGCGAAAGTGGCTGCGCCCTGACTGCCCTCTATCATCGTCTGCTTCAGATCGAGCAGAGTCGAACGCTTCTGCTTTCGCGCTTCTCCCTTTCAGGACTCAAACAGCGTCGACCTCCTCCCGCTGCCCTGTTTCGAATGTGACAAGGGGACCTGGGTGGTTGTTTTGGCGATGCGACAGCGCAAGTGTTTCCTTCTTCTGCCGCCCATCCTCGTTCCGCGTTGCCAACAAGATGCCATCTGATCGTCGCCGATTCGAGGAGCACAGATGTCGGACGACCCGCGGCAATCCTTCCAGGCTGGAGCTCACTGTGGGGGAGCTAGATCACATCACTGCGCAAAACATGGACCTTTGTTCCCTCTTTTCCGCGTTACAGGTGAACGACTCGGACGTTCTCTGGCTGGGCTCTGCATTCGAGAATATGCCTGCATGAAGAAGGAGCTTGCCTAGTGAACGGATCCTGCCAGCTCGCCAACGACTTGGCATTCGGAATTGGAGCCAGTGGGCTGTCGGAACTCGGAGTCACGGAAGCCGTTGACATGGAAGATTTGACAAGCCAGGTCTGAACGGAGAGCTTGTACTGGCCCTCCTATCCTTGGCTGACTTGGATTGAAACCTATCATGATCTCGAACGTCGGCATCAGATGTCCCCCTTTCTTCCCCGGTAAGAGCCATATATGCAAAAGACAGGACGAAGAGGGGTTTGGCGTCTTGGATTGATGAATCGAAAACAATGTTTATCGCATCCGTCTTGGGGGTTCCTGGTTTCCATGCCGGCAGTGACAGGTCAAGGAGAGGCGAGACACCGGCAATGGGAGCGTGGGAGCCATCTCTTGGTAACGCTGGGCTTCTGCTGCGTCCAGGACAAGGCCAGAAAGAGGCCCAATGAGATATCCTCGCTCGCATGGCCACGAGATGCGGTCGTCTCATGAGCCGCCAAATCACCTACATGCTGCAGTACTCCTCATATCGCTGCCCAGAAGGCATGGTAGTAGCTGTCGCGCTCAGGGGACGTCCTCGATAAGGCGGGTAAAGAGATGCTGCGGGGCCGGCCGCGAGGCACGAAAAAGCATGCTCCTGGCGATGAGCTCTCCATTCCCAGTCTGTTCATCGGCTCCGAGGCTTTCGTGTACTGATTCAGGGACCAAATGAGCCCTAGATTGCATGTTTATGCGGTCGACGCATCCGGTCAGGGGTACGCAAGGCTAGTGCCCAGCAGAGTAATAGACCTGCGATAGCCACACTATTCAATCAAACAAAGAGACTAGCAATGCGGACATTGTCCCTGCCATCAACTCTCGCTGCCCCTTTGTTGATGGCAATGGTCGAGGAGGCGGACTCTGCGGCATGAATGAGCATTGAGCCGTGAGAGGCCATTCATGCAAAGCAGACCGATGGGAATAGGAGCATCGCCACCTGGAGGCTGTATCCAAGCTGCCATGTGGTTGTCCGCCATCATCAGCGTGGTCGCTAGCGGAGATTAGTTACATTACCGTATATTGCCGAAATACCTGCAAAGGTACTTGTATGAGAGAGCCGGTATTTGGGGGAGCAGGGGAGCGAGCAGCAAAGCAGCCAGCCTTGGCGATGGGATACAGACGAAGCAGCAACAGCCAGATCCGGCCTCGTCAACTCCAGTTGGTCGAATGAGAACAGAGAGACGTCGTTGCATTGGCCTGCCAAAGCTGTTGAGGTGACGCTGTGAAGGGTCGGATCATGAAAGCTCTGTAATACTACCTCCAACGAAAATGTCACTCACTGGGCTGGCCTGCAGCTCTCTTCACCTTCACAACCCCCCCTTTGCTAGGCGTGATTTGTCGACACACGCCCATCCTATTTTTGTCTCGCTACCTGCACACCCACTCTCTGACAGTGTCGTGCAAAAACCTTGAGGTTCTGGAGCAGGGGAGCTTGAACTGGGTTCGTGTGGAGGCCAGGCCAGATCAAGGGGCCCGGTTTTGGCCCTCCTTTGCACGCAGCGTTCTTCAAGTTCCCCCTCGGCTGCCATTCTATCAGTGCTTGTTCTTGAGATGGAATGTACAAGTACGAGTCCTCGCAGCCACACTCCGAAGGCTGAGTACAAGTTACGGTATGGACGGATTTCTTCCAGAAACAACGCACAGATGAATGCATAAACTCGATGTTTGTTGTTTGTCTCCAGCTCCCTTTACTGGTAAGGTAGATGTCGATTCGCTGTAGAGCCTCCGTAGGATGGAGTGCAGGTGCGCATCTGGAGGTCGCGATGCCGGCACCTTTGGGGCGTGTTTGATCTCCTCAATGCATGCGTGCATCTGCTTTGGCCCTGATTGGGCTCTGCAGCAAAGCGCTCAGGCACCCAAACAAGTCCTCTGGAGCTGTCACGCACTTACAGACGCCCGTGTACCTGTACTTACCGGCCGTGGTTGGCTGTGGAGCCGCAGCCCACGAGCGCTCCGAACGCCAACCACGGCGCCAGCAGTGCGCTGCGAGTCCTCGCGGCGAGCAGCTGCCGTGCCGAGGACTGTTGCTGTTCCGTTGTTGCTACTTAGCAAGTATTCGTCTTATCGTCGAGTTGTTATGCTGTGCAATGCCGTGCTGTCATGTGAAATCAGTTGCGCTCTTTTTGCGTTTCTATTGTCAGGTCGGGTGCTTTGTTCTCTTCCGACTTATCGTCTGGCACCTACACGCCACAGCCTCCAGTGCCAACACCGCCCGCACCGCTGCGATTAGGTGGCGCTCTAAGGGGACGCAGCCACCAAGGTACCGCTACAGGCGTCCGCTGCGAGCACTGGACCTCGAGGGCTGCAGCACTGGTACGAGTACCACGGCTCACTCAACTGTGCAGGGCCTGGCCCCGGTGGGCTCAATGCTGCCCGCTCATGCGCCATGACAGCAACTGACTGAGGTGCTTCGTTTCCCAGCCCCACTCCCTCTCTCTGCTCTCTCTCGCTGCAGTCGCGCCCCGCCGCACTTGCCCGTACCGCCCACATCCCCATCCGGCTTAGCGCACGCCCGCCCGACCCTCTGGCTGGCTCCGAGCTCTTCGCTCTTGTGCGCACCGACCCTTGCACGCCCTCGCTCTTTTATTTTTATTTCTGTCACTAATGGCGCCTTTTATTATGATTTCTTTTCCTCCGCGTGTATTATTAGTGCCCCCTCCCCCCTCTCTCCTGCCCAAGGCAGCTTCCTCGTCCAAAGTATCATCCAGGTACACTGCCGCCAGCACCCGCGCGACAGAGTACGCCGCCTCTACTCCGTGCCGCCGCAGTACCTGTACCTTGCGCTAGTAGCACTGCTTATTACGGCTCTTCGCAACTCTTCCACGGCCCAGCAGCCCGTCCCAGGAACCGTCCAGGAACCGTCCAGCTCTCGCGCCAACAGAATCGAGGCGCTTCCTAGCACCAGCCAGCAGCACCACCGGCTCCAGTCGACAGCCAGATCAGACCAAAGCCGAGCCAGACGAGACGACAAAGGTACTTGCGTCCGCAGCCACCGACCCGCGCAGACCCAGGTACTCCCCCATCGGGCTGCTCGCCGGTTTCTTTCGATCTTGTACGTCCATCGCCCACAACAGGCTCGCTCAGGTACGGGCTCAGGCCAGGCACAGGCACAGACAGGCTCAGGCACAGGCATCCAATCCGCTGGAGGCGCACCAAGCAAGGCCCGCCACTCCACCCCATTAAACGTGCCCTTCCCCCGGCCGTCCATCCTCAGCGCTCCCCTTCTTCTGAAATCTCTTCCCTGTGTTTCTTATTTCAACGTTTTCCTGCCCTTTCGCTTCTTCCCTCCTCCGCCTCCACCCTCTCCCTCCTGTTTTTCCCGTTCTTCTTCGGAGCCGCGCAGACTCTCTCGTGTGCCCTCTTTTTCACCTTTTTATTCTTTTATTTTCTCACAAACGTTGGGCCAGGCTGTCCCTCAATCGCGCGCCTCAGTCGCCGCTCCCGCTCGCCGCTCCGCCACGCCATCATCGCCAGCGCCTCAAAGGCAAGACAAGGAACAAGACAAGACAACAACAACACGCCAGCGTTTGTCGCGGGGTTTTGCCGACTACGCTCCTTCTCCTGGTCCCTCCGTTTCTATACGCATTTAATTCGTCTGCGACCGACCGACGGCTTCGTCTCCTCGCCTTAGACGGTTCGCTTTTTGGACGCGCCCATACATTCGCTTGACGCTGTTGTTCTGGGACGTTCCCCCCTTGCTGTGCAACCTCTTTCAGTCGTTTCGAGCTGGTCTCTCCCACACACACACACACACCACACACAACCACCATCGCGTCAAATCGCCATTTCTCGCGACCCTCGGGCAGCGCCTTTCATTAAATACTTTCCTTGTCTCTCAGTCTCTTCTGGTCTCGCACCAGCATCTGCGCGCAGAACTCGCCAACTATCGCCCGCGCAGGAACCACAGGACAACCCCATCCGCCCTCGCCAATTGTATTGGCCCGCAGATACACACACACACATCGCCCAGACCGGTGTACTCCCGCCCTCCGACTCTCTTGACTCACCAAAAGAAAGAATAGCATCGCCACAACTCGCGCACCATGTATTCACAGCACCCGGCCATTGCGCCTCAGAAGCCTGAGACGTTCATGCTCAGCACCGAGGCCCAGCAGGCGCTTCCTCATGATGCCCAGGTCGCCCTCCAGCAAGTCGACAACCTCAAGTACTTCCTCATCTCCGCTCCCGTAGACTGGCAGCCGGATCAGTACATCCGACGCTTTCTGCTGCCGACGGGCGAGTACGTGTCTTGCATCCTGTGGAACAACCTCTTTCACATCTCGGGCACGGACATTGTGCGATGCCTTTCTTTCAGATTCCAGGCCTTTGGCCGCCCCGTCAAGAACTCCAAAAAGTTCGAGGAGGGAATCTTCTCCGATCTCCGAAACCTCAAGTCCGGAACTGACGCCTCCCTGGAGGAACCAAAGAGCGCTTTCCTCGACTTTCTCTACAAAAACAACTGCATCCGTACCCAGAAGAAGCAAAAGGTCTTTTACTGGTACAGTGTGCCCCACGACCGTCTCTTTCTGGATGCTCTGGAGCGTGACCTGAAGCGGGAGAAGATGGGCCAGGAGGCCACCACTGTCGCCGTCAGCGAGCCTGCGCTGTCCTTCCAGTACGACTCGTCGCAGTCGCTGTACGAGCAGCTGACCAAGAGCCAGCAGGCCAACTCGTCCTCCTTCAGCGCCCAGCAGTCTTCCTTTCACCCCGGCCAGTCGACCTCCCCCGTCGTCAGGGCCATGGACTCCATGCCTCCCCCGAGCATGATCCCTCACAGCATGGCCCCTTTGGCCGAGAGCATGGAGACCATGGTCTCCTACGACGCCATGAGCATGGCGCCCGCCGTCCCCCAGCAGGTCGCGGCAGTCAAGAGGGAAGCTGACTTCACTCGCGTGCACTACAACCAGAACGGCATTCCCATCACTCACAGCCATCACCGCCACTCCTCGATGCCCGCCTACGGCCTGGAGTATTCGCCTGCTCCCTCCTTCGTGTCTTCGGGCTACGAGGACTACAGCAACAGGGGCTTGTCCTTTGAGCCCATCACTCCTCCTCAGCAGGCCCTCGGCATGACTGCCGAGCCCGCCTACATCGCAAACGAGGAGACTGGACTCTACTCCGCCATCCCCGACCACCTCTCCGGCATGTCAGGCCTGGGCGGCATGGTGCAGATGCCCTCTCACCTCGCAGGCCCGCATTTCCCTCGCTCCTACGGCACCAACAACATTTACTCCGTGATCGAGGGATCTCCCACCTACAAGCAGCGGAGACGCCGCACGTCGATTCCCACGTCCATGTCTGCCATTGCGCCCACGTCGACTCCGTCTGCCCCTCACAGGCCTTCGGATCTGCGCAGGTCAGTGTCCGTCTCCATGGGACCCGTCGTTGAGGGAGAGGAGTCCAGCGGCAACTCGCCTAACAGCATGTACGCCAACTCTCAGCACAAGGATCTCATGGACATGTCAAGACACGGCAGCCCCGCCGTCCACCCCATGGCCCTGCAGCACGACTTTTCCCACATCAGCGACGACATGTCCGGTGATGGACGGTCCATGATGGGCGGCGGCATTGTCCGACGCGCCCGGTCAGCTACTGTGATGGAGCTGGGTCCTTACCCTCACAAGTCTCACTCCTGCCCCATCCCCACCTGTGGTCGGCTTTTCAAGCGCCTCGAGCACCTTAAGCGGTAAGTTCTCTCTCTCAGCAGAGCCAAGATGGGTCCACCAGGCTAATGAAGCGCTCCTCAGGCACGTTCGAACGCACACTCAAGAAAAGCCTTACATCTGCCCTCATTGCAGCAAAGCTTTCTCTCGGTCGGATAATCTGGCACAGTATGTCTCTCCCCTGTTGCTCCAAACCCCAATTCAAACCGTGTCGGTGACTAATCTGTTTGCTACAGGCACAAGCGCACCCACAGCCGCGAGGATGGTGGTGAAGGCTCATTGCATCTGTCTGCCGAGGAGGAGGAGGAGTACTCTGGCGAGGAGCATCTTGGATCTGTCGAAGAAGCTTCGCCAACGTCTGAGTCGGCTTTCCATCCCGGCTCTATCAACGCCGTCGTCACCAGCGGCACCATTGCTCCTCAGACGACCATGACGTCCAGCCATAGCTATAACAGCCTCCAGACCCTCAGCATGCCGATGACCATCAGCCAACCAACTGCTATCAACGCGGGCGGTGCCATGTAATGCGCCTGTTCTTTATCTGTACTTCATATGATCTTTTTTCCATTCTATTGCCTTTTTTCTCTTATCTGTTTGCGTCATGATACATTTTCACGTTCTATGGATCTCGGTTTAGGGGATTTCATGTGTGTCTTTTTTCTCTTTCCTTTCTCTTTCCTTTCTTGATATCATCTCCTTCATCTTTCCTATATCTCACAACCCCCTTTTTTCTTTAACGCGTCTTATGCTCGGATTGTCCTCTTTTTTTCTTTTACGGCTGCAAAACGCACAATATTTGCTCTTTCCACACGCATGGGCTCGGAGTCCAACCAGTAGCGGGGTAACATCTGCTTGGTTTGGGCTTCTCTGAGCGAACTAAAGAGAAGAGGTTTGCATGTGACAGGAGTGAAAACGACGCTATCTGTATATATTCAGTTATATACTCTTTGTTATTCAATGGCAAGATTATAGGGGGACTTTTTGTCGGTGGACTACCACTGTCGGAGGTTCCCTTTGTTTTATTGTTGAGGTGTAGGACTCAATAGGCATGAAAAGTAATTGCAAATTAACACACAAAACCGCTTCTATTGGTGATGTGCTTGGTCTGGGTAGCTCTCCAAACCCTCCACCTATGCTCTATAAATTGGTGTACCGCTTGGCTCTGCCAGTCTTGAATCAGACATTCATGAAATTCAAATCAACGCTATTGCTTCTCATCGTTTGCCTCTCCTGCCGAAGGTATCCCTCGCCCCTTCAATCTTCTTGACATCCCTCTCGCTTATCCTCAGCTCAGCACCCCTCATTCTACCCACGGCCGGTCCAAATCCACCACCGCCTCCTCCGCTCTTCCGATCCCTCTTCTTCTTCTTCCCCGTCTCCCGCTCCAGAATCACACCGCTCTCCTTGGCCTCGCGCCTCCGCTTAGCCTCCCTCTCCACAGCGGCAGCATTGATGCCCTTGCGCATGTGCATTGGCATCTTCTCCTGCTTGAGAATGGACGTTTTCGAGCCCAGGGCCTGGATGCGGAGGTCGAGCGCTTTCTGGCGGACGCGGCCTGCAGCGAAAGTCTTTGGCTCGGACTGCGACGACGACGACGAGAGGATGGAGGAGAGGGAGGTGGGCTTGTTGGTGCTGAGGAGGTGGGATTCTGCGATGAGGCGGCGGAGCTCGAGGTCTTGCGCGAGGAGGGAGGGGGCGTCTTCGGGGAGGGCGGAGGAGGATTTCGAGGACGGCTGGGGAGTCTTTGAAGATGAGGAGGAGGAGGTTGGGTCTGGTGGGCGGGAGGACTGGAGGTTGGAATTGTTAGCGTTTTCGTGTCGAAATGGGAGAAGAGAGTGGAGAGAGGGTTTACCATGAAGGCTTTGAGTTCGCGTTTGGACATTGTGCTCGTTTTGGGGGCTTGGGAGACGGAGTGGTCGACGACTTCGATGGTGGGAGAGTCTGGACGGTGTTGTCAGTTAAGAGGATGATGCATTGGGCAACGGGATGCGCAGCTGGTCCTACCGTCGTCCTCATCGTCATCTAGCTCGTCATCGTCGTCGTCGGAGCCGTCATCCTCATTCGACAATCCACCCCATTCGCCTCCTTCACCGTCACTGCCATTGCTATCGTCGTCACTGTCCTCCTCCTCTTCCTCCTCTCGCGCCTTGCGCTCTGCCTCCGGCAGCGGAAGGAACTGCGCTTCAAAGTGTCGTCGGAAGATTTCCTGTGCGTCTTCTGTCGATATTGTCGGCTCCTCTGTGGCCTTGCGCTTTCCGAGGACGGCCATTTTTGTGGGATTGGGGAATGCGAGCTGTATGTTGTTGTTGAAGAGCCTTGGTTTGGCGCTGATGGTGTGTGGTTTGGTTGCGACCAACGAAAGGCTTCAACTTTTTTGCGTTATCGTTATCGGCAGGTGCCCAGTATGTACTGTTGCGAGTGCTGTCCTGTTTAGGTTAAGCGCGCTTTGCATGTGTGTTGAGCTTCGGACCCCGCTTGTTCTGAACGGACGATGATGGATGAACTTCTTTGTTCTATTTCTACTCTATTTCAACCTCATTGAAGGTGCTGTCAATAAAGTGAACCAATTGGGCTTTGCCCCGGGTATATCCTGACTCCATCTTACACATACATATTTGAACAAAAAACGTCAACGCCTCTTCCAAACAAAACCCAAATCATGATGGCTTTAAACATGATCCATCGAAATGTCCCGAGAACAAACCCAACGAGATGACTCCTCCACACGCAAACCGCTGTACAGATCCGCCAATATCATCCTAGGCCTTTGCGCTACCACAAGAAACTGCCTCCTAACTGCCCGCCACGCCTCCTCGCAGCTGCTCTCGTCTGTCGGAACAGCAGCGCTCGCACCCCCATTTCGCCATGGGCATAGGCCAGCTGAGTCCTTTCGTGACCAAAGCGATAGGTCATGTACGCTTCCACGTCTTCGTGGGCGACCATGGATCTCACAATGTCCAGTGCCATGGCGACGTGGGACAGTGTGTCCAACCTGACGGTCATCTCCGGGTACAGCGCTATTGTCGCTCCGTGTGAGAGCAACAGCTCCACCACGGGCCCGCCCCGGCCCCCGGGATCGAACCTGGCGTGAGCGAGTGCTGTCCAGCCAAAGTCGTCCTCGTCGTCGATACTGACGGAGGGATTCCCCAGGAGAAGGTCCGCCACTTGGTACCATCCGTTCTGCGCGGCCAAGTGGAGAGGCGTCACGCCGTCGTCGTCCCTGGTGTTGGGATCAACGTCCTGCCGGTCGAGCAGCATCTCTACGATGGCGTGGCGGCCGAAGTGTGCCGCCCACGAGAGAGCATTCATCCCTACACCGTCCTTTTGGTCGGGCTCGATGTCAGGCCGCTGAAGGACGAGCTGTATCGCCCAGTCGCATCCCTTCTTCACCGCGTTGACGAGTGAGGAGGCCCCAAAGCAGTCGCCGACGTTGACGTCTATCCTGGGATCCTCGAGAAGCATGATGAGCATGTCCTCGTCTGCCAGGTAGACTGCCTCGTGCAAGGCCGTCTGCTCGTACACGTCTTGGCAGTTGGGATCGACGCTGGGATGGTCCAGAATGGCTTTCATGGCCGCATGGTTCTGGTACCTGACGGCGAGGTGGAGGGCAGTGGCGGCGAAGTCGACTGGCACATTGACGTCGAGCTCTGGATGCTCAAACAGCAGCGCTATCAATGTGTCGTGGCCATGGACTATCGCATGGCAGAGGGGCGTGCGGCCATTAGCGGCCCGCGAGTTGACGCTGACGCGATCATCGTGTCGCTCGAGCATCCTCCTCACGGTCTCTTCGTGGCCGTTCTTTACCGCCAGACAAAGAGGGTTTGCCCGCCGGTTTGCGTCCCAGTCGACCGTCAACTCGGGCCTTTCCAGCAGCAGGCTCACAATCTCTGTGTGCCCTTCCCTCGCTGCCAAGTCGACGGCCGTGCACCCGTCGCGGTCCTCGTGGTTCAAGTCCACGCCCGGCCACCGCAGGATCCTCTCCACCACGGCCATATGCCCGGCTTCTGCCGCCAGGAGGAGGGGTGTGGCACCCTTCGAGTTAGCAGAGCGCGTGAGAAGCGCCTGCTTTTGCCGAAGGATGTCATTGGAGCGGCTTTCTTCGATGCCCCTATCCGGGAACATCAGCTCCAACGACGAGTCCTCGCCGTTTCGTGCAAGTAAATGCACCAGGTTGTTGCCGTCGTCGTCTGGGACGGCCAGGAGATGTCGGGTGTACGTGAGTTCACCCGCCAAGAAGGGGGCCCCACGTACAAAGGCGTGTAAGTCCCTCGAGTTGAGGGACTCGGCGATCATGAGCAGCAGCTCAAGGGGAAGCACGGAAGACATCTTGTGCCTGGTTTGGGGGTCTTCGTGCTTGGGAAAGTGATGTAGTAAAGCTTTTATGAGAGAGAATAAAAGCTTTACTGATAATATTCACGGAAAATGGAGAGGAAAACGAGGGACTCTGGAGAGCATCCCTCCATTATATAGGCAGGCTGGGGGGCATGCTGCCATTGCTGTCGCCAACAAAACGAATCTCTGTTCAAGCCAACAAAAAGAAGGTTCACGAGAGCCTCAAACTCAACCGGACAAGGTCTGTCTGAACAGCCAATCTCCGAAGACTACTCGACTTTACTAGACGGATTGTGTACAGGATCAAAGCCATTTCGAAGGGATCGCAAAGTTAATCGGGCCACATCAATGCAAACTGAGCTGTGTGTGGGAGCAGCCTCAAGACAATCCGCCGGAAAGTGTCCGTTTCAACAGGAGACTTACGAAGACTTGGCGTTGAACGCCAGAACCTTGTCGTTATTTTTGACGATCTAAGGGGACTTTCGGAGCCACGGCATACAACTCATCGAGATCTGACAGAACAGAGGGTTCGATCATTGTGGCTATGGGACTAAGAGCCTCTATTCAACAACTCTACTTTTAGAGTTGAAGCTCCTTGGTGTGACACCTGTCAATGAAAGCACCCACATGGGCCGGTACAAAGACTCCCTTAGCACAGAGGAAATTGTCGAGCTCGAGAATTCATTTACGCCGCTTTGAGTCTGGAAGAAGGTCATAAGCGTAGCGGAGTGGCTTACAGCGAGAGAAGACTTTGAGCACATCAGAGTGGTTAGCAGCCCATTAGGAATTGCGGATGGTTTTTGGTGTCAACCCCCCTTTCTAGCAAGCGGTTCGCACGAAAAGAAAGTGCCGAAAAACTATTCGCACACAAGACCGTTCGACATTCCGGGATACTGTACTTGTTGGCTCAATTTATGTGGGCGTTCACTTTGCGGTCCTCCTTTTCCGTAGCCTTCCTGTCTACCTTAGTGTTACGTTTGTTAGAGTTGCATGTATTCTGTATTCGGTATCTTGAAGGAATGAAAGAGTGGCTTTCTCTTCCTTTGTAATATGAGCGTCTCCAGTGCGAACTGAGGCTTCGCGTAAATTCTGCCCTAATTCATAGTTGAAGGCTCTATTTTGCATTCTTCCCCCTATTTCCTCTTCAATACTGAGGCCCCCTGAAAGCCTCAAACCATGAGGTCGGCGAATCCTATTCCCGGCCCGTGTGTGTTTTTGTAAGCACCCCTCCTGGTGTCGTCACCGGCAATACAGAAGTCCACCGGAAGCGGGTGCCAGAAACGGCATTCCATGGGAAAATACACACGCACATCTAACAATATGCGCACCCTTTAGTAGAGATCTAATCACCAAAAAGGTGCGCGTACTAAAGCAAGTGTATGCTTGCAGCGCTTTTTGTGCCGCTTTTTCTGCCAAGGCACTCCGTCACCGGTCGGGGAGCTGTCAGTTTATCCTCGGCTGAGAGCCGATGCTTTCCAGCACTCATTAGCCATCACAAGCCGACTGCTTCGTCTTCGTCTTCATCTTCCAGAACCAATTGATGAAGGCTCTACGGATTTATTAGAAGCTCAAACTCTCTGTTCTAAGCTCTCCTTCATATACAGACGCCATGAACTCGTTCCGCTTCCTGAGACCCGCGGTCGGCAAGGTGCCGTTCCAGCGGTCCACGCTGCCCCGAGTCGCTCGGGCCTACAGCTCCAAGACGTATGAATATATCCTGACTTCCACCCCGAAGCCAGGCGTAGGGCAAGGTATGTAGACTCTTCAATTGGCTCTGATAGCTGCAAATAAAAACAAGAGGCTGACTGATACCTTCATTCTCAACAATTCCCAGTGACCTTGAACCGCCCAAAGGCGCTCAACGCGCTGTGCACCCCCCTCATCCATGAGCTCAACGACGCCCTCAACGACTTCAACGCCTCCGAGGAGACGTCCGTCATCGTCCTCACCGGCTCGCAAAAGGCCTTTGCCGCCGGCGCCGACATCAAGGAGATGGCGCCGCTGACCTTCTCCGAGGCCTACACCAAGGCCTTCATCGAGTCGTGGTCCCTGCTGACGACGCAGGTCAAGAAGCCCATCATCGCCGCCGTCTCCGGCCACGCCCTCGGCGGCGGCTGCGAGCTCGCCATGATGTGCGACCTCCTCTACTGCACCGAGACGGCCAACTTTGGCCAGCCCGAGATCAAGCTGGGGACCATCCCCGGCGCCGGCGGCAGCCAGCGGCTCACGCGCGCCATCGGCAAGTCCAAGGCCATGGAGCTCATCCTCACGGGCAAGTCCTTCAGCGGCGCCGAGGCCGAGAAGTGGGGGCTCGCGGCCAAGGCGTTCCCCTCGTACGAGGCGCTGATGGAGGAGACGCTGAAGCTGGCGGAGACGATTGCCGGGTACTCAAAGGTCGCCGTGCAGGCGGCCAAGGAGGTGGTGAACAAGAGCCAGGACCTCGGGCTGCGTGATGGTGTTGAGTTTGAGAGGCGGGTGTTCCATAGCTTGTTTGGGAGCCAGGATCAGAAGATTGGGATGAAGGCTTTTGCTGAGAAGAAGAAGGCTGAGTGGACTCACTCGTAAGTGTGCAAGGGGTGGTATTTGTATGTCACTGCGAAATAGATAGGCATATACGATGAACAAAAGCACACTACAAGCCAAACAAACAGTACGGACATGAAGTATTGTTACTAATTGGAGCAATCGTGCTTGATGCTGCAGCTGTTCCTCAAGTTTTCTGCTTCTTGCTGCTTCCAATCCTGACAATGTCGGGCCATTCCAGCGTATCCTTCTCAATCTCCTCCGTTGCCTGAGAGAGCAACGTCGCGACGACATCATGCAGCCAAACAATGGGGAGACCGATGGTGTTCAAGACGCCCTGAAAGAGGTTTAGCAGGCCGTTGCCATTCTTAGCATCTCGGATGAAGCCCGGTTTGAGGATGCAGACTTCGATGGCACCGTTGGCCTTTTGGGCAAAGTCCAGGATTCGAGTTTCGACCTCTCCCTGCAATGAGTCCGTTTTTTAGCTCTCCCTTCAACCCATAGTTTCATGCAGTTCAAGATTCTTTCTCGTAATGAAAGGAGGAAGAAGAGCAAGAAAGGACCGGAAACTTACTCTCAAAAGACCGTAGTCGCCCATCATCCACGGCTTCTTGGCTGGATCGCGCTGAGCAATGGCACCACTGACGTAGACGAAATGGAGTGGCTTCGACGCATCCTTTCTCGAAGCTTTGGAGAGCTGCTCCAGTCCGTAGATGGTGTAATCCAGACAGATCTTGCGGACCTCGTCCCAGGGCATTGACGCGGAGTTATTCGGAGTTACAGCCATCAGCCTGCAAAAACACACGACATTAGTCGACCAAATCTCTCTCTTTCTCTGCCTTCATCTTCAGTCGAAAAGAGAGAGAGAGAGAAACTCACCAGATGCAGGCATCGGCGTTTGCAAGATGTTTCTTGACAGTGTCTGAATAATTCAGAAAGTCGTCGACCACGACAGAGGTGAACTTTTCTGCGTCGCTGGAGCCCTTGAGGCTCTCCGGGACGGAGGTCTCGCGCCGGGCAAGGCCCACGACGGAGGTTATGGTCGGGTTGGTGAGGGCTTGGCGGACGACTTCTTGGCCTACGAAGCCGCTGGCTCCGACGACGATGAGCTTCATGATGGGCGATGGTTTGATGCTTGGTTTGATGGGAGTTTGAGTGGAGGGTGCTGAGTTGCGTCACTGATACTCGACACTTCTTATATATACCATACCGTTGAAAGTCCAACGGACTTATTAACACCATGGGTGCGTGCAGCGAAGTACTTGTGCTAGGATGACTATTGATCTACTAAGCACATCCTGATTCTTCGACTTGGGCTAAATGCTGTTGTTATAAGGCATCGTTCTTCTTATTGCTAGGTATGCTACGCAGTTGGAAGTCGACGGCCGTATGGCTCCGTTACCTACATGTAGTAACTGCTGAATATCCCCGATTCCGTTCAGGAGCGCAACCCTCGTTTCTTCGGTCGATAATATCGATAGCCTCCTGACGAGTACCTCAGATCAGCTTATGACATGCTCGGACATGTTGGGACGGAGTTTGACGACGGGGGCGTGATTCTCGAAGCAAAGTGATTCAGCAATAGGTCAACTCTAACGCCTCGAACCGCACAGGCACCTTTAGCAAGGCGCGGGCCGTCCGCAAGGGCCGCTGAATAATCGGTGGGGTGCTTCTCCGTACCCCGTATAATAGATCGGATGGATTCTCTCTGGGGAAGCTTTATGAAGCATTCTCAATCATATTGTTCAGTAAGTATATATAAAGTAATAAGGTAGGTAAGAATGTAAGTGATAAAACAGCATACTGCGAGAGGCATCTGAGGTAAAGATTTACACAGTGTATTCACCAACACGAGGATCATGCCCTCTAATTCACACGCCTTGCTTGTTGCTATCCACCCCGAATTGGCACCTCTGTTCCGGTTATACGAGCCCTCTCGTCTCATTGATGAGAAAATGGCACCTGGTCGAAAAGAGTGACGAGGCATCCGCTGGTCAAGTTGGTACGTACCCACAGCCCGTCTTGCCCTGAATGGCCAGTGACTCCAAGCTCCAAATCTGCTCTTTTCCTCCATGAACCTCGACTCTCTTCCATGCAAAAACCATCTCGTCCACATGCGCGGTCTACATAATCCAGGCATCTCCCTGACATCAAGCAGAAACAGAACATGAATGGAGTCGCGCACACACGCTCTCGACCTCGGCAAGGAGTTGACGTGCTCGGTATGAATCCCGCCATTTCGGTGTCCCCTCCATGTTCCATTCTCTCAAGGCAGAGCCCATGTTAAACGCATCGTTCCCACAGATATGCACTGAGCTCCTCTACCAGCCGCTGACTCTGCTCGACTGCCTTCACACATACTGCGGCGCGTGTCTCAAGGAGTGGTTCCGCTTCCAGGCCGAAAAGGTCGGCCGCGCACGCACGCCGCCACCTCCAGACGCAATCATCTTCACATGCCCGTCATGTCGGAGCTCCGTGCGGGACACGCGGCACAATGCCACCGTCGCGACCCTCCTTGAGATGTACACTGCTGCGAATCCCAACAAGCAACGACCCGAGGCCGACAAGCGGGAGATGGAAGAAAAGTACAAGCCCGGCGACCAGGTTCTGCCCAAAGTCAAGACCCGGGAACGTACGGCTGAGGAGAAGCGGCTCGAGGAGGAAGACCGGAGGCTGATGGACGAGGTCAGGGAGATGAGCCTGAGGGAGGCTGTTGAAGCAGCCATGCCAGAGAGCCAACAGGCCAGGTCCGCTCGGAGACATGCAGATGGGCGAAGCAGCGATGGGCGGGCTCGATCCAACTCCGAGTATAGATCGGATGGCCATCCGCAACGAGCAAGAGACGGAACGGGGAGAAACGGTCAGAGCAACGCCGAATATCTGTCTCCCGAAGGCGAGTCGCAGTCTCGGAGCAGACGAAGCGAGTCCCGGCAGCGCCAGGTCGAGCATCAGTCGTCACTGCGGTCCCTGATCGGGTCCGAGATGAGCGAGCGGGACATTGAGAGGGAAATCGAGGAATTCGCACGGCAAATCCAAGAAGAGGGGCTTTTGGATGGCCTCGATCTCGACAACATCGATTTGAGCCGAGATGACGAGCTCAGTCAACGCATCACGGAAGCGTATAGGAGGCGCCAAAGGGGCCGTTCGCGACAGGAGCAGCCGGAGAGACGACCCGAAGCCCGGGCACGGAACAGCGCCTCATCCAGATCAAGAGATTACAGGCTGCGACCTGATAATGCTCGACCGCAAAGCCGGCATCGGGCGCATTCACGATCAACGAGCGAGGTGGGCGACAGGAATAGACCGCCAGTTTCGCCATCAGCCAATCTCGGGGTACGGGAGCCGGAGACGAGGGCAAGGAGACGAACAACTAGCGGCGGCCATCACTCGACGACCGCCGTGCCGCCCAACAACGGCTCCTCGCTCTCTTCCATGGATGCTAGGCCTGCTGCTCACTCTCAGAACGATTTGGGTCTGAGGAGAGAACATAGCGATTTTGATCCTTCGGCATCCGTCCCTGCTCTTAGGATCGGTAGAAGCTCCAGTTCAACGGCCGTACCGGCTGCTGCTCACCCAGCAGATACTCCACCAAGGCCCAATGGGAATATCGCGTCGTTTGCGAGCCGTACACAGAGCTACCCATCCACATCCACGCCGTCGCATGCAATCCCCCCTGAATTGATGGAAATCACAGCTGCACGGAACTCCAAGCAAAGCCGACCAACCGAAGTGGTAAGCCCACCGGCCTCTCTGGTATCTAGCCCTGTCGAGAGCCCAATGGCGGCGCCCTCCAGGCACCAGCGCACACAATCCCAGCTGTTCGAAGAGCCTTCAATCAGCTGCTCGCGCTGCCGAAAAGCCAACATCCAGTACGATGTGCACTACAACTGCAGGGTGTGTAACGACGGGCACTGGAATTTGTGCGTGGACTGCTACCGGTCCGGTAAGGGGTGCCTTTACTGGTTCGGATTTGGCTATGGGGCCTGGAAGAAGTGGGAGAAGCGCAAGCAGGCCGACGACACGATTGCCATGCCTCACATGCTGAACGCCGGTCGCTATATGCGGCCAGCCTCAACAACCGCCAGCGCTGACGGTAAGAAGACAATGACGACCGATGAGCCAAGGTCGAGGCTGGAGACGGGCACATTCTGTGCGCGGTGCTTTGCATGGACCAACGAGTGCTTCTGGCGCTGTGACGTCTGCAACGAAGGCGACTGGGGGTTCTGCAACAACTGCGTAAACGAGGGCAAGTCGTGCAGCCACAGGCTTCTGCCGTTGGCTCACGAAGCAACGCTCAAGTCCACGTACGTGCCTCGCAGTCCGCGGTCGGGCGGTCGGCCCTCTAGAGCGACTGTAATCACAGCGTCGCAATTATCAGGAGTTGGTCCATTCAGGCCACTCTCATTCAAGGTCAGGTGCGACATTTGCAAGGATACCGTCCCGCCCTCCGAGTTGAGATATCACTGCTTCAGCTGCTCAAGCACAGCTGTGCAAGATGCCACTCCTGGCGACTATGATATATGCACCTCGTGCTACAGCGGCCTCGAGTCAAAGGGGGACATTAGCGAAGAGAACGGCTCGTCGGGCTGGAGAAGGTGTCCCAGTGGCCACAGAATGGCTATTGTTGGGTTCATGGAAGGCAAGCTTGGACACTGGCGGTTTGTGGAAAAAGATGTCGTTGGCGGGAGGGCCCTCCGTTCCGAGCCTCTCGAGAACATTGCGCATCCCGACTTTATGAAGTGGTCATGGTATGAGGGGAATGAAAAGCGTGAGCGTCTCGTCACCACAGATGTGTCGGCGACAGCTCCAGAGAGGCTCGGCGAGATTGTGTATGCACGCGACTTCCCACCGGATGGAGGTTCTGGCTTGACGGCCCATGCCATGTGGGCGTGGTATCCCAAACCTGGCGCCGAGGACGAGCTGATGTTTCCGCGCGGAGCCGACATCCAGGAGATACGGGATCTCAACGGCGACTGGTTCTTTGGGACGTATATGGGGGCCAAGGGCGTGTTTCCGGCGCCCTATGTGAAGCTGCCACAACAGCCATGAGGAGAAGCAAGCATGTTAACATGTGGACGACATAGCTGGATGCCTTCATGCTCTTATTTTCTTCGATTTTCACGGCAAGATCGTATGTGATGAGATTTATGGTTTTATATACCCGGGTTGTTGGAACTCTTGCAAGCAAGAGGGCAGTCTACCTAAGATAGTCGGATACTTCAGGTTGTCGACAATGAGGCAGACGTAGAGATGGACTTGATACGACGTATTAATACCTCACGACATACAATAGCACCGCGTTATCAAGATTCTCTATTCTTCTTTCACATAATTGCGACATCAACAGTAGCAACCGAAGTACCACGGCCTCTGCCAGCGCCCTTCACTGCCCCGATGAACGGCATCTAACATCTAATCGAAGCGCAAAATGACGTGATCGGGCCCTCGGCCTGAAATGCCCCACCTCCGGGCCATCGGCGGCAACCGCAGCGGCAGGACAGAAGGAACAACCGACCTGAAGCTGACAAACAACCTCACTCTTCCGCTTCCGATTCCCAATTGAAGCCGTTCCCGCGTCTTTCTTCTCATTCTCTTCAAGCAGGGCGAGGCTACAGCGTCTGGCCTTTGAAAGCAATGTTCCGACACACGACGCGGCGCTTGGCTGCTGCGGCGGCGAAAGCTGCTGAGCCCAGCGCATACACTCTTGCCGTGTCGCGGGCGCAGGGCGTTGCTCGAGGGCTGACTGGAGGTACGAGGAGATGCGATGTGGTTTGGACGAGGTATCGAGTCGAGATCAAGCGCTGACCTGTTCCCTGCTTCCACCACGCACAGCCATTGGAAACACGCCCCTGATCCGCCTCAACCGCCTGTCCGAAGAAACGGGCTGCGAGATCCTTGGCAAGGCCGAGTTCATGAATCCTGGCGGCTCCGTCAAGGACCGCGCAGCCCTGTACGTGGTCAAGGACGCCGAGGAGCGCGGCCTGCTCAAGCCGGGCGGCACCGTGGTCGAGGGCACCGCGGGAAACACGGGCATCGGGCTGGCGCACGTGTGCCGGTCGCGCGGCTACAAGCTGGTCATCTACATGCCCAACACGCAGTCGCAGGGCAAGATTGACCTGCTGCGGCTGCTGGGCGCCGAGGTGTACCCCGTGCCGGCTGTGGCGTTTGACAACCCGCAAAACTACAACCACCAGGCGCGGCGGCACGCCGAGGCGCTGGACAACGCCGTGTGGACGAACCAGTTCGACAACACGGCCAACCGGCGGGCGCACATTGAGACGACGGGGCCCGAGATCTGGGCGCAGACGGACGGCAAGGTGGACGCCTTTACGTGCGCGACGGGCACCGCCGGCACGCTCGCGGGCACGACGAGATACCTCAAGGAGGTCTCGGGCGGCCGCGTCAAGAGCTTCCTGGCGGACCCCCCGGGCAGCGTGCTGCACTCGTACATCCAGTCGGGCGGCCAGCTGACGGAGCGCAGCGGCTCGAGCATCACCGAGGGCATCGGCCAGGGCCGCGTGACGGACAACCTGCGGCCGGACATTGACCTGCTGGACGGGTCGCTCAACATCTCGGACGAGAAGAGCATCGAGATGGTGTACCGCTGCCTGGACGAGGAGGGGCTGTACCTGGGCGCGTCGTCGTCGCTCAACGTCGTCGCCGCCAAGGAGGTGGCCGAGAAGCTGGGCAAGGGTCACGTCGTGGTGACGATGCTGTGCGACGGGGCGTATCGCTATGCCGAGCGGCTGTTTTCGCGCAAGTGGCTGGAGGAGAAGAAGCTGCTGGGGGCTATTCCGAAGCATCTGGAGAAGTACATTGTGTTGCCGTAAAACGGTCAGAGGCTCTGTGTTGGTTTGACTTTTTTTTTTCTGCTTCATATATTGTACACGTATATACATCATACATACAAGGTATAGATCTCTGGCGTGTTGTTTTTCCTTCTGGAGGCCGTTTTCTCTTTATTCGTTTCATTTTCCCCTGTGCCTCGCAACCCGAAGGTAGTCATTGTTGGGTCTCCTCCCCTCTCTTACTTTTTTTATACATAGAGGCGCATTACCACTTGGGGGCTTCTCCGACAATCTTCTCGTACTCCTCAGCCCAGCCTTTTGTCGAGCTCTTGCTCGTCTGAACAAAGTGCCGCAGATGATTTTGCAGCGCAACCTCCACCGGCGTCAGGACCTGCGCCTCCCCGCCGACAATCTCGCGCGCCAGCTCGATGCCCTTGATGTTCTGCGCCAGCACCTGCACGTAGGCGCTCCCGTTGAGGGCCTTTGGGTTCTTGACGCCCTTGGGGCTCGAGTTGCGCTCCAGCGTGGGGTTGAGCTTTGCAAAGTCGGGCAGCTCCTCCAGGTTGGCGTCGGTCGCGTCCTTCCACAGCGAGCTGAGCAGCTGGATCTCGTCTCGGAGGAGGACAATGTCCAGGACTATGGGTTCGCCGGCGTCTCGCTTGACCTTGATGGCGGACGCCCGCGTGAAGAGCGTCATGCCGCGGACCAGGCGCGAAAAGTGCAGCCTCTCGCGCGTGGGCTGGCCCTCGACCATGTGTTCCTTGCGCTGGAGGAGGTCGAGGACCTGGTCCGCCCACTTCTGCGCCTGCTTCGTCTCGGCCGGGTCCCACTTGCTGTCGGTGATCTTGTCGTTGACGTAGGAGAGAACGCGGACGACCGTCTCCGGGTTCGTCAGCAAGAGGCCCGTCTTCTCCGCTTGCTTGGCGCACTCGATGACGGCGAGGACGTTGCCGCTCTGGCCGGCCATGCGCACAATCTTGCCCCAGTGGTTGGCCTTGAGCCGGATGCCAGCCTTCTTGTACCCCGCGAGCAGGGTGCCCAGGTTGGCCCAGTCGTCGCGGGTGCGCATGCTGGCGAGGGCCTTTGCGAGGACGGCCTTTGAGTTTTCGACGTCGCGGAAGCGGTCGATGGAGGAGAACTTGTGCTCGAGGCCCTCGACCTCGATGATGATGGGGTTCTGCTCGAGGTACGTCTTCATCTTGGGGTCGAAGACGAGCTTGCGCTGCTTCTCGGGGAGGTAGGCGGGGAGGATGATGGTTTCCTGGATGGAGGCGAGGATCCTGTTCATTTCGGCGTTTTCGGTCTCGGCGAAGACGGCGCTGACGCCTGTTGCGCTTCAATTGTTAGGGGTTTCTGGATCAAGATGCATCTTTCCATATGGTCTCGATATGCGTACCATGAACTGGCGATGTGCTGAATTGCCTCTGGGCGGGACTTGGCCGTCCGCTGAGTCGCCCGACCGACCGGGCGGCCAGTCTTAGCGACCGATTTGATATTGTCGCCATCTTCCGGTGTTTTCTCTCATATGCTTGCCAGAGAAATGGGTTAATACAAGAAGCAGACCAGTTGAGTCTGAATATTTTCGACCTTGAAACTGCCGTAAAGCGGCAAGACGGTTGGGTGGGTCGGAGAAAAAGAGGAGCCGGGCCAATCACGGCGGCGAATTGCTCTGCTTCTCGGGAACCCCCAAACTCGATTTGAAGCTTTTTACGGGACGAGTTGCAAACACCCATCTCCGGTTTGAAGGACGGCCATTTGTTTTCTTCAAACACACGATGAATGCTGCTGCTGTTGCGAGGCAGCCCGTGGGCTGTCTCAAGGCGGCGCTGAGGAGGACGAGATTCCAGAGGTCGTGGCAGCGGTGCATGGCGACAGAGGCTGCGCCGACAACGACGACGAGCAGCCCCTCCATGGCCCGGAATGCCTTCAGTCAGAGACAGCGTATGGTCCCTTCTTGATGTTTGCTCAAAGCCCCCAATCTTGCGCGACAAGTCATTGCTAACGTGGGGGTCTCTTCACACACTTTTCCAGACATGGAGCAGAAAAAGGTGGCCAAGTTCCAGATCTGGCCCCAGGTGCCCTCCCCGCGAACCACGAACCCGGACCCGATGCCCGCCCTCCGGCAGCAGGAAATCGCCCGCCTCGACCCGACGGGCGCCCGCACGCGCCTCTTCTCGCGCGAGCACGCCGACAGCGCAAAGGTCGGCGACGTGCTCATGGTGACGAGCAAGAACGGCGAGCCCTTCTCCGGCGTCTTCATCCAGCTGCGGCGGCGCGGCGTCGACACGGCCATCCTGCTGCGCGGCCAGATGATGAAGGTCGGCGTCGAGATGTGGTTCAAGATCTACAGCCCGACCGTCACGGGCATCGACATCATCTGGCGCCGGCCCAAGAGGGCCAGGAGGGCCAGGTTGACGTACATGCGGCAGCCCAAGCATGACATGGGGAGCGTGGATAACCTGGTGTCTGCTTGGAAGAAGGAGAGGTATGCGCTGCGCTCCAAGGCGAAGCAGGCGGGTGGGAAGAGGATTACGAGGTAGAGAGGGCTGCGAAGGTAGAGTGGCGGGCGTTGTATGGGGGCATTGTTTGTATGATACGGCTTTGAAAAATGTACAAATTGAAATGATGCAATAGAGCACTGTTCAAGGAGAGTTTTGGCTGGATGAGTGCTTGCATCACATTGTGGATATTCATCTTTCGAGAGGGACAGGCTCATGAGCGTGTCTCTACGGTTTACAATCTGAAGTTATGGCAATGCTATCGATAAGACCAAATTCAACAATAAGGACGATGGTATTCTGATTTGCCGTCAAAGCTTGCGTCAAATGATAGGGTAACACTTAATATTGTTTGATTCAATATCAACGTTGCCGGTCTCAAGCGGCTAATATTTTAGAGAGCAGAGGAGTTACTACAGTGCCTGTTCTATACGACCTCTTCTGCTACATTACAGTCACTTATCTTCTCCATCGAGGGGGTCCAACTGTCAGAATCAAGCAACAGGGCATCATAAAGCAAGAGTCGAGAGTGCAAAAGCTTGGCCCGTCAACGACCCAGCAGAAGGCGACACCTCCACCATCAATTGCCGATGGCATGGGCCTTCTCGGCGGCATGAGGAGATGATCAAGTCAAGCGCCTTTGTGGATTGACATTCCATCCCTGACTCGGCCTTATGGAGACTTCACCTTCTCAACTTTATCATGCATTTCATTATCCGCAGGCCTTGAAGGATTCACACGACATGCTTCGCCAAGACTCTTCCCGTTCTCACAAGTGCAAACCCATGAAACAAGCGGGATGGTCCATGGGTTCGCCGACTCGGTTTGCTAATGGAATCACAAGGGATCCGGTATTCCAATACCCATCGACCCTCGGATAAACGTGCATCTCCAGACAGCAACATGCAGCAGCGTCTCCTCCCACCGTAAAAGTGGGAAACGCAAGGAAAACCACGGCCTTGCGCATGTTCGGGCTCTCCAAGTCATGCGAGGACGAATATCCGCCGAGACCTCCACACTTCAGATCCTGACGAGCTCTTCACAGAAGCTGAAGACCAACTGTAAGCCGTCGGCAGGTCCAACGGCAGCCTGGGGTGATAATCAGGGCAAATATCCTGACAGTTGACAGTCCAGAGGGCCACATCACACCAATGGCCATGCGGACTTTTCGAACTTGGGTGGCAACTGTGCTGTACGATTGACTTGGTATGCATTTCTCGATGCTTCGAGCTCCACGGCAACTGGCATCACGTTAGCTCCGTCAGATATCGATGTGACCTGATGTGGGAAAATAGAAATGCTTGATGCCTTCGGCAAGAATCCTTGACTGCATCGCGTCAAAGACGACCTGTCATGTTCCCCGGAGCTGCCAGGTTTGGTCTGCGTGGTATAGGGGCCGTGTTTGTCTGGCGAGGCTTTCCTCTGGACGTGTTTCGCCACCAGTAATACCAGGCATATCTTTGATCCGGCCGGATTCCCTCCGTCTTTGTCTGTGCGCGGTACGGAGGAGGCGGTCAAATGTGAGAGTCCGGGATCATGCGGGGACCCAGCGCTGCCGGGCCACGAGAATCTGGGCTGCCAGATATTGATCATCACGGCTGAGGCGTAACGCGGCAACGCTGAATGTCCATGTTCGCGCTTGACAGCAAAGCAGATCCTCGAACCGGTTTTCTGCAGCATCGACTGACGGCCGCGCAATCATGGGATGCGAGAGTGGAGGAAAACGGGCCAGTAACGAGGAATCCTGCAGCGAAGCGATAGACGAGGCGCCCGCCAGCGAAGGCCTGGGGTTTTGCTGGCCGTGCTTGATAGAGTTCCATCACCGTTTTGCGACCTGTAAGTCGACGTACGCGGTATATGGAGGTGCAGCTGCAGCCACCGCAGAGGACGAAGATGCAAAAGCAGCAGCGCGCTGGGTCCTGATCCGGGGGTGCTTGGAGTTGGCTCCCCATTTCTTTTTCTTTCCTTCCCCTCACTCTCTTCGTCCTTGTTCGAAATTCAGGTGGTTGGTATGCATAGTAGCTGGATGCTGGCCAGATGCTAGCTGGATGCTCGTCGGACGGTTGGCGAGGCGAACTTTGCCCCAATCTTGTGCTGCAGGCGGACAGCCCAGAAGCCTCGATTCCCGGGATCAACCCCTTGGCTGAATGCAACGCGCTGGCCCTGTCCGTCCATCTATGTGGCCCGGCGGAGACGGCGCATGAGGACCCAATCGCCCAGACCGCGACGATGCTTCAACGGTGCCACGTCTTCTGTTACGGAGCATCTGTCGAGCGTTGCCCGCAGGGAACTCCAGTAAAGTTTCTGATACATCTCATGAAGTACTCGTCCGGAAGGTATAATTACAGACCAGCTCCTGGTGAGAATGGGAGAGAGAAGAGACAGAAGCAAGGCAAAAGAAGCGCCAAATAGACCAGCTTCGAAGCATAATATATAATATTCGTCCTTCGTTTATCGTTGATCCTTTGGAGTTGTCAAAAGCAACTTCCAAAACTGTTCCTTCTTGGCTGAGCTAGAAGTAAAGCCACCCCGAGCCGTCTAATCGATAAGATACCGAACCCCCGTCCCGAGTACCTGTACATGTGCCGGTACCAAGAGGACGACCGTCTGTTACCGCTGCCACTTGTAGTGCTACTGTTGCTGCTCACGCTCCTCGCCATGGCCTATCAGAGCCTGCACCTGGGCGCCACCACAGGGGCCGTGCCGCTAAAGTCGCCCAAGAAGATGGCGCCCACGCCCACTGGCCGAGCCGGCTTTAGCGCCAAGGCCACTGGAGTCAGCGCGCCCGCTACCATCAACACCGCTGGAACCGCCCCCTGGAAGGAGCTGCAGCAGCCCGGCAGCAGCCACGAGCTGGCCGACCAGTTCCCCGAGTTCTGTTTACAGCCGCCCCAGCGCCCCTCTGCTGGCCTGAATATCGACGCCAAGCTCGCCGCCTCATCCGCTTCGATCCAGCTCCAGCTCCAGCATCAGCATCAGCATCAGCATCAGCATCTCTCCAGCTCCAGCTCTAGCAATAACAGCTCTACAACTGGCCCGTCTGCTCCTGCTGCCGGTTCTGCAGCTGTTGGTGCTACTGCAACTGCAACGGCTGCTGGCGGCACCACGACATTTACAGGTACTCACACGACGACTACCACGACTGCCACTGCTTCGTCTCACGGTGCTCGTGTCACCTCTGCTGCTGCTAGTACCACCACCTGCGTGACCTCGCTAGGCCTCTGCACGCCCCCCAGCTCTCCCGTCTTCGCTCCGGCCGTCTCCAGACTCGCATCGCCGGTCAGTGCCGTCAAGGCTGAGGCTGACCCTGTGCGTGTCTCTGCTCAGGCGCTGCAATCGCCCCTCTCGGTATCGCTACCCCGGCCACGCTGCGTCTCGGACCCTCAGCGGAGTGGGCGGGACAAGGAGGAGACCAGTGCCGGTATTACTGCCACCACTGCACTCCAGCGGTCAGAGAATCGTCGCTCGTCATTGGGCACCAAGACCCTGAGCCAGTCTCCGACGCGCTCAAAGCTTTCCAGTCCTCCAAAGCCACCTCCCAAGCCTGCAAAGTTTTCCAGACGACCGCGTCCGGCAGACACCCAGAGCGACACCGACACCGACTCTGATCTTGACAGCGACCTCGACCTCAACCAGGCCGAGAGCGAGAGCGAGGCATCTTCTGCCGACGTACTAGTCGATTCGTCGTCCATTCGAGGGGCCCATGACCAGTTCCTCAACAGGATGACCTACTCGGAGCAGCAGAGATGGATCACGGTCCAGGAAAAGACATTCACCAAATGGTATGTTTTGATTTCTTCGTCTTGATGTTGCTTGCCTACCTGCCTATCTGCCACACGAAAAGGAAAAGAAAAAAAAGTTGGAAAACACTCGATGCTTTCTCGGCCACCCCCCTCGTCTGCAGCATGCTGACAAAGTCCAGGCTCAACACAAAGATTGTAGCTCGAAACCTCGAAGTCAAGGACCTGGTACCGGATCTTAGCGATGGTGTAAGTCGACCCTATCTTCCTCACAATGCTGCTTGACCTTTTCCCCCTTCCACTTGTCCCCACTAACATGGAGCTCGAAATACTAGGTCATGTTGATTCACTTGCTCGAATGTCTCTCCCACGAATCCCTCGGTCGATACGCCGCCCGCCCAAAGCTTCGCGTCCAAAAGTTCGAAAATGCCAACCTGTCGCTGGACTTCATCCGATCCAGGGGCATTCAGATGACGAATATTGGCGCCGAGGATGTCGTCGATGGAAACCGCAAGATTATCCTCGGTCTTATCTGGACCCTGATTCTGCGCTTCACCATCAGTGACATTAACGAGGAGGGCATGTCCGCCAAGGAGGGCCTGCTCCTGTGGTGTCAACGAAAGACAGCGTGCTACAACGAGGTCGAAGTTCGCGACTTTAGTAGCAGCTGGAACGACGGCCTTGCCTTTTGCGCCTTGCTGGACATTCACCGCCCGGACCTCATCGACTTCGATACCCTGGACAAGTCGGACCACCGCGGCAACATGCAGCTCGCCTTTGACATTGCCCACGAGGAGATTGGCATCCCCAAGCTGCTGGACGTGGAAGATGTTTGCGACGTGGCGAAGCCCGATGAGCGAAGTTTGATGACGTACATTGCCTACTGGTTCCATGCCTTTTCCCAAATGGAAAAGGTCGAGAATGCAGGCCGACGAGTGGAAAAGTTCTTCAACAACATGCAGGGCGCGTGGGAGATGCAGAACGCCTACGAGAAACGAATGCGGGAGCTCCTCAAGAACATCCGCGGCCAGGTTGACCAGTGGCACACGGCCAAGTTCGAAGGCACTTACGCCGATGCAAAGGCCCAGGCGGCCGAGTTCTCGGACTACAAGAGGGGCAAGAAGCGCGAGTGGGTTGCCGAGAAGAGCGAGCTCGCCACATTATTGGGCAATATCAAGACGAAGCTCAGTACCTATCGGTTGCGGCCCTATGAGCCTCCTGCAGAAGTCAGCCAAGAGGTCCTTGAAAGAGACTGGAAGGGTCTCACGAAAAGTGAGATGGCACGCGCACAACTCATCAACGAAACCATCCGAGAGTAGGTCAACACCCATCTGTGTGACACAGCGGAAGAAGCCGGCTAACAACATCACAGCATCAAAAACGCGCTGAGGAAGTCGTTTGCCGATAAAGCCAACGACTTTGCAATGGCCCTCAACACTATGCAGCTTGCCATTTCAGGCCTGGACGGTGATATTGAAGACCAGTTGCATCATGTCAAGAAACTCAGCGACAACTTGCAGCCCCTTGATCGGTATCTCAGTACCATTGCGGAGGTGGATGCCATGTGCGAGGAAGCAAACATTGAGGAGAATGACTTCACCACATACACATACGACGAGTTGGCGTACGAATTGACGCTAGTAAGGTCGTCGGTTCAGAAGAAGCTGTCCTTCCTGGAGAATCAGATGGTTGCCCGCAACATGACCAACTTGACGCCCATCCAGCTGGAAGAGTTCGAAAGTGTGTTCCGGCATTTCGACCGCGACGCTTCAAATTCCTTGCAGGAACTCGAGTTCAGCGCAGCATTGGCCTCACTAGGTTTAGTATTCTCCGAAGAGGAGATGCACGACTACTTTGTCGAAACCTCTGGGGGCAATCAATATGTCACCTTCGAGCAGTTTATTCGCTTCATGGTCGATGTCACCGAGGACCAAAACACCGCCGAGCAAGTGTTCCAGTCGTTCCGGGAGGTTGCAGATGGGAAACCGTACGTTACCGAAATGGATCTGCGCCACAGTCTCGTACCGGAGGAGGTTATCGAGACGCTCCTTAATATGATGCCGCCTCACAACGGCCCCGACATGTCACGCGACAGAGGAAAGGCCCAGTACGACTACATCTCCTTCATGGAGAAGATGATAGGCGGCGACGATGCGGACGACGATATAGAAGCCGGTGTGCTCCAGGATAGAACGAACATCGGCGACAATCGGCCCCGAAGGGACTCCAAGGTGAACGGCGTGCATGGATGACAGTGATCCGGGGATGAGCGGAAGTAGGCCGCGGTCACTTGATCGTCATCTTCTGCGCATGGCCCACTGTCATTTTGTTCAGGCCTCTCGTATATTTCTTTGTATACTCTCCCCCCCCTTCCCCCTCCCCTTTCTCCCTGTCGCGCATACACAGGCGCCTTACGCGGAGTCCCTGTCTCCTATGTTGTCTGGATACTGGTTGGAGAGGCAGCGGTGTTTTTACTTGGTACCCCCGATGCATGCCATGGTGTTTTTACTCTTGTCCGACTCTTCTTTTATACTCTTCTTTTCTTTGTCTCTTATAATTTGTCTGGTGATGGAGCTGAGCGGATAAAAATTGGACACCATCTTATAGTAGTCAGTTCCTCACGTTGAATTAATTGTACGACAACGTTAGATACTAGGTAACCAGATTAATTGGCAATTGGCCTCCTTTCAAATAATCTCGTCTTCCGTTAGTCCTAGGTAATGGTTCGTTTGATGCTTGTCGTATCGAATCTGTTGGTTGTCCATATGCAGGGTTCCGCAGTCGGAGGCGAATTGGTCCACCCGAGGATATGGGCATCAGCAGCTCTACAGCTTTTGAAGCCTTTGATTGCCCAAGAAGCAGCTGAGAATTTAACCAGAGGCGTCTTAGTGTCGTCGATAGTGACGCCTAACTGCGATATTATGGCGCCTATAAGCAGGAAATACTTTGGCTGTAACCTATCAAAAGAGGGAGAGAGAAAAAAAAAAGGTAAGCTCCGGCACTTGCCTACCCGGAACTCGACAGCCGATCGCAGGTGCTAACAAACGGGAAGCTTCAACCTCTTCTTTCTCGCTCACGCTTTTTCTCTCCTCCTCCATCCTTTGCCTCACGACAACGCATCTCCCCTCACACTTGGCCGAACATGGTGACACGAACGAGGCTCTCGCAGGTCCTGCGGGCGCCCAGCAGGCGAATTGGCGCCATTGGTAGCGCTAGCATTGCGCCTCGCATGTCCATCTCGCCAGTTCGATGCCTTGCGACTTCGGCTCCCAAATTGCTGGCGAGGTCTCCCGCAGTGCAGCATCTGGCCAAGCTCACGTCCGAGACATATCCAGGCCTGAAGAGAGACGATAAATTTGCAACGCTGACCGCAGATGATGTCGCTCATTTCAAGCAGCTGCTGGGAGGCGAGCATGCCGTGATTGACGGCGCAAAGGCGGCGGCGGAGGACGACCTCAAGCCCTTCAACGAGGATTGGATGCACAAGTACCGGGGACAGAGCCGGCTGGTGCTCAAGCCGGCATCGACCGACGAAGTCAGCCAGATCCTCAAGTACTGCAACGAGCGGAAGCTTGCCGTGGTGCCACAGGGTGGCAACACGGGGCTTGTTGGGGGCTCGGTGCCCATCTTTGACGAAATCATCATCAACATGAGTCGCATGAACCAGATCCATTCCTTCGACGATGTCAGCGGTTCCCTCGTGTTGGACGCTGGAGTCATTCTGGAGGTCGCCGATCAGTACCTTGCTGAAAGGGGATACATCTTTCCTCTCGACTTGGGAGCCAAGGGATCGTGCCAAGTGGGTGGGAATGTGGCTACTAACGCTGGCGGCCTGCGACTCCTGCGCTACGGAAGCCTGCACGGAAATGTGCTCGGAATGGAAGCCGTGCTGCCAGACGGCACCGTGATGAACGACCTGTGTGCCTTGCGCAAGAACAACACGGGCTACGACCTGAAGCAGCTCTTCATCGGCGGCGAGGGCACCCTTGGCATCATCACCAAGCTGGTCATCCAGTGCCCGCAGCGCTCATCCGCCGTCAACGTGGCCTTCTTCGGCCTGGAGTCGTACGAAAAGGCACAGCTGGCCTTCCGGGAGGCGAAGAAGCAGCTGGGGGAGATCCTCTCTGCCTTTGAGCTCATGGACTCTCGCAGCCAGGAGATTGTGCACCAGATCAAGGGCGAGGACCGGCCGCTGGAGGGCGAACACCCCTTCTACTGCCTCATCGAGACCAGCGGCTCCAACGGCGACCATGACTACGAGAAGCTGGAAAAGTTCCTCGAGGACGTGCTGACCAAGGAGATCGTCATCGACGGCGTCGTCGCTCAGGGCGAGTCGCAGGCCAAGGCGCTGTGGAGCTGGCGCGAGAGCATCACGGAATGCATTGGCCACGGCGGTGGAGTCTACAAGTACGACGTCTCGATACCGCTGGCCGAGATGTACACGCTCGTCGAGGACGTCAAGGCGCGCATGGGGGAGCTCGGCTTGATCGGCGAAACCGAGGAGCATCCGGTGAGTGCAGTGGTGGGCTACGGCCACATGGGCGATTCGAACCTGCACCTCAACGTGGCCGTAAGACGGTATGACGCCAAGGTCGAGCAGGCCTTGGAGCCCTTTGTGTACGAATGGATTGCGAAGCGCAATGGCAGCATCAGCGCCGAGCATGGGCTGGGCCTGGCCAAGAAGAAGTTTGTGCAGTATAGCCGGAACGACACGGTGATTGGTCTGATGAAGCAGATTAAGAATCTCTATGATCCGGTAAGCCCCCCTTCGCCAAATCTTCGCATCCTCGCATCTTCCCCCCTTGTCCAGCTGTCGTTTGCCGGCTGTCGTCTGCTGCCCAAGCCTGGTGCCTGGTTTCAACCTCTGCTTCTGTTTCATGATTGCCTAGGCGTCTTCCCCATCCCCTCGACCCTCTCCTGCATGATCTGATTGCTCTGACCCTCTGCTGGCCATGCCGGCCCTTGGTGGCATACCTTGCCTATCACATGTCTGTTGTAGGGGGTCCGACTTGGTGGTTGCAGAATCCTCCTCGCCCCGCGCCTGAGCACTCATACAACGCGCACATGCACGCGCATGCACACATACCTACACACACATACACATATCACCACTCACATACATACTACTCGCGCTCACGCTCACCCGCGCATATGCATCCTCTTCCCTTTTCGATGCACCTTTATGCAGCGCTCTACACCCATTGCGAAGCTGTAGGGCTGACTACTGACACTGGCTGATGGCAGAATGGCATTATGAATCCGTACAAATACATCTGACCGGGGTCTGGGGTCGAGCAGCAAGCGGTGGCGGCGGGGATGCGATAGTAATGCCAGTATGTACCTTTTTTCTGCGGTCGGTCCTAAGAGCAGGCAGGCTGCCATTTGGGCCTTTTGCATGTATGTAAGTCATGGCAGATGCGGACGGCTTCGGGCGTGGGAGGGCCCATCCCCTCCCCTGGATCCCCTTAGGCAGACTGCTCACATCTTGTAACTCGTTTGAGCATGGCGCCATTTCCCGATCTGGCTCCGAATCGGCCGACACCGGGATTCCGTGGACGGCCAAAGGCGAGCAAGGAAGAACTGGTCCGCATCAAGAGCACCATGAGAAGTAGTATTTTGCAAGTCCCCTATTTGTCACGCGGTGTTTTCTCTTCCCCCGGCGGTCTGTCGAGTGGGTTGTGGGTTGTTTGCACGACGTGTTTTGCTCCGTCCGTACTTGACTTACAGGCATCGTCACGCAGCCGGCTTTGGCGAGGCTGCTGGGCTTCGGATGGTTCCTGGGGGTTTTGACGGGTACGGGCCCAAGGGCCCCCCCCCGGACGGCCTATCAGATTGCCGGACAGGGTGAGCGGCGGACAGGTCGAGGGAGCCACACGAGCGCCCAAAGAGGCACGAATGCGTCCCAAGAGGCCACAGCAGCACGCTCGGCCGATGCTTCTCATAGGTCATATTCCTCTCATTTCAGGGAGCCGGCCAATGGCAGCGCGCGCCTTGTTCGTACGTCTGATCGCTGACACACGACGTCTTGGGCGACCGCTCTCAGCCGTATCGGTGGGCCAGCCAACCAGGAGTATAGCAGGCCCTCCGCGTCAGCCCTACGAAACTTAGTGCCAGAAAGAAGATGGTGGGACTGCAGAAGAGAGGGCTGCCCGTCCTGGCGTCACGCCGGGCGGTCGAAGACCTGCCCTTTCCCTCGGAAGTTGCCCTGCTCGGGACACTAGAAAGGGAGGGAGAAAAGTCAAGAGAGACCCAGAGAGAGGGGATGAACGACTCAAACAGGACCGAGAGACAGCATCCCAAGAGGCCTCGGAACCCCTGATCCTTGAACCGGCCGGCAATGGGCTGGTGTTAGCCTTGCACCTCATGGTCGTCCGTGGGGCTGAGGCCGAGAAGGGCTATCTCAGCCTTCCCATTCGCCGGACGCCTGGTCGACGTTCGTATGTTTGTGCTTCGGTGGTTGCCGGGCCTTTGTGTGGGATGCCACCAATCCACAATCCACACGGAAAAGCCCTTGACCAAAGGCGGAGTTGTGTGTCTCCCGACCTGTCCCAGAGCCAAATGTTGAGAGACCGTTTGACGCTCGAGATTGGACATATCGCCTGTGGAGATCATCTATCTATTCCATTTTTATTCTCTCCTCGTTCGCCCCTCCAGTATGGGACGCTTGCTGCCATGTGGTTCTGGCCCGATTTGGGCCTGTTCCTTACCTCACCTCCGTATACTAATGTCCCGACCCTTACCTCTGCTCCCCCATCTACCACCTCCGTACCTTGTTAGCCGGAATAGCTTCCGTACACCCACGACATGCTTGTCCAGGAGGCCTATGGCCAACGCGAGTCCTCATCTCTCTTCCTTCAAATATATAACTGGCCCGAAGATGATGCAAAGAGGATAAGCGGTGGCAAAGCAGAGCAGCGAACTGCGGGCCGAGTTTGACAGACAGACAAAGACCAGACGGCAACCGACCAAACGGCTTACTTGCGAGGAGCCCGCACCGGAACATTTTCTCTTTTGCCTTGTTTCGCGTCTCCTTCTTAATTTCCCTTCTGGAACCGGCTGAGGAAACAAGCGCCGTTCCCCCCCCACAAAGGCCAGACACACGCAACGCAGACAGACGCACACGCGCGCCTATACCGACGGACTCGACATACATAGGCCCAATTCTCAGTCTTACACGCGCACACACGGACTAAGGCAGTCACTTACACATCGCCACCACACTTATATACGCGTATATATATATATAATCCTTATAAATACGCGATCGCGAACATCGACGATATGGTTGGCGTTCCCGGCAAGTATAAGGGGTGCGAGACGTGCCGCAGGCGTCGTGTCAAGGTTTGTCTTTCCCCTTCCCTCTGCTCTCGCATTGAATTCGGCAAAAGGGGGTTGGATATGCTGCAGGTGAAGGAGAAGAAGGAGAATGAGAGAAAAGAGAGAGTCCAAGGCGGAGAGATACGCACAGCATCAGGCAAGAACTAACACGGCGAGTCAATAGTGTAGCAACGAACGACCATTCTGCCAAAACTGCATCAGCAGCGGCAGGACCTGCGAGGGCTACGAGAGAGAGCGAGTCTTCATCACCGGCACTCCGGAGAACAAAGGCCGCGTTGCCTCGCACCCGAAGAAGACGACGCCTTCCAAGAAGCCCAAAGCGAGCCCCAGCCCGAGCGTCAAGGCGGACGAGCCACAGAGCAGCAGGAGCAGCAGCGTATTCAGCGCTTCACCTCTCTTCCAGCCTCTGGCACCGCTCACCTCCGCGTGGGACGACTACATCCGACTGTCGTCCGGCGGCCAAGGGGGCGCCGGATTCCCGGCCCTCATCACGGCGCTGCAGACGAGCCTGCAGAGCGTGACCAGACTCGAAATACCGGCCGGCAGCGAAGGCAATGACGGATTGCCCGCGGGACTGTTGAGTGCTATACAATTCCCTCCCTATGCGGCGGCTGAGTTGCTGCCGGTGGCGGACGATGCCTTTGGTATGAATGCGCAATGCTTTGTGCGCCAAAAGGCTGCCAGTGCCGAGCATGACTCGACAGAGAGCTACTGCGCGTTCCTTTTCGAGGTGAGTTTTCGATTCTTTGCCTTTCTGTGTGTTCAGGGATGCTCTCCGTGGTGTTGTTGTTCTCTCCGCGGGATTTTCTCGGAGGTTGCCCTCTCTGCCTCTCCTCCCATCCCTTCATGTCCGGTTGTGCTAATCCGAGATATTTATACAGCACGACTCCTCCGGTGCGTCATGGAGGCTCACGGCCGAGCAAATGACTCGGCTGGGCCCGCACTATTTCGCCTCCTTCCCGAATCATCACTTCTTTGTGAGGGTGTATCGCCCCGTAGCTGTAAGCTTTCCTCGATCGCTTTTCCGATGTGCTTTTCCGACGTGCTTTTCCGGTCATCTTTGCCCCCGTTTCTTTGCCCCCTGATGCTGATAAGCTGGACGACAGATGAGCATTGCTCTCCTGAGCCGAAGAGACACCTTCTTGAGAAGACCGGAATGGACGGCCATACCATGGGAACAGCATCCGAAGTCAACTCTCGACCACCTGTTTGATATTATCCTTCAGCTTCCGGCACTCTTCGAGCAGGTCGACCGAATTCTTCTCCTCGATGCAACACTTGCCCGACGCACGCGAGCGCAAGAGCTTCTCCATCACTGTCTCGTCTTGGAGGGCCAGTTTCGCCAGTGGTTGCAGGAGGCATATAGGGGAACGGAAGAGCACCCGTACCCGTTCTGGGCCGAGGAGCTCAGGAGCCCTGGAGGCGCCATTCCCTTTGCCAACGCGTACACGTTCCGAGATGGAGTCACCGGCCTGATGTTCGTGTACTACTGGATGGCCATGATCCCCTTCCACCGTTGCATCGAGCACATATACATGGCCTTTTTCCAACCTGTTGTTGACGCCTATCCGCCCCCATGGCCGGAGCTGCCTCCGAGCTTGCAGATCGACCCGACGCACTATCAGGACGGACGAGAGCTGGCGGCCAATATTTGTCGAGGGCTGGACTCGGCGCTTGAGTTGACTGTCCAGCCGGACCTGCTCCTGGGGCCGATGACGGTTGCCATGGACTTTTACCGAGAAGTCAATGCCGCGTCGCAGGATGGCGTGCTTGAAATTCTTTGGCTGGATGGCTTCAAGAAGAGACTGTGGGCGAAGGCACAAGCTGTGACTAGTGTCTTGCAGTCTCACAAGTGGGCTGAAGTGGCCAAGTTCTAATGAATGCGTGAGTTTGTGTTGACGAAAGGGGGAGCTTTGAAGGAATACCAGAGTTTGGAAAGTGGAGAAAGAGAACGATGATAATATCTTGTGTGAAGAAGACTTGTATAGCAGCGGCATTTGGAACCTTTTTTGAAAGAAAACCGAGATAGACTTGATAGACACTTACAGGGCAGGCAGCTGGTCTGCTGAGGAGAGGAGGCAAAGAGATACTGGGGGAGACGGACACATTCTGGACTGAAATTCAAGGCGTCCCCTTCAGGAAGGGGAATTGGCCAAAGGGGGGAAAAGAAACAGAAAACAAGAATTTGTACAATAACTTCCATAGTCAACTTTTTATATCTTGCCCATGTCTCCTTTTTCCCTTTTCCCTGGGGTTGATGCTTGACCGTCTTGGTAATACTGCTGGTGATGGCTGTGTAAGTCGTGGCTAAGAATAGCGCTGCCAGGCGACATAAGGGGATACAGTGTGGGAGGACGCGGGTTTGTGGGCGAACTTTGCTGGGTGGGACAGTGCGGATATGGAAGGCTTAGTTACGGTGGATGCTGGCCGGAGAACTGGGGGATAGTTGGACTACATATTATTGCATGTATTAAGATGTCATGTTTCGTGATGGCAGGGGGGGCTTTTGAAGATTGTACTGTAGGAGGGACAAGATCATAAATATCTTGACATCTTATCTGGTCGTAAGTTGTGAGTAGGCGTGTGCGTTGAATGATATGGTTGCTTTGAGGCTTGGATGATGAGGAAGCCAAGTAGTGAACTGACTCGGTGTAGAATGCGCCCGACTATACTTCAGCTGTGGGTATTACAGGGAGCTTGAAAGCAGGATTATATGCTTCAATTGCTCCAATTGCTCATTTTGAACAAGTTTGTACCATAACATTGTCTCTCGATTAAGCTCTTTTCTTGATGGATCAATGTCGTGTAAGTGAGTCCTCAGCAGAGCGCGAGCGTCATGTGATCTCGAGTACGTACCTCGCCCGGGCCCCGCCATCACGTTTCTCCGTCCACACGCCACAGGGAAGCTCCAGCCAGGCCCAGCTCCAGCCTTTTGCGAGTGTCCCGCCATGAGTTGGTTAGTGAGGTAGGCTGCCACTCTGACGAAGCTCCGCTGCAGCATATCGGAAACAAACCCCCCCCCAACTATCGACGTCGAAGCGGCAGAACAAACAACACCAAACACCAAGCAGCTTTTGGCTTCTCACAGCATTGACCTGCCGCTTGCATTGCATTTTTGCACGCCAGAGAGAGTGTGACTTTTTATCTGCGATAATCACCAGCCATGGCGTCTGGTTACGACAGAGCTCTGTCGGGTAGGTTGTTCCGCCATTGTCTGGCTGATATCGATATCTGATGTGCTGTCGCTGACATTTGCCGTTGTGTTATAGTCTTCAGGTTTGTGCCGCTGCGGCCCATCTTGTCCATGACAAATGCCTCGATCTGACGTTTACTTTAGCCCCGACGGACACGTTTTCCAGGTTGAATATGCCGGCGAAGCTGTCAAGAGAGGTCCGTTTTCGACAAGCCCGAACCTATCTGCCCACCTCTCTCCCCCCAGAGCCTCGACTGACCCTTTCTCTCGAATACAGGCACATGCGCAGTCGGCGTCAAGGGCAAGGACGTCGTGGTGCTGGGATGCGAGAAGCGGTCCGCCATGAAGCTGCAGGACACGAGGATCACGCCGTCCAAGATCCAGGTGCTGGACCACCACGTCGCGCTGGCCTTTGCCGGCCTCAACGCAGATGCCCGGATCCTGGTCGACAAGGCGCGGTTAGAGGCCCAGTCGCACCGGCTGTCGGTGGAGGACCCCGTCACGATCGAGTACATTACGAAATACGTCGCCGGCGTGCAGCAGCGCTACACCCAGGCGGGAGGCGTGCGGCCGTTTGGCATCAGCACCCTGGTGGTTGGGTTTGACAATGGGAGCAAGGTGCCGAGGTTGTATCAGACTGAGCCTTCTGGTATCTACTCAGCTTGGTGGGACTCCCCCCCCTCCTCCTTCCTCTTTTCTTTGTATCGTGGAAGGCTTGATTTGTGTGGTCATGATGGCTAACTTCTTTTGACCCCGCTATAGGAAGGCGAATGCTATTGGCCGCTCTAGCAAGACTGTTCGAGAATTCCTGGAGCGAAACTACAAGGAGGACATGGACCGGGAAACGACCATCCGGCTAGCAATCAAGTCACTCCTCGAGGTGGTGCAGACCGGCGCGAAGAACATTGAGATTGCCCTCATGGCTCCCGGCGCGCATATGGAGCTGCTGCCGACGGACGAGATCGAGGGCTACGTCAAGGAGATTGAGCAGGAGAAGCAGGAGGAGGCTGCCAGGAAGAAGACGGGACGAACGCCGGGCACGGGAAGCGCTGCCATTCTGACGAGGAGCGGCGATGACTCTGCTGCTGAATAGAGAGTACGAGAAGACACAGAAAGAATGGTATTTCATGGAGTGCAAACTTAGAGCGCGGATGCGATGCTGCTGCCTTGCTGTATCAACAGATGCAAGCATTGAATGAAGAGGGATGCTATGAATAACACACGAAAAAACAAAAGTAAAGCAAAGAAAAGAAACTCCAATCAATCTGATGCCGTGCAACGCCGTTACATGCCCTTTTCAGACAAGGCCCATGCATATATGCACCTTGAAATATACTCACAACCATGTCTCCCAACTAACTACTAAAGTAATATCCACGCCTATTCCCCCCTCCTAACCGAGCTTGTCAGCATCCGGCGTCGGATCGAAAATGGTCCTCCGGCCATCCTGCCGGACCCTCTCGTCCTTGAGCAGCTTGTTGTTCATGCGGACGTCCTCGCCCTCGATGGTGAGGGCGGCCTTGGGCGTCTTGGCCTCGATGACGAAGTGGTTGTCGCAGTGGGGGCAGTACTCGTCGCTCTCGTCGAACTCCTGGGCGTCCTTGCGGAAGGCCTTTTTGCACTTTTTGCAGGCAAAGGTCATTTCGAAGCTCTGGAGGAGGGGGTGGCTCTCCTGCTCTGCGTGGCACTCGGCGCAGTCGAACCATTTCCGGCCTGTTTTGTGTGTTGTGGTTTTTTTGTTAGCTGGAGCTTTGATGGGAGGGAGATGGCGCTTTTAGGTAGGGGGGGGGGAGGTTGTTCGGTTCGTTGGAGGGAAAGGGATTGAGGGTTCGGGTTGTTGGTGTTGTTGGTGGTTTGTTAGGTGTGGATGCTGGCATGTAGACGTACAGCATGGTGACCGGATGGCGACTTGGGCGTTGAGAATGTGTTTGCTGTTGACTTTTGGTTAACTTGGAGCATCGTTGATTTTGCGCTTGTTCGTGCGTACCACATCGTGGATGGTTGGATAGAAGGTTGTGGAAGTCGTGGAAGCTATACAAGCTTTGGACACAGGGAATAACCGTTGAGGCGGTGGTTTCTTCTTTGAAGTGCGCGTTTGTAGACTTGAAAGATTGGAAAACGACAGCGAGATCAAGTCAAAATTCCTCCTGTTCTCGAGCGTTCAGTAGAGATCGTGGTGCATTCTTCTTCTTGTAAGGTATTGGGTTCGGTCTTCGGTCAAGTGCTATTGGCGGGGGCTGTTGACAGCATTCGATTGGCCTCCCCTGATTACCTCAAGCAGCTGATTACCCGCCTTACCTAGTACTATAGATGCTTATCTTATCGGAGCCGTCCTTGAACTCTCGTTCGGTGGCGTGCCTAGCGTTGAGTTTGTCACCTTCCCTTAGTCAGCTTCGATGCTCTGCCTTGAAGGTCCATCTTTGATTCCAGTGACAAACGTTAAAACTCAACCATCTTCTTCTCCTCTTTATTCTTCTCAGTCTTCTCAGGTCGTTTTGTCTTGCTCCCTATTTCTCGTTCTTTTCACAGCGACGACGTGCCATTCTCTTTTTTCACAACATCGGCTGCTTTTCGCAGACAGTATCTCTCTAATCCTTCACATCTTCACATCAGAATCTCACGATGCCTCCGAAGCGAAAGGCAGGCACCAGCGCCGCGCAGGGAGGAATCAAGGCTGGCCGGTCCTCACGCATATCTACGCCCGGGGGCACGACGCCCCGCAGCATCGATAGCGGCGACGAAGTAGTGGAAGAGGACGATGCGCCCGTCGACGAGGAGCTGGAGCAGGAGATCGACAAGAACATAGATCGCTTCTCGCTGGGGCGATATCAGAAGAAGCACCATATCCGGGAGCCTCTCCCGCACATCTTCGGCAACAACGATTTCTCGTACCTCGAGCTCAAGAAAGATCACAGGAATCGGCCGCTCTGGATCGATCCTCAGAAGGGGAGGATCATCCTGGAGAGCTTCAATCCGCTGGCGGAGCAGGCCCAAGACTTCCTCATCACCATTGCCGAGCCCCTGTCTCGCCCGACGTTTATGCATGAATATGCCCTCACTACGCACAGTCTCTACGCCGCGGTTTCCGTCGGCCTGTCGCCCAAGGACATCATCAACACCCTCGATCGCTTTCTCAAGACGCCGCTGCCAGAAGAGATCCAGTCCTTCATCGAGAGCTGCACCCAGAGCTACGGCAAGGTCAAGCTCGTCCTGAAGAACACAAAGTACTACGTCGAGAGTCCGGATCCCAATATGCTGCAGATGCTGCTCAAGAACCCCAAGATTGGTCCTCTGCGCGTTCAGGGGACCGAGGAAATCACTACATCAGCCGCGCCCAAGCTCGGTAGTCTCGTCATTCCCGGTACGAAAAATGCTGCAGGTGCCAAGCAGGCGAATGGACTGCAGCCAGCCAGCGGCGAGCCGCTGAGCGACGGCCAGTCAGCCTTGCCAGCAAGTGAAATTGGGCCTCGGCTCGGCGAGGAGGATGATGACGACCAAGAGGTGACGCACGCCTTTGAGATTGCCGATAAAGACGTTGAGACGGTGCAGAAGGAGTGCCTCAACCTGGGATTCCCGGTCCTTGAGGAGTACGACTTCCGACGAGACGAAGTAAACGCGACGCTCGACATCGATCTGAAGCCCGGCACTCAGATTCGTCCGTATCAGGAGAAGAGCCTTAGCAAAATGTTTGGAAACGGACGTGCCAAGAGCGGCCTGATCGTGCTGCCCTGCGGCGCTGGAAAGACGCTGGTCGGTATTACTGCAGCGTGCACGATCAAGAAGGGTGTCATTGTGCTGTGCACGAGTTCCATGTCCGTGGTGCAATGGCGAAACGAGTTCTTGAAATGGTCCAACATCAACCCGGACGATATTGTCGCCTTCACGTCCGACTCCAAGAACAGCGTCTTCACGGGAAGCACCGGCATCATCGTCACGACCTATTCCATGGTCACCCAATCGAGGGCCAGATCGTACGACGCCGAGAAGATGATGAGGTTCCTCACCGGCCGAGAATGGGGTCTGATGCTTTTGGACGAGGTGCACGTTGTGCCCGCCAACATTTTCCGAAAGGTCACATCTTCCATCAAGACGCATTCCAAACTGGGCTTGACAGCCACGCTGCTTAGAGAGGACGACAAGATTTCTGATTTGAACTTCCTCATTGGGCCAAAGCTCTTCGAGGCCAACTGGATGGAGCTGTCCAAGCAGGGCCACATTGCCCGCGTTCAGTGCGCCGAAGTGTGGTGTCCAATGCCCACCGAGTTCTACGACGAGTATCTTCGGGCGCCATCGCGCAAGAAGAATCTGCTCTACATCATGAACCCGCGCAAGTTTCAGGCCTGCCAGTACCTAATCAACTATCACGAATCCAGGGGCGACAAGATCATTGTCTTTTCGGACAACGTGTACGCTCTGAAAGCGTACGCCTTGAAGCTGGGTAAAGCGTTCATCTACGGTGGAACCGGCCAGGCGGAACGACTGCAGGTGCTGGAAAATTTTCAACATAACCCCCAGGTCAACACTCTGTTCCTATCCAAGATTGGAGACACGTCGTTGGATTTGCCCGAGGCCACCTGCTTGATTCAGATTTCATCGCATTACGGTTCCCGACGTCAAGAGGCGCAGAGACTGGGCCGCATTCTGCGGGCCAAGCGTAGGAATGACGAGGGCTTCAATGCGTTTTTCTACTCGCTTGTCTCCAAGGACACGCAGGAAATGTACTTTTCGTCGAAGCGCCAGGCCTTTTTGGTTGATCAAGGCTACGCCTTCAAGGTTATCACCCAGCTGGCAAACATTGAGAAGACGCCTGGCCTGGCCTTTGCAACCGCTGCTGAGCGCCGCGAGCTGCTGCAGAAGGTGCTGGTTGAGAACGAGACGATGGACGATGAAGACATCACGGACGACTTGTTCCACAGCGGAACAATGGGCCGGAAGAAGAAGAAGGGAGCTGCCCGCCGCACCGCAGGCACTCTGGGCGAGCTCAGCGGCGGCCAAGACATGGCCTACATTGAGCAGAATAAGAAGATGAATGTCAAAAAGGGAAAGAAGGAGAGCAGTGCGTTCTTCAAGAAGATTGGGCGAGAGAATGCCAGGCGCGCTGCCTTGGGCTGAGATGGCGACCTTTGTCGAGTCCTGCACTGTTTCCCCCCCCTTCCGCCCTCTACGTTTCTCTTCCTGGTTGATTTTCTTTTGCTTTCTCTTCATTTTGACTCTTAATATTGCTCAAGAGCACAGAGTGGATGGCTGGGTACTACCAATGGTTGATTTGGGAAAGGCGTTACAGGCTACATATATATCAGATGGCTTTGCAGGGACGCAAAGCAAGAAAAGGGATTCCCGCTTGGTGGATGGCGTTATCCTTGGATTATACACCAGAGTGCGAAAGATTGTACTCATGGCGCCGGGTTCATGGGAGTTGTTACAGTATCAAATGATGATAGGCAGCATTCAATACAAACAGAGATGAGTACATTTTTTGGAATATAGTTTCTGCTCGCGAGTGGATTGGGCTGCATGCATGCTGGGCATCCATTCCGTGAGCGTCTCGTGACAGCCATCGTATGCTGATCGGTATGGGGGCCGTCGGCAGGTCGAGCGGGCGTTGGGCTGACAATGAGAGGAGGAGGAATTTTGAGGAGGGAGGAGATGCCCCAAGCTTTCCCACCCGGCGTAGCATTCAGAGCCCAAAGAGCAAAAGAGGGCACAGTGTTGTTATTCTCATTGGTTACGACTCATCACGATGGATGTCATATCACTGCTGCGAAATCGGCGGCGTCTTATTAGCAAACACTTTTGGAGGGAGAGGGTTGCATGTCTAGGAGGATTGGAATGGATGAGGCATCGCCGTTTCGTGCATGATATGACATGTATTGAAACCGGCAACGAGTATGCCAGCAGTGTAAGTTCGCATGAGCTGGCTTTGCTTATGGGGTGCTGCGTGCGTTGCGTCGGGATTTCTTGTGAGAGCATGCATATGCAGTGCGAGGCTTTTGCTACAGACAACCATCAATATCTATTTGATGTGGTGCTTCGTTGGTATCGTGTGTTTGTGAGTTTTGCTGTTGGTGGCCGGTATGTTGCCTCGTGGGGGGGTGTTGCACCAGCGGAGCGGATGGCAGGTATAGATGGTATCAGCTGTGCGCTCTGGTTCCAGAAAATTGGGTCGAGGGGAGGGGAGGGAAGACGTTGAATTGGAATTTTCGAGTTTTGATATTGAGGGAATTACATCTTCTTTCGGTGTGTTTGTCCTGTGTAACGCTGGATGGGTTTCACGGAACTAGGGATTGATATCGTGCCTTTGCATTGCAATCGGCCTGCCCTACTATCTGCTGGTCTCCGTCATGACTGACCCAGGACCGGTATTACGGTATTAGTTCATGTGTTCGTGTTACGGCTGTTACACGAGACTTTTCCTTTCACTTGGGTGGAGGGTTGTGGTAATGGTGCACTTGTTGAAAGTCCGTGAGAAACCACGGGCTATTTTTTCTGGGACGGATGTTGCATCCGGCCGGGGAGGGACAGGGAGCGAAGGACAAGGACGGAATGGAAGTCTAGGGAATTAAAGAAGACTAGAGAAAAAGGGTTTGAACAAAGTGCCGCAGTGGCACAGAGAGAGAGAGATTGTTGCGCGGCAATGGATGGATGGATGTGGATGTTGGGGGATCGGCGGCTGTGCATGAGGGTCCGAGCATAAAGGGCAGTGACATCATTGTTGGCGGTTTGGATGATGCCCAATGGTGATGCTGGTGATGCGTTGATTTGAGCCGGGGGTTTAGTCTGATAGCAGGGGCATTGGCTGTTTGATGATAGAATTGTGAAGAGTAGTGATATTATCTTGTCGTCCCAGTCAATAATATAAGCTGGTAAATGGCGGGCTGTTGAGTGGGCTTGAAAGGATACTGCGAGTCTTGTCATCTAGTATAGTAATAGTATACGGATCATCAAGTGGAATAGTAGTGGAATAAGCCATCATCCCGGCAGTGCGGCATGGCCGTTGTACTCGTATTACCCGTACGACTCGAGAGGTACTAATGAACCTGACGGAGGAACAAGGGGATGTTTCTCCATCAGAAAAGCAAAACAACGCTGCCAGAGGACAGAGGGCCTCCAACAAGCCTCTGTGTGAGCGGCAAGATTCGCTGTTCGGCGTTGGCTGACGCTCCTTTACCTTGACCCTTAGATCTAGGGGGGCAGCCCACTGAGGTGCTGGAACACGCGTGGCTGATGCTGAATTGCCATCAGAGGGCTCCTAGTGTTGGTCGGTCGAGGCACTGTGTGAGATGTTTCCTTGGTTGGATCACATGTTTCGATTGATCGTACATACGCTGATTGCAAGTGATAATTGGAGTTGAGTTGTAGATGGAAGAACCTGGTATTACAAGCGAGACCGCCGCTGAGGTTGATGAAGAACCGGAAGAAGACACTGCAGTTGAATGAGCTCATGGAAGCAACTTGGACTCCGCAGAGATGGAACAACTGCGTCGGCTCCCTCTACGTACTAAAGGTACCGCTGTTAGTTCGGTACCTTCCCCGTGGCAGATCCCGCAGCAGCGGTCCGGCCTCGTCTTAGCAGCCGCTACTCCGTCCCCAGCACACGAGATACTACAGGTACCACTGCAGCACGCATGGACCCCATTCACCCAGCCCAGCCATGCACTGGACTGCCCGACTGGACTGGACTGGACGGACTGACGTATGTGGGGGCTCGGGTCGTTCTAGCCTTCTTGCCTTCTTGCCTTGCACCTTCCCAGTCACCAGAAAATACGCAGGTAAAAGCCAAAAAGTACGCTGGGCTAAGCATTCGGCTAAGCCTGTCCCGGCATGGAGCCCCGTTTGGTCGGGCAGGGAAAGAAGCAACGGGGGAGGCGCAAAAAAATCGGCAGCAGCCAGCAAGTCGCACGAAGGCGCAGGTCGTCGATTCTTGCTGTTGCCCCCTTCCCTGTTCTTACCTAGTAGGCAAATAGAGGCAAAGGGCAGAGGGAGAAACTTCAACTTCTTTCTCTTCTCCCAGTCTTCTGTCCATCTTCAAGGCTTCCACTCCCATCAACCCTCCCGAATCCGAAAGAAACAGCGTCTCGAAACGGAACAAACACGCCCGAACGCTCGCAGGCGGCGGCGCGTCTTGAACCGTCTGCGTCTGGCTGTGCTCCATTCGTCCTTGGCTCGCCGTGCTCCGTACCACCAATCGCCGCCAAAGGGGCTTGGCATCTTGCCGCAGCCGCGGGAATTGATCCAGCGAGGCCCGGCATCACCCAGCAGTCACTTGCGGTGGCCGTTGCGAAGCACAATCGCACTGCTGCTCTGACGGTACAAGTACGGCGACCTTGCAGCTGGTGCTCCGTCGACGCTGCTGCACAGGATTGATTGTCGGGTGCTACAAAAGGGATAATACTGCACGCAGCGCAACGCAGCGTAACGCGGCACAACAGGACAGGCACACGTACGGAGTACACCAAGTACATCCAGCGAGACCCCGGTTGCCCGGCAGACAACTCCCCAGACCCTAGAGCGAGGGCGCCTTGCAACCACGGGCCTGCGCATCACATCAGCCCACGGGCCCTCTGCGAGAAAGGGGATCCCGGCTCCCTGTTTTTGCTGCCGACGTTTGCAGCAGAAACTTGTATACCTTTGCATCGGCTATCATTGCATTGGTTATTCTTCGTCTTCCAGCAGCTTCACCGTCTTTTGCTCGGCCTGTACCATCTTCTCCAGCCGCGTGGGATTGTGCCCTGGGACGATAGTCACCCTCCTCCAATAGATCGATTTGAGGCGTCGAGGTGTCTGCACACCAGTCAACAAGTCGCAGGCACGCCTGGCCAATTCGCAAGAGGAGTCGCCAATTACGATCTTCCTTCTCGCCAATCTCTCAGCACCATCAGTGCCATCCTAGTCCTCGCTGTCGCAAACCAGAGCTTCCTTGCAAGCATAAAACCCGTCAGCACTGCTGCCAGCACGAGTGCATAGGCTGTTGGCCCTCCTGATAAGCTGTTGTCGATATCAGACCGGCCCAGGCCTCCTTGCTTCCCTCCCGCCACTGGCTGGTATAGTTGTTCGTTCCTCGGGCAGCCGCTATCCTCTCTCCATTTTCCTCATCATCACTTCCAGCAACACCCACATTAGTGTCGAGCATTGCACCCGCATTTCGACTGCTACCTCTCTATCGATACTCCTCTTTTTTCCTTTCCTTTTAACCCACTTCTTCTCCCCTGTTCCAGCTCTTTATTTCCCGGAACAGCTGCAAGTGAGCCTTCCCCTTATACTACGAGTTTTGCTGCCCCCCTGACCAGACATGGTCACCTCACGATAATCACATCTCGCCACTTGCATTGTCCTCGATCATGACTTTTTGCCCTCTATTGCTTGTGACGTCCTTCGATTGGACTCACGCCTAACACGACACGAACGAAATCTCTTTCGCTCTCACCAGCGGCTGCAAGAAAGCATCATCTTGCCAACACCCACCTCGCTCACCCACATACATTTTTCTTTCGCCAGCTTCATATCTTATCTTGACTTGGCATCGCGATTCATCCGGCGCAGTTGGAGTTAAACCCTCCTTTACTTCTCGAGAGCAGCCACCTGCATCTACCCCCGACAATATTCGGAGCCTCTCTCCATCTCCCTAAACGAAAATGTTGGACGACACTCGCGCCTTTATAGCGGCGCAGCTCAAGGCTGCCAAACCCGCTTTTGTGTCAAAGACACCTCATTTCAACTTCATCACTGTTCATTGTGAGTGACTCACTTCATCTCTGACGCTTCTCGTCTCATCGCGAACACGTTTGTACTGACTGTTGCACGCTTAGACTTTTGGATTATCTTTGCAACACTGCTCTCTTCTATTCTCATCTATGCCGGTGGCAAGGGCCAGCTTCACTTTATAGATGCTCTCATGTTCGGCAGTGGTGCAAATACTCAAGCTGGACTCAACCCTGTGGATGTCAACAATCTCAACGGATTCCAACAGTCCTGGATTTACACATTTTCCTTACTCTCTAACCCCATCACACTACACACATGCGTCGTGTTCCTCCGGCTGTACTGGTTCGAGAAGCGGTTTCAGCACTGGGTCCAGGAAGCCCGACTGCGTCGCCGAACTCTCAGCAAGTCCAAATCAAAGGCGCGAAATGATCTGAGCCAGGCTGAAAACGGTCAAGGTGTGAACGGAAGGCACATCACAATTGTACCGCGGAATGAGAGGACAAACCGAATTACCAATGATGGCATTCTCTTGGATAAGATTCCAGAGGGCGATCCCAAGCCCGTTGGCAGGAGCGACGAAAGTGATACGACGACAGTGTCCGACGATTTGCACAAGGGCGATGACCTTGATGATATCAGCCCCCTCGAACAGCCACATCAGAGAGACAATTCACACGTGAATCCCGAGGATAATAGCTCTGCACCCGACGGGCGGCCAGAGCATCACCCACTCACAACAGCCATCACGTTTGCCGACACTGTTAAGAGAAGTGACGGCGTTGGCAGTGAAGCTACAAAGTTTCCCCAGCGACGCTCCAATGCCGAACACATTGCCATTCTTGAGAGGCAGCGAAACCAGGACAACGAAGTGCTTCGCATTCCTGGGCCGCGGGAAACAGAACGAGGTCTGGGTCCTCGACGTCTTGAAGAGGATGACCAGCAGGAAGACGAGGATAGGCCGATTGGTCGCCAGACCACTGCCGACTCTCGCAATGGCGAGTCGAATAATATTCATGGGCGACAGCCCACCATTACCATCGCTGAGCCCGAGCATCGTAGGCGAGACGAAATCGAAGAAGACGTTAGAGCCGTTGGTAGCACCCTGGATACCCTGAGGTTTCGAAAGCCGCGCATCTTCAACCGTTCACAAGACAAGCTGCACGAAGATAGCTCATCCAGACAAAGGTCGAGGACGCCAAACCCGCGCCCGGTGCGAACCAAAACCATGGACACTATCCGCTCCGTCTTGACCCGAGAAAAGGAGGTTGACATGCCGTACCTCAGCTATACGCCCACCATGGGACGTAACTCAAACTTCCTCGGCCTGACCCTCGAACAGCGTGAGGAGCTTGGCGGTATTGAATACCGGTCGCTGAGAACTCTGGCCATTGTGCTGATGTTCTATTTCTTCGCCTTCCACATCCTGGCCGTTGTCTGTCTGCTCCCGTACATTTATGCCAACCAACACTTCGGAAACGTCCTTGCCCAGGATGCTATCGGCAAGACCTGGTGGGCGTTTTGGACCTCCAACATGGCTTTTATGGATGTGGGATTTACCCTGACGCCGGACAGCATGAACTCGTTTGCCACTTCCGAATGGGTTCTCATGGCCATGTGGTTTTTCATCATCATTGGAAACACGGGCTTCCCCGTCATGCTGCGCTTCATGATATGGGTGGCTTCCAAGTTCACCTCCAGAGGCACTGGCCTTTGGGAAGAGTTTAGGTTCTTGCTTGACCATCCCCGTCGATGCTTCACGCTGCTCTTCCCGTCAAATGCAAACTGGTGGCTGTTTTGGATTCTCGTCTTGCTCAACGTTATAGACCTTGTCTTCTTTATCGTTCTCGATGTAAGTTTCCGCTCATTTGGGCCCTTTACCGTCGACCTTGGATGCTGACTTCTCTTAGCTTGGCGCAGAACCCATCACCAGGTTGCCTCTTAGGAACAGAGTTGTCATCGGCCTCTTCCAAGCTGCGTCAACCCGAACAGCCGGCTTCTCGGCCGTCAGCATGTCTGACCTGCACCCTGCCATGCCGGTTCTGTATATGATAATGATGTACATATCCGTGTTTCCCATCGCCATTTCTATTCGACGAACCAACGTCTACGAGGAGAGATCTTTGGGCGTATATCATGACCGAAGCGACGATGACGATTCGGAAGCAAGCGCTCTCGATTATGTTGGGACTCACTTGCGGCGCCAGCTATCTTTTGATTTGTGGTATGTCTTTTTGGGCTTCTTCCTTCTCGCCATTACCGAAGGCGGCAAGATTGTTGGGGGCCGGTTCGACTTGTTCGCTGTCCTCTTCGAAATCGTCAGTGCCTATGGAACCGTCGGCCTCAGCATGGGCGTACCCGGTGTCAATGCGTCACTCTCCTCGCAGTTCTCGGTTCCTGGGAAGCTCATCATCGTGGCTATGCAAATACGTGGTCGACATCGTGGGTTACCGTATGGCCTTGATCGCGCTGTCATCCTCCCGAGCGAAGCCCGCCTGAAGAGGGAACAAGAAGAATCCGAGGCTGCCCTTGCTCGGACAAACACCGTCGTATCTACTGGTGCCACCACGGGCTTGCAGCGCCAGGCGACTACTGGACGCAGCCGCAGCAGGAGTCGTGAGCGGGCCAATAGCAGCCTTATAACACAATTACTGCACCCGGGTCCCGTCGTCCCCCAAGAGGCCCTCCGTCCAAGGGGAAGATCAGTCGAGGGACACCAGAGGAGCCGGTCTGTGGACGTTACTGGCGCTCTACCAGAACCCTCAAGCGCCCACTTACAGCCTCGGATTGAGGAAGACGACGAGCTGCGACAAATGTCGAGCTATGACTTTCCACACAAGCCACGACGTATTGAATCTTCTGCTTTTTAGAGAAATCCGTGGACATTTCTATTTCCTTTCTAACGAGCCCTCAACGATGGCTATATTACCACTGTACATATTTATTTGTTGCTTTCCTATATTTTCCTTTCCATTGTTCTCTTATTTGTTGAACGAAAATATGATTGGCTTGGGGTGGCGAAAACAGAAGCCTCGTCGAGTGATACCTGGCGGTGCGCCTGCTCACGGTTGGAGCTTCTGGTGGTATCAACAGCTTTTTTACATAGCGGGCAGTTGGTCTGATGATGTATCTATTGATGCTTGTGAATAAACACGAACGAATACGAAATTTGCTAAACTCGACATCTTGTTCCGCTGTAACGCCTGTAAACGCCGAAATGCTGTCTATCCGTGATTGCCCTGTAAATGAATGAAGCCATGCATATTCCGCCACTGTTGCCCATCTACTTCTAGCTCCAAAAGGCCAAGGGAATGAAAGAGACAAGGAAACAAAGCGAGGAAATTTATCCAAAAATGGCAGTGTAAGTAAGGTAGGTGAATCTAAATCACGGACGCCTGCTTGCTTATTTGTCCTCAAAGGCGCCCATGTTCTTCAAGGCGCCGGCAAGCCGACGATAGTCTTTGAGTAGGTCGAGGACCTCGCTGAGGCGCAAATCGCCCGGATTCTGGAGCTCCATGAAGCGCTTGTTTGGAGGAGGGATCTTGGGGGTTTCTTTTGGTGGGAGGACGGCTGCGATGTCTGGGAAGGCCTTTGACAGTTTCAAAGTCAGTAAATCGTAAAAAGGCGGGTTAGGTAGGAAGGGACTTACTGTTGCTAAATCGCCCCCATCAGTTGGCTTCACGGCATCTTTAGAGTCTTTTGCGTCCTTGTTGTTATCCTTTGCATCCTTGGCAGGAGGGTTCACGGGGCCGGATGCGCTTCTACCGAAGCCTCGGACCAAGCTGATGCCGGAAAGGCGTGCCATGGGGTTGAACGTGTTGCTCAAGTTGCGCATCTGGTCCAGCATGGCCGGGCTGGCGGGCGCCGGCACAGGGGTAGCGGCCGCGGCCTTTGGATCCTCTGCAAAGAGCACTTTCTTCGATGAACTCGCGCTACGGCCGCTGCGAGTGCTGTCCGTGCTGCGGTCACGACGGCCGCCGATGATGCTCAAGACGCGCTCATCCCGGCGCCCACTCTGGGGTTTGGCCTGGTCTGGCTCTGGCGCCGCTATGGATATAGTGCTGTCTTCGTCTTCCGGGGGCGGCGTGCTCACGAGCTTGCGAGCTTCGTCAAGGGTCTTGGGGACGGCTATGGGCTCCTTGGGGTCCTCCTGGCGCTCTTTAAGCTTGCCGAGGAGGAAGCTGTAGCTCTCGCCCAGGCTGTTGGAGATGGTCTTGAGCCCTTGATCGGCCGTCGTGAAGACAGCGTCGCTAGCAGCGCCAAATGCCTGTGCGGGGGTGTTGACCAAGTCGCTCAATCTCCTGTTCTTGACAGTCGTCGCTGGCTTGAGGCTTGAGGGCGATGCCTCGGGCTTGGAGGCTGTGGCGTTTTCAGTATTGACAGCAGAAGTACTCTGCGGTGAGGTCGTCAGCCCCTGAGAGTATGCCGGCGGAAAAGTTTCCACTTTGGGAGTCGCAGGTTGGCCGGGTGTCTTGACGGGCCCTGATGGGCTCTCATCCTCCCTCAGTGTGGCGAGGTCGACGGTCTGCAGGAAGCTGATGGCAGCCTCGAGATTTGTCAAACAGTAGGCCTCTTCGCCTGTGAGCTTCTGTTCCCAACGGAAGTTTTGGATGAAGTGGAGGTCGCTGATGACGTGAAGATGCTCCGGGGGAAGCGTGATGAGTGTGTAGATGAGCATCGGCATGATCTCGTCCGCCGAAGCCGAAGGATGAAACTGGGCCAGTGTATCGACGATGCTCTTATGTGCGGCCTTGAGGCGATTTAATTTGCCAAGCGGGTACCTTGACTCTGCCATTTGAATCAGTTGTTTTCGTGCGGGCTCGAGCTGAGCACGGATGACCTCTGTCTTCTCAGCTGTTGACTTTTCCTTTTCCGCTTCTGCTTCACCCAAATCTATCCCCAGGTCTGAAGGCCCGATGCCCACAAGGGACAAGGCGGCCGTCTTGGACCGCAGCTTCGCATCCTGGGCTTCATCCTGCGTACTCCTGTGGCGGTAGATTCGCTCGTAGATACCCTCGCATAGCCTCCTTTCCACGGCCTCCTCGAGCAAGCTTCGCTTCACCTCTAGAGCTCGCCTTGCTTTCTTGCGATTTGCTAGTTCCTCGGGCGTGATCATCTGCTGTTCAATTTCCGTCTTCGTTTTGTCCTTTGAGCCTAATGAGGCTGCTTTTGACCGAAGGCGGCTGGCGACGGAGGATGCTGGTGGCGGGGGCTGGAAAGTCTCGCGGCTCTGGCGTGAAGCAAGGGCGCTAACATGGGTAGCGATGTGAGAGGATGCCTGGGCATAAAACTCCTGGAACAGCTGCGATAGCTTGGCAATATTCGGCGGCGTGGAGTGGACCTTGGCAGAGAGTGACTCGACGAAGCTACATGAGTCGGTCAGACAAGGACTTGGGGTTGGATCAAGTGTAGCCATCCATCTCCTCACCTATCGGTCAAGGTAATCAGCTCGATCGGGAGGTCGTCAAGCTCAATCGAGTTTCGCGTGATCTCGGGGAAGTCTTCATTGTCGGAATTGTCGGCGGTGTCAAAGGTATCGGGAGCCTCGGCGTCGGTTCCGGCAGTTCCAAGCTTCTCCGAGGGCGATGCGGAGTGGAAGGTATGCGCCCGCTTGGGGGGTTCGATGCTGGGTGCAGTGGTCGTGTTCGGCTGGTGCGAGTAGGAGGCGCCTCTCTCTGGAGCTGGTCGAGCTGGTGAGGGAGCGTCGGTGGGTTGCTGAGAAGCCATGAGCTGCAAGACGACGGTGACGGGCTATTGGTGCGATGGTAAGCTTCTGCCGCTTGAGGACTGTGATGGAGATGACCAGTATAGTTTAGGGAGATGGTCCATTGAGAGATACCCGGCCAGTACTCTCCTGAAAATCGGAGGGGGGGCGCTTTGGGCTGAAGCAATCGGTTGCGCTCCCAGGGGCTGATGGGGGGGTTTCAACTGTGACCACACTTGCAGGGCACGTACGTACTTGATAGGATAGGTAAGGTAGATAGGCTAAGGTATAATCATCGAGCTTCTGGGTAGACGGTGATGAAGATGTCCTCGAAACAAGAGAGGATGGCACGGAGGAGGAACAGTCGAAGTAGAGGAAGCTGTCAAGTCTGGAGTGCTTGGGCGGCGGGCAGGTAAGATAAGATAGATAAAGATGCTGAATAGCGGTCGATAGATGGCTTCAAATAGGGAGATGCGGCGGTGATATTCAAGACAAAATGCTGATGTTTCGTGCGTAAGAGATGCTGGGAGGGAACTGAGAGGAGACGCAGTGCAAGAGAGCCGCGGCCGCACTTGGATTAGCTGGTGAGATGACGACAGCTGTTTGACAGGACGGGAGAGAATAGAGACGATTTTGGAGTTGAAGCTCAGATGCGGCGCGCCACCAAGAGAGCTGGAGCCTCCACTGTGTTATCAAAGGTCATACATACTTAGTACCTATCGGCTTATCGATACGCAGGCAGCCTAGTACCTCCGTCCTTGGGCATCTTCGAAGTCGAGGTTAAGGTACACGGAACAAACATATTATCATTATGACTTGGTGTGAAAAGTGCCAGTGGACAGGAAGAGAGTATGAAGAAAGCATTAGGGTACAAAGGCAATTGGCGAATGATCAAGTTTGCATAGGTAGTCACATTTTGTGCCGTTTCATTCTGCATCTGATCGGCTTTGCTTAGACGGGTGACATGATCAGCGAGGGATGAGCCACTGATAGGCAACCCGAAGCGCCACAGCATGCAAGCAAACAAGTCATCTCGGCTGAGTACTCGTGTTACTCTCGTCCGAATAATGATGCCCAATGCCTTTTACTTCGCACCTCATTCATATGTAGGTGCCTTTGACCAACATTACCCAGGTATTACTCAGGCCGTAAACAGGAGCAGCCTCATTGGCTCATGTTATTCTCACCATGGTACTAATGTCCCGAAAATGCGGAGGAGTCCCCAGATTCTCCCCCGTAGCCCAGCGGTCTTAGTGCTGCTCTAGCGCTAGCCGGGTACTCGAGGTCTACAGGGCATGTACCCGACATGTATTAGCCGTCCCGTCCCGCGAGTCGCATCGCCAGGCACAGAGAGCCGCGCTCCGGAGCCGGTGCCTTTGAACCGAGGGCAAGCTGGCGATGGTCTGTTTAAGACGCTGGCCGCCTTCTCTTCCTTTTCCCCTTTCCCTCCTTTTTTCCTCTTCTCTTGTCTTCTTCCTTTTGTTCGGGACATGTCTTGTTAGAATCTCAGCAGTCGCCGTATGTCTAGACACCCACTGCTTCGATTCCCATCTTTATAGCCACTTCTCCTCTTTCTCCTCCTTCGCCCCCTCTCCCTTCTCAGCTATAAGTTACGGGTCTCTCATCACATACCCAGTACTCTCTCTTCTTATCCGAGGTCAAGGCCTCATCCAAACACGCCCACCATGTCTGGCCCGCCGTCTCGCATCCGCTCCATCCTCGGCCATCTCATCCCCAACCAGCCCACGCCTCCTCACATCCACCACCTGTCGCCAACCTTCTTCCTCGAGCGCGCCGCGTCCATTGAGCCCAATGCCGAGGCCATCTACCACATCACCTCCAACGGCGCCGTCCTGCGCCGCAACTATCAGGAATTTGCCGACCGCGCCAGGGGCTTGGCTTATTACCTGAAGAAGCACGGCTTGAAGCGCGTGGGCATCCTCGCGCCCAACACGCCAGCGTTCCTCGAGGCCATCTACGGCATTCCGGCGGCGGGGGCCGTGGTCGTGCCGGCAAACTACAGGCTGAAGCCCGACGACATTGCCTACATTTTCGAGTTTGCCGAGGTCGACAGCATCATTGTCGATGCCGAGTTTGTCCATTTGCTGGATTCGTTCAAGCAGAAGCACCCCAAGGTGCCCTTGATCATTGACTCCGTACGGCTGATGTCTCTTTGTATTTGTGTATAAGGTAAACACTGACCGGAAGCCAGGACACCGACGCCACAGAAGGCCAGCTATGCGGCCCCTTTGACGAAGCCGTGCTCGAGGGACTCAACTATGATGGCTCCAGTGGCAACGAAGGCTGGGCCGGTCTCCATGCGCATGCCACCAACGAGGATGACATGATTGCCATCCCCTTCACCTCCGGCACTACATCTCGTCCTAAGGGAGTTGTCTTTACCAATCGAGGAGCGTATCTGGCCTGCATGGGCAACATTATTGAGTCTGAGCTCAACCACGGCCGCTGCAAGTACCTCTGGACGCTTCCCATGTATGTCAAGCCAAGTCACTCCTATCACTACATCTATCATGTTCCAAAAGCTAACTATGGTTGTTCTGCCAAAGGTTCCATGCCATGGGCTGGACATTGCCGTGGGCTGTTGTCGCCGTGCGCGGCTTAAACGTCTGTCTGCGAAAGATTGACTACCCACTCATCTGGAAGCTGCTGAAGGAGTTGCGCATCACTCATTTCAATGCGGCCCCCACGGTCAACACGCTCCTGGTGGCATCAAAGGAGGCGGAGAAGCTGCCGCACGAGTGCCGAGTAACGGTTGCGGCCAGCCCGCCAAGTGCTCATCTCTTTGAACAAATGGCACGTATTTTCCAAGAAAGCCTAAATCTGGTTATATCGCCTGGCTAACCAGATGACCAGACCAACTTGAATCTCATTCCCGTCCATGTGTATGGCATGACAGGTAAAGCCTCTTCAAACTCTTCATTTCTGCTTTATGCTCACCAGACGACAGAGACGTACGGCCCTCTCACGAGATGCTACGTGTTGCCAGAGTGGGATAATCTTCCTCCCCACGAAAAGTACGCCAAGATGGCTCGCCAGGGCCACGGCTTCATCACCAGCCTTCCCATCCGGATCGTCAAGCCCGACCAGCCCGGCGGCGTCCTGGTAGACGTGGCCAAGAACGGCAAAGAGATTGGCGAGATTGTCTTCTTTGGTAATATCTGTGCCAAGGAGTACTACAAAGATCCCGAGGCCACGCGCAAGCTGTTTGAGGGAGGCGGGCTGCATTCGGGAGACTTGGCGGTCTGGCACCCCGACGGCAGCGCCCAGATTCTGGATCGGGCCAAGGACATCATCATCTCCGGCGGTGAGAACATTTCGTCGGTGGCCCTGGAGAGCATGCTGGTCGAGCACCCCGACATTCTCGAGGCAGGCGTGGTGTCTGTTCCCGACTCTCACTGGGGCGAGCGGCCCAAGGCTTACATTACGGTCAAGGAGGGCAAGAGCCTGGTGGGCGAGGACGTGATCGACTGGGCCAAGCACCAGAGCAACATTAGCAAGTTTATGGTGCCGAGAGAGGTCGAGATTGTGGACGAGCTGCCCAAGACGAGCACGGGAAAGATTAAGAAGAATGTGTTGCGGAAATGGGCCAAGACTGGGCGCAACCACTGAGGGTGGTGTTGGATAAATCAGCAAAAGATGCTTGCACTTGAAAGACGGCGTAGTTGTGTTATTCAGTTGGTATATAGATGTCTGGATCTATAGCGTCTGAGCCTTTTAAGGGAGTTGGGATAACGAATGCTGTCACTAAGCTGAGCCGTTGCATAAAGGAGCCATGGTGCTGAATAAATAAAAGTTTGACAACTACTTAGGATACAGTCTCATTCTCAATAAAGAAAAGAAAAAAAAAACGCTTGTGAATCATGTGCAAGTTGGGGGCATGTGTGTTGCACAGTCAAGGGTAAGGAGACTGAAGAAGTTACATACATTCAGTTGAGTCATGCTACAGCTCACTTTATAGCAAAAATATTGAAGCCGATCTGTCATCCAAAGGTCGAGTCGTATAACGGTTAGTACAGTCGCTTCACATGTTCTCACGAAGATGCGGAGCGCGCGACAGACCCGGGTTCGACTCCCGGCTCGACTACTCTTTTTGTCCTCTTTTTTTTTGGCTCTTCTGTGGCACGATCTTATCTCGGTATATACATGCATATGTAGTAGGGAAATCCATCGGACTGAATGAATCATGGCATCATCATCCTGCATCTCGCATCTGCTGATACTGATTGCCTTCTTCATGCAATCCAGCCAGCAAATCGAATCCCCCTTGTCAAGCTGCAGCAGCTGGTGGAGGTTCTAGAAACGCAGCGCAAAGCAGCGAACGCTCCAGCACCATCTTCGCTCCTCTGCGGCGCCCCTCCAGCACTGCCGCGGCGGCCAATAACGTGCGGCGCCGGTCCCGACCATCGTATCATCCAAGCATCATTTGCCTGCATCCCCGTCATCCGGTCTGAACTTATTATTTTCTGCCATCTTCCCGCACCTCCACTGTGTTTATTTCTTTTGCTTTTTTGTTTTTGTGAAACGGCAATTCGATCTGAAAGATACACGAATCGACGAACACCTTTCCGACTCAATTCTTCCTCTCTCTCTCTCTCTCTCCCCATCATCACTCTCTTCAGTCTCTTCAGCTTCTTCTTCTTCTTCTTCTTCAGCTTGTCAGCTTCCATCATGAGCTTGAGCGGGTCGCGGCCGCTGCGGGGCGGGTGCCAATGCGGCCGGAATCGTTACATCATTGCCATTCCGGAGAACGGCATTCAGGAGGCGCAGGTCTTGTTCAACACTGAACCACAGCATCGTAAGTAAAAAAAACTGGTGTTTTTCTTTTGTTTCTACGTTGAATTGCTGAAATCACTGGCCTTTGGGGGCTTTGTCTGGTGAAGAAATGGAGGGGATTGGAGTTGGGAGGATGGGATTCGGTCTGGCTTGACGATCCCGGGATTCTCACCCCACCATCCAGAAGCTACACCGAGACGAAGCTTTGGAGCTCACCTTTGGCGCTGTACTCGTATCTGTCTGTTTGTTTGTTGTTGATCATCTACCGTGTTGGCCCTGAAGCTGACGACTGCGTGTGCAACCACAAGCAGAAATCCCCCTGGCGACGCCGCTGGCCGCGTACATCCGGGTGCCGCTCTCATGGTACCACAGCACCACCTACGCCTTCTTCCCCGACGAGACGCACGCCATGATCCGGCGGGTGTACACGCACCCGAGCCAGGACTACTCCAAACGCCACTTCTGCGGCTTCTGCGGCACGCCCCTGTCCTACTGGTCCGAGGAGCCGCGCAGCGAGGCCGACTTCATCAACCTGACGCTGGGCAGCCTGCTGCGCGAGGACATTCGCGACCTCGAGGACCTGGGCCTGATCCCCGACGACGACATGGAGCCGGCCGACCAGCCGCCGGCCAACAAGCGGAGCGCCGCCCTGCGCCAGTCGTTTGGCGTGCCCTGGTTCGAGACGCTGATTGAGGGCTCGCGCCTGGGCAGCATGCGCCGGAGCTACGGCGCCCAGCGGTCGCGCGACGGGCAGGCGAGCATCGAGTGGGAGATTGTCGAGTTTTCGGACGGCGGCGGAGAGATGGACTTGGGGGGAGGGGATGACGACGCGGCGCTGCAGCAGACGGGCAAGAGGAAGCATCACGAGGTTTCACGGGGCGTTTGAATGACTGGGCGAATCTGATTTGCTTGGGGGGGTGTGCAAGTGAGTGAGTTTGAGTGTGTGAGCGAGTGAGTGAAGGAGTGAATGCATGAGTGGATGAGTGAGTGAGTGGTGTGGTGTGTACAACAACAGCTGTCGAAAAGCAGGGGCAACGATACGCCGTCGTGTTTTCAGGGTAATGTGCCTGGCATGGTTGGGATGGGCCGGTCTGTATATGAGCTGTCGCTTCTGTTCATTTGGTTTTTGCTGTTCATTTTGTTCTCGGTCAGGCGTTGTTGTGCAGACAGTTGGCCGGGGGGGTTGTCTGTCCACCTTGCACCTTGCCTTTAGGCGCATTCATCGCAGAGGCTATATAGAGATCCATATGGAATCGACGCAACCTTTGGAGTTACCGCTCATTACTTCTCGCCTCAATCATGCATAAATACCACCTCCATCGGCGTGTAGCGTCTACCTTGTGGAACCGGATACTGAAAGTACCACCCAGTCATCCTCAAGTTCGTGATACGAAGCATGCAACTGTAAAAGTAGCACTCGGTTGGAATGTGGCGACTCCAACACTTTGTCTTCTCGCAAGCAGTTTCCTCTCGACGATACTATGCAACTATACAAATCACACGTGGTTTCTCGGCTGAATCTATCCGTCGGCTTACCAGAAACGAACGAAGCCAGACAGAATAGCCAGACTCCTTGTCTTGTCCTTGCTGATCCTCTTCCTCCGCCATTCCCCGATGACTTGAACTACATACCTTACTACTAGCCAGCATCTCCCCATCTTCTCACCTTGCACGTACCATCACTAGTGCTTGCAGTTCGCTCTCCTCAACCTTTCGGAGTATCACCGTGGTCAAACTCACTCACCCCATCCATACCCCCCTCCCCCGGGCTAAGCTGCTTGGAGCCGTCCGGATCGCCCGCCTCCGCTTTCTCCAGCTTCCCCATTGAGGAGCGGGCTAGCCTTTTGCCTTGTGACTCGCTTTTCGGTCAGGGGGGGTTGGTTGGTTGGAACATAGAGGAGGCTATACGATACGAGGAGGCGGCTGTTTCGGTATCCCCGCCGTGTACATGTATTCCTTCTGCCTTCTCTCTCCCGCTAGTAGTAATCTCACAACTACTATCTCTTACTCTCTATTTCTTGTCCGTTTTGATGATTTCCCTACTGATGGAGCCCAAGTGCTAAACAAGAGTCCACATAAAAGCCGGGGTTAACGGGGCTTGTCCAGGGTTTCCCCCATAGTGTACATATGTACAAACAAGACAATATGACCCTTGCCGTTCCTTTACTTTATTAGGTTGTCGAGTCCCCTCTAACAACAGCCATTTTCTTGGGTAAAATGCCCACAGCCAGATTGGCTAAATGCGCAGGTACCTGTGATACGCAGCATTGCAAAAGGCGCCATCCAGCCTGTCCGGGAAAATGCAGGGTCTATAGCAGCAGCCCTTTTGTATTTCTCCATGATAATTTCCCGAAGGTTGGGAGGGGGGGATGAGAAGGGGCGGAAGGGGGGGAAGCGATCGTTTAGTGTCTGCATATATAACTTATATACCATATATATATATCCGGGGGTCCAGCGCTATTCTTTCCATCTGTCCTTTCTGGCTGAAGGAGAAGGACCCTGTGCCTGATTTGCAAGTTGATTTTGTGAGTGGGTTGAGTCTGCTGCACTGTTCGAGCTTGGTTACTGGCACCTGTTTTGTCTTGTTCTTTGCATACAGCCGAAGCAGAAGAGGAGAAAGAAGAAGAAGAAGGAGAAGAAGAAGAAGAAGAAAGAAGAAGAGAGATTGCAAACATGTTGCCCAAAGACTTTCAGTGGGGGTTTGCCACGGCTGCGTAAGTTCTTCTTTCTCGTCCTCTCTCTCTCTCTCTCAGTTGCATGTACGAAACAAACTCACTTACACGGGGGGACTCACTCGAAACAAAAACAGCTACCAGATCGAGGGCGCCGTCGACCAGGACGGCCGCGGGCCCAGCATCTGGGACACCTTCTGCGCGCAGCCGGGCAAGATCGCCGACGGCTCGTCGGGCGTGACGGCGTGCGACTCGTACAACCGCACGGGCGAGGACATTGCGCTGCTCAAGTCGCTGGGCGCCCGGGCGTACCGCTTCTCCATCTCGTGGTCGCGCATCATCCCCGAGGGCGGCCGGCATGACCCCGTCAACCAGGCCGGCATCGACCACTACGTCCGGTTCGTCGACGACCTGCTCGACGCCGGCATCACGCCCTTCATCACCCTCTTCCACTGGGACCTGCCCGAGGGCCTGCACCAGCGGTACGGCGGGCTGCTGAACCGCACTGAGTTCCCGCTTGATTTCGAGCACTACGCCCGCGTCATGTTCAGGGCGCTGCCCAAGGTGCGCAACTGGATCACCTTCAACGAGCCGCTGTGCTCGGCCATCCCGGGCTACGGCTCCGGCACCTTTGCGCCCGGCCGGCAGAGCACCTCGGAGCCGTGGGCCGTCGGGCACAACATCCTCGTCGCCCACGGCCGCGCCGTCAAGGCGTACCGCGACGACTTCAAGGCCGGCGACGGCCAGATCGGCATCGTGCTCAACGGCGACTTCACCTACCCCTGGGACGCGGCGGACCCGGCCGACGTGGAGGCGGCCGAGCGCCGGCTCGAGTTCTTCACGGCCTGGTTCGCCGACCCCATCTACCTCGGCGACTACCCGGCGTCGATGCGCAAGCAGCTGGGCGACCGGCTGCCGACCTTCACGCCCGAGGAGCGCGCCCTCGTCCACGGCTCCAACGACTTCTACGGCATGAACCACTACACGTCCAACTACATCCGCCACCGCAGCTCGCCCGCCGCCGCCGACGACACCGTCGGCAACGTCGACGTGCTCTTCACCAACAAGCAGGGCAACTGCATCGGCCCCGAGACGCAGTCCGCCTGGCTGCGCCCCTGCGCCGCCGGCTTCCGCGACTTCTTGGTCTGGATCAGCAAGCGCTACGGCTACCCGCCCATCTACGTGACGGAGAACGGCACGAGCATCAAGGGCGAGAACGACTTGCCCAAGGAGAAGATCCTCGAGGACGACTTCCGCGTCAAGTACTACGACGACTACATCCGCGCCATGGTCACGGCCGTGGAGCTGGACGGCGTCAACGTCCGGGGGTACTTTGCCTGGTCGCTCATGGACAACTTTGAGTGGGCGGATGGCTACGTGACGAGGTTTGGGGTTACGTATGTGGACTATGAGAATGGGCAGCAGCGGTTCCCGAAGAGGAGCGCGAAGAGCCTGAAGCCGCTGTTTGACGAGCTGATTGCGGCGGCGTGATGGAGTTGATTTTGATGAGGATGATACCTGTCGGATGCTGGTGATGTGTGAAACACCGCAGAGGATATGAAAGTAGCTGCCATACGCTGATGGCGGAAGGGAAATTGTTCAATATATAGAATGAATCAAACAAATGAAATGTCAAGCAAAAAAAAGGGGGGGGCGATTATCTAGCATCACCAGAAGGGGAGTAGAAAGGCCAGGCTGACCGTCTTGGTCCTTTACAAATGCATCAAGAATGGGCATATATGAGAGCTGTGATTTGGCTATCTTGCCATCTGACCCGTAGTCTGTCTTTCTACGATTGTGCCACCGGAGAAGCTCCCTCATTCCCACGATTTATGCCGTGGGAAGGCATCGGGTTCTGCATCATGGGCCAGTTCCCGTTCCCATTCGGCGGCCAATTCTGGCCGGGCATTTGCTGCTGCTGCTGCTGCTGCTGCTGCTGTCCCGGATTGAATATGCCCGGCTGGCTACTCATCATGTAATGCCCCTGCTGGTTCTGTCCCTGCTGGAACTGCTGTGGATTGCCTTGCATCCAGTACATGCCCTGCGGGCCATTGGCCATCATGTATGCTCCCGGCGCCTGCATCATATGCTGAGGAGAAGCAGCAGCCGCAGCAGCAGATTCAGCCGTCGAAGAAGGGGTTGCCATTCCCGCGGAAACAGCAGCATGGCTTGTATTCGACAAAGAGGGATTCATCATGGAAGGCATCCCCATCATCGTCTGCGCCATGGCGCTCATGGCCGAGTTTGGGGGCATGGACGGCGACCGCTGGAGACCGGCCTTGACGGGCCCGTAGATGGCCTCGTCGTCGCTCGTGTCGTCCGTGTCGTCGTCATCATCTTCTTCGTCCTTTTTCGCCTTCGGGTGCTTTGCGCGCAGACGCATGTTCTTGGCGACCTCGTCCGCGCTGAAGCCGTATATGCTCTTCAGGTAGCGCATGAACTCGAGATAGGCATCCGACACGATCTGGACGTGCAAGTGCGTCAGCTCGACCTTTGCATTCTCGTCCCTCACGCCCTTCTTCACTCCTCCTCCCTCGCCTCCTCCTCCTCCTCCTCCTCCTGCGGTGCTCTGATTCTGGGCGTCAAACTCGGCCATGGCCAGCGCCGTCTGGCAGGCGTTGCGGATCTGCCGGCCGTTCCAGCGCATGTTCTCGTGCTTCTTCCAGTACGCGGTGGCGTAGCGCAAGATGTCCTTTTCGTGGATGTCAATGTCGCGGCCCTTGTCGAGGAAGCGCTGCTTGATGATGCGCAGGTTGAGGCGGAAGATTTCGCGCGTCGAGGCCTTGTCGAGGGGCGGGTAGTAGAGGGAGATGTGGATGCGGGAGGTGAAGGCCTCGTCGAAGTCGCCGATGCGGTTGGTTGTTAGGAAGAGGATGCCTGCGTAGTATTCGAGGACGCGGAGGAAGACTTTTGACAAAGTCAGAGTGTTTCTTTATTAGGGGCGAATAGGGGGGGAGGTGAAGGATGGAAGGGAGATGTGAAAAAAAGGGGGAGAGGGAGAGATAGGGGGGGAGGGTAACAGATATGGGGGAGGCTGAATGATAGGAGGATAAGGGGAGATTGGAGGTGAGACTTACCTGCCACGAGACCATTTCGAACAAAGTTCTTGGGGGAGCGCTGGGCGAGAAAGACGTCTGCTTCGTCGAGGAGGAGGATGCAGCCCCATCGGTTGGCGAGGCTAAAGTTTCTCTCCAGGGCTGCTTCAACCTCACTGGCAGTTGCACCAAGATCTCCTGGAAGTCGAGTCCACATGTTAGCCCTCGTCTAACCCTGTGAGCCACGCAGACATTCCAGGGCAACGTACCGCAGGTGATTTGGAACAACGGCTTGTTGAAGCGTTCGGCGACACCCTCTGTAACCGCATATCAGCACACGTACAAGAAGAGTTTTGCTCAACCATTGCGCTTACCGGCAGTCGTCGTCTTGCCAACACCTGGACTTCCATGTAGAAGAAGAATGAGACCCTTTCCTGAATCAACAAGTCAGCCGAGCTGCGCTCAAAGGTCTTATTCAAGGGGGGAAACTACCTTTGCCTCGAATAATGTCCACCTCCTCGTTATCGCTGACCCTCGCCTCCTTATTCCGAAAGTGCTGGTCAACCAAACAGTAGACAATGTCCTTGTGCTGCTTCGGAAGCACCAGCTGGTCAAACGCCGTCTGTTCCTTTGAGCCCTCGCTGACGGGGCTGAGATACTTGAGGTCGAGTTTCGCTATGGCAACAGTCAGCACACGCTCATCTCCATGACCATCATAGGAGGGACAAGTGACGAACCCCATTTACGGCTCCTCAGCACAAACCCAAACACCCGATACGACATGATGATCAAGTCGTCCTTCGTCAAGGTCCCCTTGGTCGCCGTAATCTCCTTCAACGGCCGCGGGTAAATCGCCACCGAAGGCTCGTCGTTCGGCTCATCCGGCCCAGGCATCAACTCGGCGATATAATTCTCATTCCTCGTCTTGTCGACATAGTTGTCGTTGTATATATACTCCCCCGCGCAACACGCAGCAGAGCAGGTCTCGTCCTCGGAAGACCCCGAGCCCCCCAGATCCTTTCCGATGAGGGACTCGATCTCGGGCTGCCAGCCGTTGCCCTGCGTCGCGGCAAAGGCCTCGGCAAAGTCGACCATGACCTGGCTGTCGACCTCGTCGCGCGCCTCGAGGGTGAAGCCGTTGTAGTGCATGTGCTTGACGTTGGCGACCTCGATGAACATGTTGCCGCGGTCGATGAGCTCCTGCTGGAAGCTCGCCTTGGGGTCGGCGTCCCTTGGGGAGTCGTCCCTGGTGGCTTGGTAGGTTGCTGTCGGAGTCTCTGCGAAGCGGATGGGATACACCTCCAGCGCGGTAATGGCCTTTTCGCCGTCAAACTTGGAGATGACAAAGGACTTGCTTACGGGGCCGAGCTGCTTGCCGTCAAAGTCAATGTAGACGCAGAACAGCGTGATGGACGCCGCCGGCTCGCTCTCGTCGCGCTTCCAGTTGCGCCAGGGGGGCGTGACCTTGTGGCCGGTGCTGGTGATGCTGATGACGCGGTACGCCTGGCGTCGGCCCTGGCCGACGACGTCGTCGCCCGGCTTGAAGAGGTACCAGAGGTGGTTGAAGGAGATGGTGCGCGGCTGCGTGCCCGAGAGGTAGTCGATCTTGGCCTGGATGGTGTTGTCCATGAAGTCGATGAGGCAGCTGAGGTGCTGGTAGGCCGTGAGGGAGGATGTGAATTCGTCTTCTTCGACGGCTTCGTTGCCTTCGCTTGGCTTCTCTTCGTCGCTGGCTTCTTTGTCGGCTTTGTCGGGTTTGGCATCTGTAGGTTTGTCTTGACCAGTTGAAGGCTTGTCTTTGGCTTCTGCAGGCTTGTTGTCTTGATCTGCTGCCGAGGCCTTTGCTCCATCCGTGTCCTGCACCTTGAGAGCATCATCCCCAAACTTGTCCTTGAGCTCGGCAAACTTGGCGCGAATCTCCCGGTTGTAATGCACAAGAGCTCGGAACGGCCGAATCATGACCACGGCACCGTTCATGCGGTAGTCCTTGGCCTTTGTCTTGAAGATGTTGTTGAGGATCTTGATGATGTTGATCGATCTGATGCGGATCCGCTCCGGCATGAGCTGCTTGCCCCTGTTGGGACTGTTGACAATGTCCGCCCACGAGGCCACCTTTTGCTCTACCTTTTGGGTGTTGCCGTTGGTCGAGATGTTGAGCGACTTTTCTGTGTACCGCATGAACCAGGGGTTGTTGTAGCCGTCAAAGGTAATGGACGGCTCCTCCGTGAGCACCTCGATGACGCAGAGATCGCGGCTCGAGTCGCCGTGCTGCTGGAACTTGAACGCCGTCCAGCTCATGGGGCAGACTTCCGCCTTGACGACGTTGGGGAGGTTCTTGCCCGAGTCGTCCTCGTCGTCGGAGTCGTTGCCTGTGATTCCGTTGACCTCTTCCAGCGTTGGAATCTGCACTCCCGGACGCGCATCTTGCAGCTGCGCCTTCAAGACGTCGCAGTAAGTCGACCACTCCTGCTCCTTCTTGGTGAGCGTATCCCTGCTCTTCTCCGTCTCTTCGATGATCCGGAGGTTCTCGCGTATCTTTCGCAGCCTGCGCCAGGACTCGTACGATGTCGACGTCTTTTGAATCAGCTCCTCTGAGCGCTCGTTCATGTCATCTATCGAGTCGAAGAAGGCGGTGCTGTCTCCGACACCGTCTTGCCCAAGGCCGAACATTTGTCTTTCGAGCCGCTCCCTGTTGCGTCTCTCCCGTTTGGCGTCTTCTTCTACGGCGTTGAGTCTTTGTTGCAGCTTGAGCAGCAACTGCTCCATACTTCCTTGCTGATTGTCTGCTTGGTCGGAGGCGGGGATAGTCGACTTCATGCTGTCGGCCATGGTGATGTCGGACAGAGTCGTTGTGTTTGGGGTTAATGAAGCGACTGTCGCTCCGTCAAGGGCGGCAGCCATGATTGCAAGTCTGGAGTGTCATCAAGTGCGAAACCATGCGATAGATGGTCAATCGAGTCTCGAAACTCCAAGTCTACCTATGTAATATCCCTCAGCTGTAAGTTACCATTCCGCACTTATAACTCCCACGCACGACAGGGGTCTCAACACCAAAGCCGCATCCTCCGTCCAATGAACGCGCCCTCTACAACTGCGCAACAGGTTCAAGGAACCTATATACATTAGGCAGCAATGCAGCCTATAAAATGAACGACTTGCGGAAACCTGAGGCGAACAGGAGAATAATACCACGCAACCTCTTGCTTTTCCGTCTGACGGCTTGCAAGGGATAGAGCCGTTTGTGGAGGGTCGGCAACGCTCTTGGTAGGAACAAAACGGCTCAGCCGCTCATGCGCTGCATGCAAAGTGGCTAGCTCAAACGAATAGTAGTAGCTGATTATCACGATATAATTAGAATGAGGGGTAAGGCTTTTCCGTCTCATGGCGATGAGAGTGACAGGAAATCCACAAGGGATATAGAATATTCACCAGGGAGGCCAAGTTCCACTTCTGTTACAGTTGACGTTCTGTCTGTCTGTCTGTTCCCGGATCTGATACACCCGTCATGCGTCAGCTATAAGACGACTATCCTTTTGAGTCCGATACTTGCTTAGGAGATTCTCTCTCTGATTTAGACCGGAAATAGCCATGGCGAGCGAGTCCTCGTCGATGATTCCGCCTATACACCTTCAGCCTCCCTCAGTCGACTTTATTGACAACCGGCTTCCGGAACACCACGGCGTGTTCAGGAACACCAACGCTCACTACAATCACATGTTGCAGAGATATGTATCGGACAGAACCTCGTCAACCGATCAAGCCTTGGTCGAAAGCAACTCCAACGCCAATGGCCAGACTTCCAGCAACCAACTTGCCCCGATATGTCAGATGGGAGACGTCGGAGACCCTGAAAAGTTCTGGGGCCTCGTCTTTTCCGACGCAATGGCCGCGTTCGTGACCAAGTATCCAAACGAGCCTGATGGGATCAGCAAGCTAGGCTATAGCATCCGCAACCAGACGACGTGGAAAGGCATCAACAACCAGCTTCACAGAGCGCGAGAAGTCTACGATGGCTCGCAGAAGCAGTTTCGCGGCTGGTGTAAGCGGACGATGCGCAAGATTGGGGATAATGCTGCTGAGCCGGCGACAAATATCATCAACCTCATTCCCAACATTGAATACGTTTCTCCGGTATTGGGGGCAGTGCAGCTGCTTCTCAACGTAAGCTCCATGTCCATTACCCTTGACTCAGGTATCCGAGCAAGTTGCTGATTCGATGTTTTAAGGCGTATAAAGTGGCATCTGAGGTACGGGAAAAGGTCACCTCGAGCTTCGATGAGACAGAGGTCCAGGAGCTCTTCAACAACGCCGAAGTCTACGTAATCACGTTCCCAGACAGTAGCCGGATTAAAGACTCGACCATATCCCTGGTAGTGGCTGTGATGAAGGCGATTGAGGATGGCATTGGCTTCTTCTTGTCCAAGCAAAGTATGTGTGACTTCTCATTAACAAGACTTGATGGCTAACGCGACAAAGTCAAACGGCTCTTCTCTGTAGTATATCGAGGGAAAAAAGGATACCAAGAGGCTCTCCTCAAACGACTCGAGGCCATCAAAACACATAGCGAGAAACTCATTCAACAGGCACAAAACGCCCACATGATGTACACCCAGTTTGGGATTTCTGCTATCCGGACAGGTGAGCATCTACGAGCAGATGATACGTCCCAATGCCTTCTAATGAATCTGTTATTGCAGAGGTTCAACAGTTCCAGATGGAAACCAGGCAAGACTCAAAGCAGACCAAAGTCGTGCTCAACGACATCCACCAATTCTCCGCCGAAGCATGCAACAACGTCCTCATCATGCTCAACGACGCCGAAGAGAACAAGAAGCGCCAGATGCAGATTCTCGCTAACCAGGAAAATATCCTCAACAGACTTGCCATTATGGAGGAGATTTCCAGGACTTCGACACCTGTTCCTGCAGACCCGTCCATTACATGGCAAAGCCAGCACATTGCGAGCTACAATGCTCAGTTCCAGCTTATTGCCGCACCGCCAGTACACTATCACACATATCTTCAGCCGGTCCAACAGCCGTTCGTCATGAATAACGGCCAGATAGCCTGGTTTGACGCACTCTCGGATCCAAACTATCCGAGGCCAGTATCACCACAACGGAGAATCGTCAACTCTTCCAGCATTCTCGACATTCTCAAGATTCCACTTGATCTCGACAGCGTAGATCTCCAGGCCGTCAAGGACTACAGTTACCGTCTCCCGAGAAAATACCACGCTCGAGCCGTGCAAGTGACCCAGACACGAGAATTTCGTCAGTGGATTGTCACGCCCACTTCAACACGGCTACTGATCCACGGGGAGTTTTCACCACATAGTCTTGATTCGCATAGGGTCTCCCCGCTGTCATTCTTCTGCTTCTTGTTGGTGAACATGCTCCGTGCGCGAGAGAGATACATTACTCTTGTCTTTTTCTGCGGCTTCCATGTCGAAGAGGAAGACGCCAATGTCGGTGGCGCAGCGATTATGAGGAGCTTCATCGCTCAGCTTCTGCAGCAGATGGGTCCCCAACTCATACAGTTGGACATGAGCATAGACTTGGAGAGTGTTGCTAAAGAAGGCTGCGATATCTCGAAGCTATGTGATCTCTTTGTCCAGTTAGTTCGACAACAGTTGCCCAGGGATCGCACTCTGGTCTGTATCATCGACGGAATCGGTGACTACGAGACGAATGAGCTCGAAGGCGATATGCTGGCCGTTATGAAGGCACTTCTCCAATTCCGCAATACGGCAAAGCAAGGACGTGGTGCAGAGCCATCATCACACGGGGATGTAAAAGTACTGGTTACGACTCCGTTTTCCACAGAGGCTGTTCAGGAGCTGTTTCTCGGTGAAGAGAGCGATGGGGATGAAGATGATCTGCCGTTTCTCACGATGGAGAGCTTTCCCGATGTGAATGATACGGTCGGGATAGGCATGCCTGCGCTGTTCATGCGCAGGGAGAATTCGGACGACTTTGATTGATGCAACGTGGCGGCGGCATATCTCCCTACATGTAAATATATGTAGTTGTGTTATTGGGCAATCATAACCGTTATTGCTTAATCCACTTGGCTCTACAGCCAAGAATAATCCTTTCAAGACCAATATTACAAGCCATTGCCGCCAGCCTCCTGCATGGATGGATGCCCAAGTTCAGCTGGTGAGGCACCCCTGTCAGGCAACAACCAACTGCAGATGCAGCTCATCTTGTTCTCACCGAACCATGGAGTGATTGGCCTGTGATTGGAAGGCCCGTCGTGGCCGCCCACAATGGCGAGGCTGTGTCCTAGGCTCCTAGCCATGCCCAGCTGAGGTTTATCTTCCTACATGTCCTGCTTTCCATTCTTCCTCCGTTTCCTTCATTTCATCCTTCCCTTCTTTTCACTTCCCAGTAATATTTATACCTGTTCCAGCCGCTTTCCAACAATTACGGCGCCACAACCTTGCAGCTCACTTCCCAGGAAGTAAAGGCCATCACGGTAGCCTCTGTGTTGGGCGCAAGGTCCCCATCCCTTCTTCGAGGAAGCCAATATGTCTGAAGAATGTGATCCTCTCCCTTCCACAACCCCTGAGAATGGGAAATGGTTGTGGGATTGGGGTGACGGTACATGGTTTCCTGAAGAGAGAAGGGATTTCAATGTCGCAACAATCGAATGTTGGAGATACGAAGATGAGAAAAAGGAGCAGACAATCCTACCGATCCAAAGATGTCAAGTCAGAGGCTTTCATACAGAGTCGATGAACTCGTGGCTGAAGGAGCCCATCCCAATTGTCAATGGACGGCAACCATCTTCTGGCATGAAATTCGTGGCATTACCCTGTGCTGAAGTCGGATCAATTCCTCACTTGACAGAGGCAGAAACCCATTCCTTGAACGCTGCTTTCGGGCTCCCAGATTTCCAGAAGCACTACGCTACGGTATATTGTGGAGGATGCGGAATGTTTCTGCAGAGCGATGGCAGCTATGGTAAGGCAGGTCCCTGTAGCAGTTGGTGAGAATGTGCAACCCGCTGACTGCAATCAGTCTTTATCGTTCGAAGAACCACCGACTTGCCGACCATAACTACGGCTCTTCGCTATGACCCCAAAGTGAACGTGACTCAAGGCGTGTTTCATTTCAAGCCCGACAATTACGGATTTGACATTTTCGAGGCGATGATTGACCAATTCATCCAGTGCAGCCATCCTCTTCTCTTGCCGCTGCTGGCCGTCGAGTTGGTTTTTAACATGAAAGTGGATCTCATCATGAGACCCGCAAACGAACTCTACAATGTAGAGAAGCAGACGGGACACGGAATTGGCGCAATTGGTGATGAACCGAAGCTGACGAGCGACTACCGGACTCTTGTAAAGAAGCTAGGTGTACTCCAAAGCCAGTATTATCAGGCGCTGGGAACATTGTCTTGGTGTCGAATGTCTGCAGAGATAATACGTGCAAAACTGCAGCATCTTCAAACAGTTCTACCAGAGGAACGCCGAGGCAGCCTGGAGCTTCCTTGCCGGATGCTGCATGAGCGAGTCGAGTTCTTCTTGAATAATATCGAATGCGTAATTGTGTTCAACGGCATCAGGGAACGGATGGAAACGCAGCAAACTGTTGTGAGTACCTACTCCTTCTTGTACTGAATTACCTGGCACTTCCAAAGATGAATACTTAATTTTTGCAAAGCTATTCAATCTTATTGCTCAATCGGACAATCTCATCAACGTCGGTCTCGCCAAAGACTCCAAGGAGATGGCGGTTGCGAGCAAACAGGACAGCTCAGCCATGAAGATTATCGCTCTGCTCACCACCTTTTTCTTACCGGGCACCTTTATTGCAGTAAGCATTCAAGGCTCCCTTCACAACTATGCAGACTGAGTTTGATACAATATACTGATTGCCTCCCAGTCGTTCTTCGCCATGCCACTGTTTGACTGGTCCGAGCCTACGCTCAGCCGAGTCGCAAATCGTCACTTTTGGATCTATTGGGCCGTGACTGGTCCGCTTACGTTGACAATCATGGCGGGCGTCATAGCCTGGGCAGTCTGGAACAATCGACGTGTTGCGCTCTTGCAGTCTCGTGCCAGGGACAGTGTTGGTACCAAGTCTACTGGAGACAAGGGCCGAGACACAGATGAGGATCAAGAGTCCGGAGGCGAGGAAGACGAAGGGCAGGACGCAGAATCGGAGGAAGACGACGGGCAGGAAACAGACACGGAACAAAGCCCGGAAAGGGATGCAGAAAAGATGGGATTTCGCCAAAAGTACTCTCTGCGCAACATTCTAAACCGCCGAAAACGCCATGTTGCTGCCGTGGAAGCTGAGCCATGAATAGTCGGGCTTTGACATAAAATCTGCTTCACATGTATCAACAAGGAGTTGGTAGAGATTGGGTTAGAAGAAAGCTGTTCAATGGATAGAGCACTTGAATTGAATTTCAATTGCAAGATATCCCCTCTCCCCTCTATCCGCTCTTGATAGCCCCCTTTTCTTCAGCTCTCACCGCCGAGACTTGTCCCACCTCTTCATCATCATTGTCATGAGCCGTAACGTCACTTTCATGATCTCCTCGGTGGGTTGATACAGGCTGCTCTACACCAACTACTTGTTCCGTACCACCGCGATCAGATTTTCTATCCCTCCGCAAGTACCACCTAAAGAAGTAGACCAGCCCTTGCGCCATGAAGACCTATGGACATGTTCGTCAGCAACTTGATCAACATACACTCACAACAGAAATCGGCATGATGTCCTTGACTCACCTGCTCAATCGTATAAAGCAACACAGGAATTGTAATAAAAGCCCTCGTCAAATCATCCGCCTGAGTCCACATGGCCGTCACCAAGGGAATTCCCAAGCTCGTCGTCTTGGCGGCGCCGCAGAAGCACACGGCAATGGTCTGCTCCTTGGACATTTTCTTTACGGAGACGATACGTTTTAGACGCTCAGGCAGACGAGACCCATTGACGTGCGGGTTGATAGCTTTTGCAAGAAATGCAGGCGGACGGGCGAGGTAGAAGCAGATGAGGGTGAAGATGATGTAGAGGCCAATGTTGATGAAGACGTTGAAGATGACATCTGCCTTGGACAGCTTATAAAGGGCGCCAGTGCCGAATGCGCCAGAAAAGGTGGTCCTGTTTACCACGTCAGCTTAAGAACATGAACGTGTCTTCAAAATAATAAGGTGTACTGACCATACGAGCAGTATCAGACAAACCGTCGGCAGCTTCCCCAACATCGTCACCCGCAACACCTTGGCAACAACATCCCCCCTCCACCACCTCACCCCCTGACCGACCGCCAGCGGCAACAGCACGCTCAGCCCCAGCTGCTTGGCGACGTTGGCGTACATGTCGCCCAGGGTGCTCGGGTCCGCGGGCCGCCAGTCGTCGAAGGCGGCGCCGCGCGGGATGAAGCCGTAGATGAGGATGGGCGTGAGGAAGGAGCCGGCCGTGTTGCCGATGACGACGGAGATGACGGCGGCGGCCTCGTCGCCGCCGGCGGAGCGCGTCATGACGACGTTGGAGGCGATTGTCGTCGGGAGGCAGGCCGTGGCGAGCATGCCGAGGATGACGGGGGTCGAGGGCGTGCCGTGGCGGAGGGCGCCTGCTGCGAGGCAGATGTGGATGAAGACTGCATTTGTATTGTGAGTATTGATAAGATATATGAATTTGGCTGGCTGGAATAGGGGGCAGGGGAAAGATTGTGGTGGTAGTGGTGGTGGTGGTGATGTTGACTTACTGAGCATGATGACGGGGATGATCACGAAGCTACATCCTTGGACCATGACGTGTAGCCGCCAGTTCGTCAGATTCTGCTTGAGCTTCTCGGGAGGGAGCTGCAGTCCGTTGATGAGGAAGATGAGTGCCACCGCGCCGTATAAGACGCTATACTCTGATCGAATGACGCCTCCATGCTCGGCGACGTCTGGATGGGCAGTCAGCTGTGGTTCAGCATCACCCAACTCCTCATACAAAACCCCTCTCTCATTTCTCTCAAGATATATAACCCCGAAGATAGACATGTACGGCATCGGCAGAAAAGAGAAGAAGAAAAACTCACGCGGGAAGAAGCATCCCAACACGCACGCCACGCCAAATCCAATGAGCAGCCACTGCGCCGCCACAAACTCGACTCCCGTCCAGATCCATACCAAGGCTTTATTCTCTCGCCAATTGCTCTTTTCCGTCACCGTCGTTGTCGTCGTCGTAGCCATGGCTGTTATTCACCTGGCCGTGAATTCCCAAGAAAAGCTCACAATCATGAAAATACCGAGAAATCTCCAAACTTCATATATCATGAAGGCTATACCAAGCTCAGCAGAACCATTACCATACTAAAACTTCCCAACGCGAAACTTGTGAAGAAAGGAGCCAAACGGAAGAAGAATGAATAAAAACAAAAAAAGGGACGTATGCTCAGCAAGTCATTCTGTATCGGTCAGGCATATGACGATTTCAAAAGATAATAAAAAGACAAGACGAAGACGCGCAGGAATGAGAATGCAGACCTGCCAGGGAGAGCAAAATGCGTCTTATTACCGGCAAAATGGGCGGGTCCGCCCTCTGCGAAAAAATGTCGGCCGATCGCTTGAGATATCTGCCGACACCGACAGACAATGTCTTATTCAATGTTGCAGCACTCCCATGCTTTTTGGTAGGATGACCGTTGGAGCGGTATGGATGCTGTAAGCACTGCGATAGCGTAAAGGGGGGCGAGTGAGCGAGAGGAAAGCTTCAGATGCAAGGAGGAAGCATGAGACAGGAGAACTGGCATACGAGGGCATCACGCCTGCATAGTCCCTGTTTCGACGGACAAAGTCATATGAGAGTAATCACAACAGTATATTCAAGTCCGAATCGAATCGACCGCTATCAAGTACAACGGCTACTCCTCTCAAACTACACCCCATGAGCATATACACTCGAGACGCCAAAGCAGCATTCGCATGCCCTCGTCTCCGTTTTCCTGCGCGACGAACATCTAATCGCCCATATATAAAACTTGCCACCCCATCAAAAGGCAGCGTGAAGCAAAGCTATCCCCAACGCCGCGCGATGCCTGTGGTATCAAATAAAACATACCCCCTCAGAGAACAGAGTCATTGAGGGGTCAAATCATAATCAAAGAGCCGGCTCTCCTCATGGCGCCTTCATTGGTCGTGAAAATATTAGATGGGAAGTATAGATACCAGAAGAGAAGAAAATCTTCGAGAAAGGAAAGGGAAATAAACGTTTGACGCATTTGCTGTTTATGCGACGAGCACCGGCGCCGGCTCCATAGGCAGAGCTGCGATTGACTCGGCAGCGCCTGTGCTACTCGGAGCTGGGGCAATCTCCGGATCTGGTATTTGTATATCCAGCTAAAGAGAACCATCAGTATTGGCGACGGAGTCTTGAATTGGTAAGTCAACTTACAGTCATGTACCCCGTGCGTCGGAGCGAAATGAGTTTTGGCGGCAAAATGCCCTCTTCAGAAGACGTAGTCTTTTCCTTCTCCCGATTCCAATTCTCAATCCACGCTTCCAAGTGGTTCAGTCGAGACTTGATGCCCGTCATGCCAAAGTCGTCCCATAGCCATCCAGTAACAAGTCCCAAGAATGCATCCATCACATTGCGGGGATTGTAGGGATCAAAGGCCGGTATCAGTTCCTTGTTGAGCTTGTCTATGATGCGGCGGAATTCAGGCTCGGGGATCCCGGCCGGATCCAAGATCTCGGGGTACAGATTCGAAAACGTAGGAGCGAGGTCCCCCTGGAGAAGCCAGTCGCGGCGAATTCGGATGATCCGCGTCTTGGCATATTCTGCAGAATCTGGTGGTACATGGGGATTCAAGTGAGGGAAGCAAGGGTGTTGCGGTCCCCACGATTCTCCTAGGTCCGGCTGGACTTCTTCGCCCATGATTGACGAGTTGGATGATGAGATGGCAGACCCTATTCCGTCCCCAATTGATATGTTGGAAAAGCGCCGGTGGTCCATTACATCAGGCCCTCGCTCCAGGTCCCTGGAGTAGGATTGCCCCGATTCATCATTGTCGGGCACCATGATGCCTTTGCCCTTGTCGGCCTTTGGCGTTTTGGTGGGCGGCGGCGATTCACTGGTGAAATCGCCGCTGGCTCTACTCTGGCGATCAAACCGGGTTGGAGAGAGGGTTTGTAAGCGCCTTTCGTCGTACGAAGCGCGGACTGAACTAGGCAAGCTGATGCGCTTGTTCTCGGTCCCGCTCAAGTCGAACTGAAAGCTGATGGGTGTTGACGAAGAGTGCCTCGCCTGTCTATGCTCGGTGAGCGTCAGCAGAGGATAGTCGCCAGCGCCAGTGACGTTGAGATCGGCAGTGTTGGTTGACTGGTCGAGGGCCGGGTGTTGCAGCCGGACGGGCGTCTCAATTGGACTGGAAGGGCGCCGCTTGTGAGAGTTGGCAGGAGACCTGGGCGTTGAGTTTGTGGGATTCCACAGTCGCGCAGAAGAGAGGCGCTGAAGGCGAGTTGGGGCACCGGCTGATGTTGCGAGAGTGCGGAAGATGGAGTGCTGGTTCCGCTTATGCAAGACGGGATTATGCGGCGCCTTGGAAGGTCCTGGAAGGGCAGGCTGGTGAGAGGCCGAAGCAGCAGCAGCAGTAGCAGCAGCCGAGGCTGAGGCTGAGGTTGAGGCTGGAACAGAGGTGTCCAAGCGAGAAGCTGCCTGCGCGCCTAGGGAGGGCGGGCCGGTCGCGGTGGAAATTGCCTGGAGCTCGTACGAAGCCGTGGGAAAGGCGGAAACGGCGCAGCCGCTGGGACGACCGCGCTGGCAGGGAGTGACGGGGTCGCGTCGGCCCTGGAGCTCAAGATCGAGGTCGAGATCGATGTCGACGTCGGCGCAGGACAGCTGCTGCCGGGCGAAGCTGAGGCCCGAGATTCTCTCGACGCTGAGGCTGGGAAGAAAGACGGGCGGAAATCAGGTGCTTCCGCAGAGGCCGTGGAGCGCAATGCTGGGTTGGAAATGCACGGCCGGAGAGGCGCTGAGAATGGTTTGGCGTTGAGGCCGTACTCGTATCGGCTAATCAGGGGCGCGTGCTCGATCGGGTTAGTGCGGGTGATGGACTCTCTGGCCTGGCGGTTACGTGATGGCATATTCGTTATCGATTGGGCAGGTGTGCGATGAGTCAGCACATTGGAAGACGGGAAGAAGAGAGTGGAGGCAGTTTCAATTCCTTTCAAACGCCCATTGTTGGTCTCAACAAAGGCAGTTGGTGTAATGAAAGGAACTCGAGATTGTGGAGATTGAACCAACTCGAATAAATTATTGGAGGAGGAAAAAGCAAAGAACAACAAGAAAAAAAAGAAAAAAAGAAGGAAAGAATGGCAATGGAAAGTAAAGAGAGAGGGGTTGGAGAGGAGAAGAAGGAAAAGGAATTATAGCTCTCCAGTGACAGGAACCAAAAATCCGCGCATCGGAGCAGAAGGAAAAAACAAGACAAGTCCTGTGGCCGTGACCGGGAGCAGTCTTACTCTTTATCTGCGTTTGTCGACGCCTGTTTGCCTTGCCAGTGCGCATGCTACATACCACTAACACGCCGTTTCTGCCCTGATGATCCATGCCGGCAGCGAATGCCATGGCCAGGGCCTCACATGGACGCGGCATGGACAATGCTGGCCCGGTTCCGCTGTGATAGGGCTCTAGCTTGGAGAAAGCGGCATGGCTTCGGGGACGCTGTGCAGGTGGCGCTCAGGATCAGGCCAAGCTGAGCTCGTTAGACGTGGGTTTGGGCCCTGTCCGGGGTCTGGCTGTCGCTCGATCTTGTGACGACGACAAGCCAACGGCAGGGAGGCACGGGCATCCCGAAGATCTAAAGGCACGCATGACTTTATGCTGGCTTCCGAATATATACTATAGATACACAGGGCTTTATGCTGGCTTACAGAATGAGATGGATTCCTGTCATCATGCTTGGAAGTAGCTGGCTTACAGACACATCAGGCTGAGGAATCGAACATGCGCTCCGACGATGCTTCTAAGCCTGTGCACTTAGTGCCGCCTCTCTACGGCTGCACATAACGGCTTTTCTAGCCTTCCTCCCATCATACGATTCATGTCTGGCGCGGCAAAAGCTTTTACCCAGAGCTTATGGTGAAAGGAACAGCCTTGTCAAGAAGGATTCACTTCAGTTACGAGGCCCTCTACTCTGTAGATTAGCGGGAACCCCTGGAAGCAACAAGAATAGCAACAACAGCATAGCCGCGTGTCGTCAGGCCTCATCAATCGCAAACAAGGGGGCCGTCCGGACAATTTCCTTCGGGTCTCTCCGTCCAGGTCCCATGCTATGCGGAGAAAGAGAAGCGATCGTAAAAAACTCCTTTCAGCTTCGATCTACTAGCAGCGACATGGACCACAGACCGCTGAATAGGGGGCTGAACGAGCCGTGCGCTTCCCATATTGCACGGGCCGCTGTCACTGCTAGTCAATTCCCCTAGGGTTATTGTTTCGTACTGCCGCCTGCATCGAGTTTAGTGATCGGAAGGCTCGAGATTGCCTTGAGATTGGCATGCCCGTTTGCGTGTGCAACTCCATGCGAGGAAATTGTTTAATGCAACCTTGTAAAATGACGTCGGTGACGATCTGCAGAGTTGGGGGGTCAATTTGTTGACGAGAGCTGAGAGGCCGGGGGGCCAAGATCTAGGGCTTCATTTCTGGGAACTGACTTGTCAGCCCGCAGTTGTTGGTTGCTGTCTGGGAAGAAGACAAGTTGACGAGGTCGGACAAGGTTGGAGGGCCAATTACGGAGAAAAGTGGCAGTTGGAGTTGTTTTGTTGGATCGGAGAACTCCCGATGGGTGGCTTCGCATTGCTACTTTTGTAAGTCTTAAGACGAACAAGGCTTGATACCCAAACCCTGAAAAGACAATGAATGTTTTAGGTCCAATTGTTAGATTTGTTAACAACATTAAGCTGTCATTGGGTTGGAGGCGCCAGAATCTGGAAAGCTACAGGCTAACGTTGGACGGGTTACATCATCATTCCTCATGACTGAGCCCCGTCATCATCCTAGGCGCTGCTGGCGCCTCTCGTCCCTTATTCACTGCGGAGGGTTTCGTCCAAGTTTGCACCAGTGGAGAGGAGCCGTCACGATTGGGCTGGCGCTTTGGCGCAAGGAATGCAAAATGTCACGTACAGAGAGACCATGCTTATCGAGCACTACCTTGTACCATTATTCGAGAAATTAACCGCAAGATAACATTGAAAGTTGGGAACCACCCAATCTCCAGTCTCAGGAAGACTTCATACTTTCGCAACTCAACGCCTCATTAATTGAATGCCACCAACACCGAATGAAGCCACCACCTGCCCAAACCAGCCCAAGCACGCTGTACCCCAGATTCTGCCCAGCCAGCCACGCGGGAGCGCTAGCCTCTCCCTACCTAATTAGTGCTCGTAGCACCAGCTCAGGTAAGCTCAATGGCAAAGGCCGCTGGAGCGTCACTGACCCGGAACTTGGACACAGTGACAATCCCGCCCAGACGAGACAAGGACGAGCTTGTCTCGAGTTCCAGTTGACGTAACGACCATGTCTCGCCTGCAGAAAATGCCCCCTCGTCTCTTTTCTCCTCCCTGCACCTCCTCGTCCAATGACCGATTACTCCTCTGCAGTCATCCTCCACAAACCTGCATATCCTAAGGCGATGCCCGCGGCACTGATGCCAGACGACGGCCGTCAGGCCTCAACCGCCTCCTCCTCCTCAGCCAGGCCGGCCCACGCCGCCACCTCCGGCATCAGCTTCGGCCACAGCACCACAACAAACTCCTCTTCTTCCAGCACCGCTGGCAACGCTCCTCCAGGCCACTTTCTCCGCCGTGCCAGAACCGTCGACGAACCCTCGATGCGGTCAGCATCCATGTCGCGGCACATGTCGTCCGATTCGTCCTCCGCGGAGGCGCCTCCACGCCGGAGCTCCAACTTTTCGGAATACAGCCTGAGCGAGGCACGCGATATCCTGAATCCCCGGCCGTATCCTCAGGGCGAGCAGGTCTCGAGCCATGAGGCTTCGCCGCTGGCTTCCCTGTCGCTGGCTTTTGCTCTTTTGCCCGCTATTGCGGGGATCCTCTTTCAGAATGGCACGTCTGTTGTTACCGACATTATGCTCTTGGGCCTTGCGGCCATATTCCTCCATTGGTCGGTGACGCAGCCTTGGTATGTACTGGCACAATTACCTCATATTATACCATAGTTGGTAGGATGATGGACAATAAAAACTCACAGTTCATAGGCAATGGTATCATGCGGCACAAGAGGTCCGTGTCCTCGAAGAGCACTCGATGAGTACATCGTCGCTCGAGACAGACAGCGGCTTGGACTCTGCGACCAAATCTCCCAATGGCAATGCACCGCTCGATGATGTCCCCGAAGAACAAGAAGCAAGTGGACAAGATGATTCGAGCTCAGAGAAGAAAGAGGCCCGAATGGAACAGATGACAGCACAGCAACAAGCTGCACTCAGGGAGCTCTATCGCCACGAAAACCTCGCTCTCTTGTCGTGCTTTCTAATGCCGATGCTCAGTGCATATCTCCTGCATTATATCAGAGGGCAACTTACACGGCCGTCTGAGGGACTCGTTTCCAACTTCAACCTCACCATTTTCATCATGGTTGCCGAGCTGCGTGTGCTATCGCACATCATCACACTGGTTCAGTCTCGGACTCTGCATCTGCAGAGAATTGTGCAAGATAGCCCGCTTGGTCGACAACAAGCTGGCACTGAAACACTCCTACAGGAGATGCTCAAGAGACTGGACAGGCTAGAGGGTCTGTCAACGTCTCAGAGCAACACCTTGGCCGGGCATGGGGAGTCGTTGAGCTCAACCACCGCGACAGTCAGCCGAGACGTCAGAAACACGATCCAGCCAGAGCTCGACGCTCTGAATCGTGCCGTCAGGCGGTATGAGAAGAAGGCGACACTCCTGCAGCTGCAGACTGAGTCGAGGTTTACTCAAATGCACGCAAGGCTGGACGACGCCATTTCGTTAGCAGCCGCAGCAGCGAAAACCTCGAATGGGCGACAGAGTCTACTCCCCTGGATTTGGAACATGATTGTGGCGGCAGTGACGTTCCCTTTCAAGGCTGTCCTGGAGATACTCGCGCTGCCGCTGAAGCCCATCGTTGCCTTTGCAAACAGGAACAAACATACGTCCTCTACCCTTCGGCCACCTCGTAGCCGGTCCGGAAAGCTTCCAGCATCGGTCAAGTATAACGGCGATCGGGTGCCGACGAGGATCATCAAGAGGTGAAGCTATTTTTGTGTCACGGTGGGAATTTGTGTTTTGCGTCCGCCGGTCTTTGCTTCCAGCATGCACTCTTCTCTGTGTCTCGGCAAGCAATGGCATGATGGACTACCCAAAAGCTATCATTTGAATCACGACGGAACGAAATTGTCAAGCATGTATATTCACGGGCGATATTCGGTTAGCATTATTTGAACATCATCACTCGTTGCAATAGAGTTTGATCCTGGGACGTTGACCCTGCATGTCGGTGATGAGCAAAGCGGCGTTTGTCGGGATTCTGGTTAGAGCTGGAATAAGCTTCATCACCTGCATACCTAGTAGTCGGGTGTTTGATACAAACTCTGTTCCTGGATGGTGCGTCTGCGGGCGTAAATCTGCTTCGCATTTCCTATCCAAGCATCTCAATGAACTTCAGATACAATAATAGGCAACATCTCGAAGAGAGCTATTCTTAGGCCCCGTCGCCTGTGGCAGACGGCAGTTTTCGGACTACCCAACGGTTGCATTGGCAACAAACTGGGCACCGGCTCCTCAAAGCGCTTCGAGAGTCAAATGGATTGCCCAAGAAACCCAACATACGTAGACCATGGGGGCCGACAAAACAATGTTGTTATCGATTTGTCTAAACCAGGGTGTCGGACTTGACCTCGGAAGGGGACAGGCTGCGAAAACGCAGTACTACCACATGGTGATGGCTTCATATGTCATGTGAGGCATCTGACCGTCTTGTTATTCCAGGGACGGAAACATGCTTTCTGATTTCAGTTCCTTTCGTGCCACGAGATAATCGGTGTAGTTGATGTGTTGTTATGCCAAGCGGCCAAGTGAACCGGGCAGTGTGACGATAACCTTCGTTGGAGTTGGGAGCCTGAGCTTTCCATATATGGTGCCGTGCATATATGAATAGGCCCCGTCACTCGGCGTGAACGCGTCATGGCAATTTTCATCCCCTCTTCCTTCGCACACCAATGCAAGGGAGACAGCTGCCTTTTCCCGAGCAGTAACACAACAAGGTAGGCGGAGGGCCTACATCTGATGGACTTACCAACAAGAGATCGTCTTACGAGGCTTGAACCCTCAACGGAGGGCAATGCCTCGGCGCCGGAGCTGAGCTTTCTGTGCCATGTTCACACAGCCTCGTGAGGCCAGAGCACGGCATTTGTGATGTGAAGAAAATACGCAGTGTTAGCCAGTTTCTCGCGTCTTCCACTGTTGCAGGTAAAGTTGGTTATCTGAAAACGGTGTGTGTATCGTTGTGCTGCTTGCAGGTGGAAACTAATACAGGGTGGCACGAATCCCATTCAAAGTGGCCTGCGCATGGGAGGGTTTCACCATTAACGGAGATGTGCACCCAAATCATCGTTGGGGAATCGGCCAAAGTCAAAAGCCAAAAGGCCGATGTGCTGCTGCAAGATCGCGAGGAGAAAACAGGTTTCACGGGAGGTACGGGCCTGAACGTGGGAAGAAGACCGGGGGAGATTATCTATGTTGTTGTGCGCCATGACGAGCCAGTCATGTGTCGATATAGAGTCACGCCGTTCAGGTGGATCTCTTAATTTTACAGCACAATGTGGCGTGGCGCATAGGAGGGCATGGATGCTGGTCCAGCCAGCCATTGCGGCAACAAGAGAAACTTCAACTCGTACCAGGATGCAAAGCGGTGGCAGAGAATATCGTCGCTCTCCACGTTCTGCCGGAAGAGTGATGAAGAAAGCTGCGTATCGCCGATAGGCTTGCCAACGTTGAGCAGCATACCCCGTATTTGTATGACCAGAGTGCCCCCACTGGAACAACATGCAAGGGAGGGTGATGGTATTAGTATGCGGTTTCCCGAGACAGCGATGCCCTTTGCAAGGCCGTTTGCTTTGTTATAAGCGCCGTTGCCCAACGAAGACAGTGGCGGAGAGACAAAAATGACCAGGCAGGCGGCGGTGAGCCTGTGTTTGTGATGTACCGGCATAAGAAAGGCTCCTCGGTTCGTTCTTGGGGTTCTGCAGTCCGTACGAAGTGCCATTGGGGATTGGACGATTTGGATGTCACCACACTCGACAAGGCAGCGTCTTGAATAGACAATTCGTCAACGCTTGAACCTTGCATGCCGTGTTTCGCGGCTGGCCATTCGCAAGGCCATTGGTGGTCAGCAGCCTCTCGCCCCCCCGACTGCAATTCCAGGATATTCAACGCGAGAGGCGTTCTTTGGTTCGCGCAGCACCCCGTATTAGCAGTATGATGATGAGTGGAAGCTTGTGGCGTTCTATGCGTAGGGATGCACTGCAAGGGAGGAATTCAGCTTCTCTTTGCTTTTTCCTCTCTTGGGGTGCATTGCACAATGCAAAGGATCCAGGAGACGAGCCAATGGTTACTCACTCGCCATATGCAAGGGATTGCCTTCAAAGATAACACCTTACGGATAGTTTTCCCACTGGTTTTCCTGGATATGAGCTTGAGAGCAGTTTTGTGTGAAAAGTGCCTGAGGTGGCGAACAACAGACATCTGGGCTAGATGGATAAGTGATCAATCGGAACGGATATCTCGGGTATCCGGATCATTTTTTCGGGCAGTGCTCAGTCATTGTATCCAGAAATATATCGCAATTCTCCGATGGTGTAGGGCAGGAAGCGACCTCGAAGTGTTTAGGTACCTTAGTAGTGGCCATCCAAGCCATCCTTGCCGTGACACAACGGCTAGAGAGTACATACTCGTGCCTCGTCCGACTCGACCTCCGTGGCGCCTTCCTGGTGCATCTGCGTTGAAGGTACGGAGTAGCACTAGTGCCTGAAGGAGGACGCTCATGTTGATCAGATACTAAAATGCTTTGGATGACGAAATCATGTTGTTGTTGCTATGGACAGCACCTGCAATCTCCAGCAGCTGCGGCTGATCTATACCGTGTAGAGGAAAGATAGCAGTCGGTACTCGTACATACATGTTGCGGCGGCATGATGTCCGAGTAGTATGTAGGCATTTGAGCGAGGGATGATGGGATCCGAATGAGCAGAGATCGAACGGACGCGTAAGCACTGTGGACGATATTTACCCAGGGTATCCGATACCAAGACGCTCTGCATGCAGCAGGTATTTATCACAGCATGGCGTGAAGCCCGGCTGATTCCCTTCCACCAGCATCTCTCTCTCGCAGCCCCAATTGGATGTCGCGCCAGCTTTAGGTTCTTTCCTGGCTGGCTGAAAGCGGATGGCACCGCGCCCGGCTTGTTCCTGCTAGCCTTGGCGCCGGCCCAGCACTTGGTGCAAGGGGCAGCAGCTGAGCGACCCCGCTCGGCCCAGAGCTCTTTCCTGCCCCTGGCTCAGCGGAGTCCTAGCACAGGTACCGCTGGGGACACTAGTACCACTAGCGCTCCAGCGCCTGCGGTAGAGCGTGCGGTAGCATGGACCACGGACGGTACTTGTGGGTACCTGATGCAATGAGATCGGGGAGGTTCCTGCATGCATCGCATCTCTGCCGAAGCCGCATCTGGCCCCTGCGCGCCCGCTCGCTCTTGCTCTCTCCGACTTGCAGGCTGCCAGTGCTTCGGGCTTCGTCCAGTGCCCGTCATCTCTTGGTTCTCATGAAACTGATTGCTTATTTGCCCAAAAAATAACACCAACAGACGGCATCAGGCGTCATCGATGCTAATGCGTTCTAACGCGGTGATGTGAGGGCTACGGACTCCCACATCGATGCCCATTTACGTGCGTCTGCACCACCGCATCACACGTTTCGTGGTACCGCCCAGAGCTGCTGGTCTCCGCCACTGTCCACGTCGTCGTCTCTTCTCTCTTCCTCGACTACAAGCCCTGCATCCACAGCTGCAACTGGGAAATTGGCCCAACAGCCACGCGCCATGGCAGATGCCCGCTAACCAGCTAGAACATGCTCATCCTGCGACTAGCAGCTCTCGATCCTCATGAGCTGGACCCGCCCTGGCAGCATGTCCCGCGATTCCGGGTTTGACTTTGGCACCGTCAGTTGAGAGAGTCAGAGGGAGGGCCGTCAATGGACGATGACCCCCCGTGCGATGTGCGAGTAACTTTGCATGTGCCACGCTTCCAGGGATTACTTGCCAATCCGCAAGCACTAGGCATGTGGCCAAATGCCGTGCTGATGGAGCTCATGCTGTCCGCATGCAGCTATTACCAAACCAAGCCATTGGGCCGGAGGGGACGAAGAAAAAGGTGACGCTGGTTGCTTCTTGGCCGCCAGCAGCCCCATATCCGTTCCCTCCTCTCGGTTGGTGACCATTGAAGTTTCCGTGTCTCACTGGAGATCGTCCCAGGTCTTGTTTATTTGACCGTCTTTCCCATTGTGTACTTGTATGGCCAGTCTCCTGATGCACATGAGACATCGTTATTCAGTCTCTTCCTGCTCATCTACCAGTCCCATACCGCCGGCTACAGTACGTGTCTCAGCTCGCGCCAACGAAACCCGGCTGTAGGCTGGGAAGCGTCTCATTTCTGACTGAGGGTCTCTTTTCTTGCATTTGTCCGGCCTGTCGTTAATTTCTTTCGTGACTTTGCTCTTCCCTCTCCAGTCTCAACACCCCGCCAAGCAATCCATCCCTTCTTCATTCCCGACTGTTACTGTTGGGGGCTCTCGGATGATGCTTGGTGAGCCAGCAGACATAACTGAGAGCATTGTCTGATATTGATTGCTTTCAAACCCACCGCTGGCGGTTACCTTCTGCGGGAAATTTCAGCAAGAATGGCGCGGATTGTGGGATGGCAGGCGCTCTTATGCCTCTTCTTGATGCTGCAATTGGCCGCAACTCAGGACTTTCGAATGCTGAGACGCGTCGACAATTCCATAACAACCCCCACAAGATCTGTATCCAGTCCGGAACCAAGCTCGAAGCACTCGGTTACTGGGAAAACGGATGAGCCCAAGAAAGCGGATGGCTCGAGAGGGCCAGTCACAACAAAGGCTCCCGACGTTACTTCTTCCACATCAGCAATCCAAACCACCCCTACTGTGACCGCCTCAAGCAGTTCTGAGAACTCGCCCTTCTTCAACTGTGAGAAGATACCATACCGTTAAACTTATCCATGCTGGCTTTGCTGACATGAAATAACCAGCCACGATCCCAGCGGGCCATCTACCAATTCAACCTGTCATAACTCCAGGATGGGGTGTTGCCGGAGTCATCCTGATACTCACTGGTCTCGTATACACCCTTGTAGGCATCAAAAATCGCTGGATCAATTGCTTCTTTTCAACCGCCTTCCTCACCGCGCTCGGTATCTCAGTCCTCATTGTCTACATCATGACCATACCCGTCAGCACAGCTATTCAGGGAGCATATGTTGTGGCAGTCACCTTGTCTGGTTGTGCGCTGGGCGCAGCGTCGCTGATCTTCAAAGAGTTGACCGAGGGGCTGGGATGTGCCTTCGGCGGCTTTTGTCTCAGCATGTGGTTCCTTTGTTTGGCACCGGGAGGCCTGCTCCATGATACGCTTGGTCGAGCCATCTTCATCTCCTGCTTCTCTGTCGGCGCTTTTGGCTTTTACTTCAGCCGATACACCCGCGACTGGGCCATGATCATCTTAATGTCTTTCGGAGGCGCGACAGTAATGGTCCTCGGCATTGACTGCTATAGCAGGGCCGGGCTTAAGGAGTTCTGGGCCTATATATGGAACCTCAACGATGACCTGTTCCCCCTGGGTGCAGACACTTATCCCATCACAAGAGGTATTAGAGTCGAAACGGCGGCTATCGTGATAATTTGCCTGATTGGTGTCGTTTCTCAGGTGAAGCTTTGGAAAGTTGTTCGAGAAAAACGCGAAAGGAAGGCCGCGAGTCTGGCGGAGGGACAGAGACACCTGGAAGAGGAAGAGGAGATCGTTGGCCGCAATATCGAGGCTCAAGCAGCACGGGAACGAATCGAGTGGGAAAAAGTATACGCAGGCAGAGTCCTGATCAAAAGCAACGGCAGTACCGAGTCACACTACTCCAACGGCACCGATGGCGGCAGCAACAACAAAAACCGTCGAGACAGAAACTCCGAATCCGTCCATACAGGCTCCAAGGATGACTGCATCGAGATGACCGACCTTTCGGACTCCAACGTAGCGCAGTCTCGAGCCTCCGAGCTCATACACTTCGAGATGGCCAAGGGTGGAAAAGTCACGGTGCGAGTGGCCGCGGATGAAGTGATCGAGGCCCCAAGCGACAGCGAACATGGCGCGACCAACGAGGAGATCCCAGGACCGGACACAACAAGACAAAATGACGACGGATCGACTTCACAGAATGATGAGGCAGGTAGAAGGGGAAACTTTCAAGCGGATTCAGAGGCTCGCCGCAGCTCTCGTCGAAACCATGTCACGGCAGTCCCCGAAGTTGTGCCTCTGCCTTTCAAGGTGCCAACAGACGACGACCTGAAGTCAATCGGTGACCGATCGTCTGTTGCAACTTTTGCCGACGATGAACCTATTGCGCCTGAGGATCTCCCGCGAGATTCGCTTGTCAGAAGGGTCTCACAAAGCTCAATCACGCTTCTCAGAAGTTTGTCTCAGCGGAAGGCGAAAAATGTGTCCCCTGAGACTCAGCCGAAGGGCGGCGAAAGTTCCGAGGAATTAGTTGATCCGAAGTTTACTGCACAGGATGACGCCCGATCGTCTGTAGCTGCTACCGTCGACTACGAGAGCTCAACTGATGATCTGCAAAGCTCCATACTTGGCAGTGACGGTCGAAAGAGCATTGAGATCACTGCAGAGCTAGGAGAAGCTGAAGGAGCCCCGGAATCAAAGCAGATGGATGACGCAGTTACTGAGACAAATGATGGCAAGATACACGACGACACACCCCAAGAACAGCCCCAACAAGATATAGTGGCTGAACCAACGACAGGAACGAATGAAAAGGGACCTATGCCATGCGGGATGAACGATGGTCAGGACGCAAAAGGAGCAACGCCAGAGGCCGAGGCTGAAATTGCAGCCGAGGACGAAAAAGCTTCTGTGGCTCGTGACCCGGAGTCCACAGCTGCTGCAAGCAATGCAGTAGAAACAAGACGTTTGGAGCCTACCGACAAAGCCACATCTCTTTCCTCAGCGACCTCGAACCTTGCCAGTTTGACCAAGGATCGATTGCCTGAATCCCTATCCAGAGTTGCCCTCTCATTTAGGACGAACGAGTGGACCAAGCATCTCAGCAATGCGGAAACTCCCGAGCCCGAAGCCATCTTGATCGAACCGTATGCTACTGAGAATGATGTCGAGGAAGCTCCTCGATATGTCGACATCGAGGACCTCCAAAAGACTGCCACCGGCGATGTTATACCCCCCTCGCCTGCGCAGCGATCAAAAGCACAGTTGATACAGGGCCCTGCTCTTCAGCCAGATTCCAAAGGCCGTAAGATACGACACGGTCTGTCCAACGTCCTTGTCTCAGCTGCAGAACCCTTAGATGCCCTTAGCCCTGGCGCGAGCCCGGGGTCGTCTCCAACAGAAGTGACTATGCAGCCAGGCTCAGCAACCATGCGACGCACTTCCTCAGGATTTGCACCGATCGTCGAAGAGCAAAACGGATTACGGGGCGCCAGCGTACCATATCCTGCGGAAGCCATGCAGCAAGACAACTTCCAATTGAACTCGACGCCTTTCAAACCGATGGTGCCCCGTGTTGTTTCTTTTTCTAATCCAAATACTCTCCTTGGTCAAAGAGAATCTGTCCTGCGGAGCAGGTCACAGGGTAATCTTGTTTCTCACCTTGCTGAGATGCCCGTTGATACACGCGGATCCGTCGGTGATGCAGACTCTGTCTACAACTATCCGGCCTACAACCGAGCAATCAGTCCCGACCCTGACGACCTCCCCCTTAATCGACGGCGAGAAATGCTACGCCAGAGCAGCAGCATGACGATCTTACCGCCTTCAAACTTACCGCCTTCAAACTTCCGGCTGAATCGCTCAAGTAGTGGTATCGAGGTCGCCGGCAATACGCAATTCAACTCACATCAGCCGAAGAGAGACTCCTCAGTCTCTCTGGTAGCCCGGGAGACAAGGCTGGCCCATTTTAGACAGTCATTAGCCCATGATCTTCAATCAACGACCCCAGGTGTGCCCCCCAACATGGGACGCGAGACGCCGTTCGCATCGACGACTACGCTTCTTGATGATATGAACACACAGCGCACCGTGTTGATAGAAAAGAGGGAAGCTGAGCGGCAGAAGAGAGAGATGCAGAAGCGAGAAAAGGAATGGCATGACCGCATGTTTGACAGCCGCATGCGAAGCGGCGACCTATTGGAAGCCCATCGTGAGGTCATACGAAAGATGCAGAGCTCTGCGAGAGATGCGTGATTCATCGGGGGACTCGGTCATGACAGGTATACGTGGCAGCTTATCAGCGGGCCTACGCCTCGGTTTTGTTATTCTTCTTCCTTTGATTGAGCGTGGTTAGTAAAAAGGGGTAATGTTGACGATACCAATTCTATGTTTCTTTGGTTCTAGATTTGAGAGGTACTTGATTAGCTAGTGATGTCGTTTCTGGATAACAGCTAGACTCGGACTGTTGAGAGAGACTACACGTGGCATCGTACTTGATAGGTGCTATGGAATACAGAGAGGAAACCACTGTTCAGTAGATGACCAAGAGTCAAAATATATTGCTGAAAAAGAGTTCAAATAAATACTATCTTTTCTACTGGTAACTATATTTCTGTATGCTGACCTCTAATATCATGGCATGCAGTTAATCACGGAAATGAAATGGAAGACGACACGCCTCATGCCGTCTTGCGACCCTATAAAGTTGATATCGAATGAAAAAAAGCCGGCTAAGTAGGGAGTTTGTCGAAAACTTATATCATAAAAGTGAAATAGACATCGCGGAAAAAGCTTGCTCAACAAGAATGTCCTCCCTTGAAAGAGAAGTGAACCGACTTCTCATCCCACTCATAGATGGTAGGGCAACGAGGACAGCGTAACTAATGCTCCCTTTGTGCAGTAGGCCGATCCGAGGCGGTGTCGAGCAACAGCACCGGAGGAAGAGTGGCAATGGCAGAGTCGTGCTTCTCCATCGTGGTGTTGTCATGGCCATCGGAAGGCATTTGTCTTGACGCCGAAGCCGAAGCTGTCGCTATTGACGAAGAGGGAATGAAGAGCTGAGCTTCTTCATCGGACCAGGAGGAATGACGACGCGTGGGCTGGTGACTGAGCGGTTCCAGGGGCGTGGAGGAGACGGCTTCTTCGGGGAGCTTGAAGAGGGAGAGGCTGAAGGGGAGGGAGAAGTTGAGGCGGGTGCGGAAGAGGAAGGGGTTGCGGTGGGGGAGCTGGATGGGGACGTCTCTGTTGTGGATGGGGAGAGAGGTGGCCGAGGGGGGCTGGTGGAGGGTTGACGTGGCGGATTGTTGGGTGGAGAGGGTGTTTCCCTTGGAGGATCTGTGATTTGGGCCATTAGCACTTTTCCCTAGAATTATATTGAGGTTCTTGGTGGGAAGGAGAGTCGGATTGGAAGTTACCTTGAAGATGTGGTGTAGTTGCTCGAGCCGCCGTTGGAGAGTGAGGCCATTGCTCTCGAGTCCGGATTATACTCCTCATAAAGCCGCGAAAACAGCTTTCCCAACCCGGCGGCCAAGAGAACAACGCGATAGCAGTTCATCGCATCCTTTGTCATTCCAAAGAAGACAAAGACGGGGACGGCGGTGACGATCGGAATGTAGCAGATGTTCATGTACGCCCACGAGATGCTGGTGCTGGGCAAGTAGACGATGGCGTTCCAGGGGATCTGTCCGGGCCCGTCGTGGTTGTGGATAGCGTGGAAGTCAAAGGGCTGAAGTGGGTTGGCGAGGACGATGTTGATGACGGTCAGGGCGAGGACGATGGGGAGGAAGGGGGTGAGGATGGAGATGACCATGAGGTAGAGGCGGCGGCGGGCGCGCTGGTTGCGGGACTGGGCGAGGCGGTTGTTGGAGAGGGCGGATTGGGTTGTTTTTGTGATTTGGCGGAAGCGGATGTAGACGAGGACTGTTGAAGGGGCGTGTGGGTCAGCGGATGAGAACTTGGTGAAGCTGTTGAGGACTGTTTGGACGTGATGGACGTGTGATGTCCATGATTTGATACTTGGGTAGATATAGAATTACTCACTGGCATATCCAGCCGTGGCAAGAGAGACAAGTGCCGGTGGGAGGATTACAAACACCACGTATGGCCAAGTAGGGGCGTTCAACCAGGAACACCCAATCAAGGTGCCAATGTAGTATCGCTGCTGTGTAAGAGGATACGTCCAGGCGGCCTGCAGCAGCGGCAGCGGGAAGACGATGAGGCCCTGGATCAAGTTCCGGCGGCGCTTCTCCCTCCGGGTGAGCGGGTTCGCCCGGAGGCTGCCGACCTGGAGGGCCAGGTTCCGCATGATGGCCAGCAGACAGGTGGAATAGAGGCCGATGGCCAGGTTGTGCACATAGGGGTCGACGTCGCACAGGCCGTAGCCGGGCCACCAGGACTGCAGGTTGTCGTTGCGCCAGAGGAGGGCGTTGACGGCGGTGCGCAGGTTCTGGATCTCGATGTTGAGGATGAAGAGGGCGGCGGCGAGCTCGCCGTTGCGGTAGAGGAGGCGGAGGGGCACGAGGCAGATGATATTGGCGATGATGCTGAGGAGGACGCGGAGGATGAGGTTGGCTGTGAGGGAGGGGGTTGTGTAAGGGGCGGGGATTGGGTCGCCGGCGAAGATGGGGGGCATGTCTCGGGGGATGTGGTGGATGAAGGAGTCCATGGTGGTGGTTGTAAGTCGAGATGATGATGATATCGTGAGATTGAAAGATGGCGTAGTACAAAGGAGAGATGATGATGCTGATGCTCGCGGAAGATGCTGGTGATATATCAAGAGAAGAAAAAAGGAGAAGAGCAAATGGCAACAAGGTAAAGAGGAAGAAAGAGAGAAGCTTTGCCTCGATGAATGAAGCTCGAGTTCAATAACACGTTACGGGTGAAGACGAGAAAAAGAAGCTTCACAAAACTCGCATCTATATAGACAATAAAGTCAATAAGGAGCAAGACCCAGAACTCGAAGCCATCTTATTAACATCCGCCCCTTCAATACATCCAGCCCATCTTTGCAAACCAAAAGTGAAATAAATCCCTGGCAGCTGGCCGGCCAAGATCAGACTATTGTCCGCCAAAGAAAAGCAAACTGCAGCGGCAGCCTGCAAAGGGGGCATCGCGATGACCGGACAAGCGAGGTTCAAGATGCAGCTGCTGCTGCGAAAATCTTGGAAAGCCTGATATTACCTGATGTTCTATTGGTGTCAGCGCAAATGCAGCGGCCAAGGCAATTGAGGGTATCACAGGTCTGCAGAAACACACATTATCACCAAAAATGAAACGAAAAATAATAAGAACATTCAATACAAAGATGAATTCTGGTGATGCTGATAGAGGAGTTGGAGCTGCATGAAGCATCGCGACGGCGATCCACACGCGGCTGGCAGGTTGTTCGTGTGGAAAGTTTGCGTGCAGTTTTCGAGAGGCGTCTATTGAGGGCCGCATTGAGCGTCTATTGACGACCGGATCGGGAAGTGGCCGTGCGCGGCATCCCGCACCTTCAGCGGCTGCGGCTCCGGGATCTTGGGATTCGAATTCCACTTCGTGGTGACAAGGGGGGAGCAGGGCCGGCTGTGGCTTCAAGTGCCGGGACGGATTAGGAGGGGTTTGGGGACATGGTGGGCAGTGAGCCTGGCGCTGTGACAAGGGGGGCATGAGGCGAGGGATGAGGATGAGGCTTGTTTTTGTTGTTCTTTTCTTATTGTGATACCAGCTGTGGATGGGGTTGCTCTTCGATGGAGGAGGATGGCTGATGGAGGACGGAGGAGGTCAGGGCGAGATGAGGCGCGGCAGCGGGCCAGAGGCTCCGGTCTGGGGCTGGAAGATGGTGGTTGTGGTGTTTGGCTGGGGCTGTGATGAGCGGCAAGTGTTTGACTGCTTCTACGATCCATGCATCTTCACCATCTTTTGATGTTGCGTTTGGTGTTGTTGCACACACGAACGTCCGACTTACACTGGGCTTCGGTACTTGCCGAGTACCCGCCCGGCGCTGCTAAAATAGCAGCTGATGCTAGTCGCTTTTTGGTGACCGCGACCAACAGCCCGTCGTGAAGCTGTCTCTGAGCGTTCGCTTCCCTATAGCGATGCATCCCCTTAGAAGCATATTCCCTGCAGTAGCTCCATCTCCCAGTTCGGGGACCGGAAAAAATAACCCGCCATCCAATCATAGCTCAGAGAGCTTGTGCGTGGGGCGCCCGCATGTGCTCTATCGGATTTGACGTCTGACCCCATCAGCACCACCATCTTGAGCAGAAAGCAAGGGAGGGGACAAACGGAAAAATAAACAACACCCAACAAACACACGAACCGCCTTTTTTTCGACGAACAGAATCTTCACGTGAAGCTGCCACCTCAGTCTCTCAAGCTGCACATAACAGCCACATATTCAAACATGTCCTCTTTCCTGCTCAGACGCTCCGTCGCCGCCTCGGCGGGAGCTGCCCGCGCCTTCAGCACCAGCTCGCCTCGCTCCGTCGCCCGCATCACCATCATCGGCAACTTGGCCGACACGCCCGAGGCCCAGACCGCCAGCTCGTCGGACAAGGAGTTCGTCAGATACTCCGTCGCGAGCAACAGCGGGAGCAAGGATAACCGCCAGACGAGCTGGTTCCGCGTCACCAGCTTCGTGGATGGGCCGCGCAAGGATTTCATGCTGAGCTTGCCCAAGGGGTATGTTTTTTTATTATCTCGCTGGCTAAAACGAAGATGGAATTGTCATGTGTGGGAAAAGTTTCTTGAATTTGCTGACGTCGGATTGGGATTATAGCACGCTGGTCTATGTCGAGGGTGATGCGTCCATCAACTCTTACACGGATTCCAACAACCAGGTCCGACATGGCCTCAACATTGTTCAACGTAAGGCGCTCCTCTACTTCCAGGCTTGATCGCCACATTCTGTGCACTAAACAGCTTGCTAACTTGGCGGCAACGCGATACAGGCAGCATCGAGGTCCTGAAGCGCCCTGCGCTCCCTGAGCAGGGCGAGTAAAACAACCAGCGACGCGAAAACCGAGGCTGGCTCGCAGTTGGTGAGGATAGGAGGGTGTTTTTGGCGAACTACGAGGCGCGGGTTGAACGATATGCTATGCCCCTCAATGTATGATTCTATTTTATGGCGGAAAAAAACGAACTCTCGGCTCTTCTTCTCTTGTTAGGTTCTATGCGATGTACGCTCTTGAGCCTTCTCTCGGGCATTCGTATACCCCTGGTGTATGCTTGTGACGACGGTCTGACTGGTTCTTTACTCTGCTTTTATTGGTTTCTAATCTATTTCACCTTTTAAACCAAACTGACGCTATCCATGCAGCCGTACCCTGCAGCGACGCCTCCCTCTTCACTCTGGTCTCCCTTGGACCGCAGCAGATATCCCGCGCCCTCATTGTGGAGAATCTCTCCGGTGCCCTGATTCCATAAACAAGTGCCGTAAACGCCCAGCTCGCAAATGATGCCGCCTTCCTCCAGGCGGCCGTTGCGAAGGATAATGTTCGACACGGGCGGCGGCACGATGAGCTCCATGAGGATGTACGCGCTCCAGTGGGACTCGGGCAGCGTCTTGAGGAACTGCGGGATGGCGCTGCGGTAGATGTTGTTGCCTCCGCCCTCGCGCTGCGGCTTGAGGACGTAGGCCTTGCAGAGCTCGGGATCGAGCGCCTTTTTGCGCGCTTCCAGGCCGGCCTCGGAGGTGTCCATGGGGTAAATGTTGGTAAAGGTTTTCCAGAGCTCGGCGGCGGCGGGGGTCTCGTCGTTGATGAATCTGCCGAGGACAGAGGGCGCGGAGGATGGTCGGGGAGTGGCCAGCACTTGCTGTACCTTTTTCGTGCCGGCGAGCTGGGTGAGGACGCTGGGGCACTTGATGGCATTGGACCGCTCCAGGTGGTACCTGGCGTCCCAGGCCTTCTGATCGGGATAGTCGTTGGTGTGGTAGCCGGAGCGCATGTAGATGACGGCCACCTCGAAGACCTTGGACGGATCGCGGGGGAGATGGTAGAGGAGCTGACGCTTCGGTGTGTCGGCGAGGGTGGTGTGCTTGAAGATGTCGCCGATGACGAGTCTGAATACGGGTATCGTTGGTGATGACTGGGCGACTTGGTACTCTAGATGGCGCTGGTCAAAGATGTTGCGCTCGCCGCCCTGGACGAGGAAGATGACGCATTTGCCATAGCCTAGGTCGGACTTGGGGTATGCGTGGAAAGCGGCTTGGATGCCGCCAGCAAGACCGGATATGCTCTGGTTGTCGGGGAGGGTGAGGGAGTTGGGCGCCAGGGCATTGTGGAGTAAGGGGTACTCGGTAGCTGCGAGGAATCTATGAATAGCTAGTTGTCAGTTTACGGTGCCTGGTAGCCGAAGTATGAGACGGCCCTGATAGGGTACTGACTTGTGTAGTTTTGAGGTGTAAGCTGATAAGCCGCCGAAGGATGCGGCGATGGTGTTGAACTCAACCTGCTTGACCTGGACGGAAGGGGGTGAGGTTGAGGTGTCCTGGTGAACCATGTAGTCGGACCTGAAGAGGCCCAGGGACAAAGGCTAGAGTCACGGATGGTGAATAAGGTGGCTCATGAGTTGGCATGAAACTGTGAGAATGGTGTTGTATATACCTGTGTGTAACCCTCAGCCTTGACTCTCAAGTGAACCTCCCACAAGTTGCGGATGAACTCGTCACTATCTATCACCCTGAACCGGACACGAGTTTGTCAGATGAAAGCCCGCATACACGACGACATCTGTTGCTACTCACTCCTTGACAGTCTGCTCGAGAAATGCCTCGTCCCGGCTCACGGCCGCATACAGCTCGTTGTAAGTTTGCTGCACGGCCTGGCCCTGGGCGAAGCACTCGCTGGGGAACGGGCTGGGGAACAGGGTGACGGGCACGTTGATGGCCGTGATGCCCGCGGGGTCCGTCTCGGCCGGGACAACCGCGGGGGGCGACCGCACGGCGAGGCCATTCGCAATGGCCCAGTCCTTGACGACGTTGGCGAGAGCATCTTTTTCGGCCTCGTTGAGTGGTGGGGGGTATGCCCCGCTTGTGAGGGAGGCCATGGAGGAGGAGGGAAACGAGGCGAAGCTGCTGGGGCTTTTGTCGTCGAGGGGGGGAAAAGGCTTGTTGGTAGCCAGAGAAGGTCGGAAAATGGGCCAACGGGTGGACGAAAGGGGCGGAGAATGAGAGATCGTGAGTCGTGATGGGTTTTGTAAGGCGTTATCAGCTTTGAGAGTGAGGGCCTGTTGTTAGTGCGTGATCCGCTTATTAATGCTCTCTGTCTTGTCACCTTGATAGTTCTTATGTTCTTGTTTTCCTCCCGTCTTCCAAAGGGTGAGATTGTTGAATGAAAATCGAACCTCTATTTGCTAGAATCTCTCTGGAATTTTGGAACAAGCAAACAAACATGGCAAACATCAGCCCGGCCCTCTTCCAACAGTCCAAGCATCAACAGGAAGAAAAACGCCTTGTCCAGGCGCAAAGCAACACAGTGCCCGCCCTCACAACAAGCCCCGCGATCGTGGCCGCATGTTCGCCCATCTTTTAGCCCTTCTGACAGCTAATAGCAATGGATTAAAGTGCGATTAGACGCCAATCCCCTGCAGCCCACGTTGTGTCTGAGACCACGGCAGTTACAGTTAGCCGCCATCATGGCCGTTCCCGTTAGGCGGTTCCGCACGTCTGTGGCTGAGGCGCTCAGCTATCTTGTTGACTCAAGTTGCCCTTATACGTACTGTGTAATTACGTAGATTTTGTCTTGTCCGTCAGAAAGTGAGGAGAAGAGAAATGGAAGTTCAGGCAAACAGATAAAGAGGACTGATTGCACAGCGCTTTTCCTCACCGGTACTTTTATCATTGGGAGATAAGAGGTTCGTTGCCTCTTGTGCAGACTTGAAGCAATCGCGGGTCACGTGAGGGCGTGCTGGTGAATCGCCTTCTCTGCCATCGCCAGCCGGCGACCAACGCGTCTCGAGTTTGGAGGAAACAGACCAGACCAAAAAAAAAAAAAGCAGCAAAGCAATTTGAACCATCGGAGCAGTTAGCCGGCGAGTCTGTGCATCTGTTTGTGCAGCCTCGTTTCGCTTCGTTGTTCCATTTGGTCTGGGAGGCTCTTTCGCATTCGTCGTTTCTTGTTTCCTCGCTCTCACATCTTAAATTCTTCACGCAGGCGGTTTTGCAGCACTTTTTTTCCTTCTCCCAATTTCAACCACCTCTTCTCTATCGACTCCCATCCCTCATTCTCATCATTCGTCTCTTCTCGATTGTTTGATCAATCTTACTCAATACTCATTCGCAGCGCCTTCATCTCTCCTTCCTAATGCACGCCCTGGTTGCAGCTGGGAAAATCCGAGTGAGTGGACTCTCCATTTCCCATCTCTGGGCATCGCACCCTACAACTACCAAGAACCATCTTCACCAAGCATTTCCTTCTTTCCCTTTACTCACCTTACCCTTCCTGTCATCTGGAACTGCAGGCGACACGCCACGTTCTTTTCGTGGCTTGCCATCTTTGACTGGCTAACACATGGCAGTGGATTCATTCACGCCACCTCTGAGTGCGCACAATGCTCAGGGCGGCACGGCAGACCAGGATGATCCCTTCCTGTGGGACACAGAGACCCTCTCAAGGGAGCTTTGCTCCAAAGGCCGCCCTTGGCTCAAGCATCCGGATGCCTTAGCCGCGAAGCTGGCGGAAGAAGAAGTTGACGGTTCCACGCTGCTTACTTACGAGTTTCTGTTATCAAGAAAAGAGCTGCAGGAATGCCTCGGCATAACCACTGCCCGTGCCAAGGCAGGTCTGGCAGAGGCCGTTCTCAACTTCCAGGCCAAAAGCAAAGCCTTTCGCTCCTGGAAGAGGAATTGGCTCAGAAACCAATCCCAGCTCGCATCCGATGATGACGAGAAGGATAAAGATATCAAGAATGAGCCACCCCCTGCCTCTGTTGCGCCCCGGTATCCGGGCTCAGCGCCAAAGGAAAGCGTTTCTCGCAGTCCGGATCGGCGTGAAACCAATAAATCTGATGAAGCACACCCGGAACTTCATCAGGCCGCTGCGTCTGTCGAGGGAGCCCTGCTCGAGTCTGATGGAGACTCCTTCATACAACTCACAAATGGTGATACAGATCACGATATGCAGGTTACATCTATCAACGGCACTTTATCGCCTCGACGCGGACCTAGCAATGACCAACCGCCTGCTCTGAGAGACGAAGAACGGACTCCTAAGCGCAGGCGTCTAGCACCAACGAATCTCAGCACGAAACCTCTCTCTGGCTTGAATATCCTTTCTCTCAGGAGAACCGGTTCCCTGAACCTGGTAGATACAGCCCGAAATCGGAGCAACGACGATGGAACCTCTCACGCAGGCGCCCCTCCAGAATATGCCTATCCAGGCAGTAAAGGTCGCCATAGGAGAACCGTGCTGTCTCATTTTGCCACCCCAGATAGCCCTTGGTCAGACCTAAATGGGGTTAATTTTACGGTTTTGCCTGGGGAGTATATCGTGCCACCCGGACAGAGCATTATCACCAATAGCTTGATGAAACAGCATCTGCTTCCAAGTATTCAGAAGAAAGCGGCCCTCAGGCGGGCCACTTTCCTTGATGGAACATCAGTCTATTCTGACGGAAGTGAAGAGGTCCTCGATCTTGATGACCTGCCGGATTCTTGGGACGAAGAGACGCAGCGAGAGATTGATGAGGAAAAGGCGGAGAAAGCTGCAATGGAGCTTGAACTTGCCCGCAACATCCCCATCGAGCGCGTGGAGTCTATTCTGAAAGATGAAATGGCCCTCATGAAAACCAAGTGGATCGAAAACAAACTGCCCAAGTACCAACGCAAAGCCTACCGGCTCTGGATGGCGGCCAAGCGGAATCAGAGGACGAAGAAAGAGCAGATATTCAGAGAGCAGAGAGACGCCGAGCATTACGACCGACAAATCAAAAAGCTCTATGCCGAGATCATCGCAAATACTTGGCAAACGGAACGCGAACTTCGAACGCAAGCCTGCGTCATGGAACAGAGTTTGAGTAACAAACTCTACAGCACATGGCTCATTGAGCTTCTCGAAAAGCGTGAAGCCCCTCCAAAGCCGTTGGACGTGCCCAAGCCGAAAGCCAAGCGACCGGCACCAAAGATGCCCCGGCATCCTTTCGATGACGAAGTGTTGACTAGCTCCGACGAAGAAGATTTCATCGTGCCTGATGAAGATGGCGACAGCGACGACGTGATCATGATTGATGAGGGAGAGTTCTTTCGAGGCGCTCTTGGCTCACCAGTGCTACAGCCTACTAGTGACCTGAGCCATGCACTGTCTGACGCTGAATCTTGCATGAAGCTCGACCTCTCGGGCCTTGAGTCTCCAGAACAGCTCCGGGATAGTAAGGCGACAGCAGAATATATTGATCTGATCTCTCCTACGAAATCCGCAGATGGCAGGGCTTCTGACCTCAAGGCAGGTCAACCGGCGTCATCATCCGATATGCTTGGAGAGGTGCCACTTATGGATCAGCTGGGGAGCCTGGAGATGATAGCCCAGCATCCTCCACAGCATTGGGCAAGGCAAAAGGATCGTTGGAGACTGCTCCTGTGTCTGCTATGGAAACTTCCACAGACTCGTCGCGAATGGATCTTTCGATTTATGGAAGACAAGACGTCGGCCGATGCCTGGCAGGATTCAGTGCGGCTGTACCAGAGGATTCCCTTTGCCCAAGAATCGGACATCGGAAGAGAAGAAAGAGAGACTGTTGCATTTGACATCACAAAGCTCTTCCTGAGCTGCACACAATGCCGCCACTACACAGATGTCCGGGTCATGGTTCTGGACAGAAAGGATAACAACAGGATCAAACGTGCAGAGTCCTTCTGGCCGGCTTTCCATATTTTCATCAGGCACTGGGCGCCTCGATTCCCTCAGAGCAGCCAAATCTTCAGAACCGACGCCTTCGACGACGAACTCGGACTGGATGAGTCCGAAGACAGTCAGCTTAGCTCGACCGAATCACCCTCAAAGATGCGCAAACACACCGCTCGAGAGATTGTACAGAACAAGGAGGGCGTTGACCTCCGAGAACGCGAGAAGAGGCGAGCGGAGGAGCTGGAGGCTCGCCGGGTCAAATTGCGGGCTGCGCTGGCGACTTCCAACGCCATCTCGTCGGATAAGTCTCGACTCATCATCAACGAAAGCAAGCAGGATGGCCAGTCATTCATCTATGTGAATGAAGAGATTGGGAGACGCATAAAAGACCATCAGATCAACGGAGTCCGGTTCCTATGGAATCAAATCATCGTTGACGCAGAGACGCGCCAGGGCTGTCTTCTTGCTCACACGATGGGCTTAGGGAAGACAATGCAGGTCATCACCTTTCTCGTGGCGGTGCTTGAGGCTGCAAACTCCCCCGACGAGTCCATACGAGCCCAGATACCAATGGACCTGAGGAGATCCCAGGCAGTCATCCTCTGCCCAGCTGGATTGGTCGACAACTGGCTTGACGAGATATTGATGTGGTCGCCCAGAGGCCTGCTCGGCAATGTGCTCAAATACGAGTCAGCCCTGAAAGGGGACGATGTACGCCTGTCCGTCATCAAGGACTGGGAGCGAGACGGCGGCGTCATAGTCATGGGCCATACAATGTTCTGGAAGTTGGCTGCCAGCGTACGGGAGATACTGACACGAGCGGCCAACCTTGTCATCTGCGACGAGGCCCATGCAATGAAGAGCGCCGGATCGCAGCTTCATTTAACATGCCAAGAGTTTCGCACTAGAAGTCGAATCGCCTTGACTGGCTCCCCACTGTCGAACAATGTCCAAGAGTACTACTCGATGATCAACTGGGTGGCGCCCAATTTCCTCGGCCCTCTCCAGGAATTTCGTGAAATCTACGCGAACCCGATCGAGCATGGCCTGTGGAAGGACAGCGCTGGGTATGAGAAACGAAGGGCTTTGAAACTGCTGGAGGTGCTCAAGATGAACGTCGCACCGAAAGTGCAGCGAGCCACCACCCAGGTTGTCAGACACGAGCTGCCCGCCAAATATGAATTCGTCATCTTTGTTGAGGCAACGCCCCTCCAGAAGCGGCTCTACGACATTTACCTAACCGGAATGGCATCAACTCTGGAGAATACAAAGTCAATGAGGATAATTGGCGCTTCCCAACACCTCGCGCTTATTTGCAACCACCCCCAATGCTTCAGGCAGAAGGCGGTGGAGGTGTTAAGAGCTCCAGCAGCGCCGCAGCCGCGAAAGCGCGGTAGGAGGGACGACGACGGAGATGGAGGGACGGTCACCGCGGCAATTTTCCCCCGGAGCATGATCTCGACTGTTCTTAAGGAGACGATAGGGGACATTGCCAACCCTACTCTGTCGCGAAAGGTTGAGCTTCTCCTCATGATTCTGGATGAGGCACGTGCCATAAAAGACAAGGTCCTTGTATTCAGCCACTCGATCCTTACCTTGGATTATCTGGAGGAGCTGTTTAAACAGCAGAGGCGTGCCGTGTGCCGCCTGGACGGTTCAACGGCCGTTGGCAAACGTCAAGAGCAGATCAAAGCCTTCAATACAGGAGATTCAGAGATCTATCTCATCTCGACAAAGGCCGGCGGCGTGGGCCTCAACATCTACGGGGCTAATCGCGTCATCATCTTCGATTTCAGGTGGAATCCGGTGTTTGAGCAGCAAGCGGTAGGACGAGCGTACCGGTTTGGGCAGGAAAAGACGGTATATGTCTATCAATTCGTGACCTCAGGTGCCTTTGAAGAGCAATTGCAAAACAAGAACGTCTTCAAGATGCAGCTGGCGTCGCGCGTCGTGGACAAGAAGAATCCCGCCATCTTCGCCAGCAGAATCAACGGGCTACTTCGCCCCATAAACACGAAGCCGGCAAAAGACCTAAGCCCCTTTGTAGGCCGTGATAGGATACTAGACAAGCTCATTGAGTACGCGCAGCCTCACGGGATCATCAGGGAAATCATTTCGACAGATACCTTTGAAGAGGAAGATCCGACCAACGAACTGACAGTCGAGGAACGAAAAGATGCCCAGGAACTCCACGACATGGAGCGGCTGAAAAATACCGATCCGGTGAGGTACAGGCAGATGCGGGATCAAAGGCATCGGAATGAACAAATTCGAGCCATGGCCGAGGCCAGCAGAGCTACTACGACCCCTTCGTATACTCCAAGGCCGATGCAGCATCCGTACATACCGTCGTCGAGTGCGCCAGCTACTGTCATTCCAAGCAACGGTAACTCTCATCCTGTTGCACCACCGTCTATGGCCGTGCCAGGCAATAGGCATCCTCGTCCCAGTGCGACGGTACCAAGCACCCAGCCGCCGGCACAAACACAGCCAGCCGCTACCGTACCATCTGGCCCCCAGGTAAGTGACAAATTGAAGTCCTCACATGAAGGGCCCTTCACTAAAATACCCGTAATTAAGGCGCAGAGCACTCCCAATTTCCCATCTTCGGCTCCGATGCCCATAGCCGGGGCAAACACCTACATCCTGAAGTCTAATGATTATGTCTTCCAGCCGCCGGCAACACCTGCAAATATGCAAGCAAGGGACGCAGTACCGAGATGGAATTCTGGGCCACCAGCCCCTGGGCAGCCAATCTCCGGGCAGCCGAATCATGGACAGCCAACTCCCGCACAGTCAACTACCGGACAAGCAACTCCTAGACAGCAAACCCCAAGAGCTGAGACGGAATCGACGCTGACGGGCGCGAGCCTTGTTACGTCGCCAAGCGGGAGACCGTCTATATTCAGTCAACCTCGGAGTCAAGCTAAGGACGAGTTCCAGATTGAACTGGCCAGATTGATCGCAGACCAACCGGTCTTTGCGTCAGACAGTTCGGGATTGGCAGAAAGGGTTACAGCGGCAATTGCTGAAGCCCAGAGGAAACAAGCCATGGGCTTTCTCCCTGACAATGCCCGATGGCGCTTGCTGCTCAGCCATATACAAAAGCATCCGCGGTTTGTGCTTGCGATACTAATGGGCAACTGTACGCCCGACTACCTAGTCTCAGCGCCAGACGATGAGATTGAAACGAGAATCTCCGTCATGAACGATGAATCCGAGGTCAGTTTCTCGTGCCGGCTAAAGCGCAGTACTGCGCCCCCTGACCCAAGTGTATGTTGATCGCCGCCTTTCACCCGCTCGCCATCTTTCTTTCATTCTCTCGTGACGATGGCCGCGGCTACACTTCCTCCTAACTTCTCTCCCTCTGTCTAGGCAAGATCCGTGCTAATGTTAGCAGAACTTGAACAACATCAATAGGCCGCTGTCACAGTCGTCACCTCGAGCTAGCGAAGACGTCCAAGTGATGCGGCGGGCAGCGGAGAAGAGATCGGATCGCCGGTTTCGGCTACCAGCTTGGGGATACGATGCTCTTTCCAAGCTCAACGGCCCCAATGCGAATCCTACAAATCCGTGAGAGAAGGAGAGTAATGTGTTGACGACAATGGGAATGATGCGGCGGGTTCATTCCGGTGTTTGCGGCATAAGTGCGGCGCGGCGCGGCGTTCAGGCGGCGAAAACTTTTTTTTTTCCTGCTGGAAAAAGGGCCTCCTTTGTTTTCTTCGTTTTGACCTTTGGTTCTTTTTATTCGTCTCCGTCGGTCCACGAGGGCGGAAACGAGCAAGATACCCACTACTGCGTACGGGGAGTGCATGGCAAGGATGCGGGTGTTGCTTTCTGTGGTTCGGCTCGATTTTTCATGATATGGGAGGGCAATTCGATTTCGCGAGAGTTATTACGAAGTACTGGACGGCATAAGGAGGAGTTTGGGGATCTCTTTCTTCATTTCTTGGTTCTTTTAAGGGCAAGATATCAACAAAGACGTAGATAGATGTATGGAGTATGAAATGCGACATTTGCTGGATGGGCAACCGAGGCTTCTTGGCGGAACACATGGGGTCTAGAACGGCTAGTCGTATAAAGGAGAAATCAGACCACGAGTGAAGAATCGAGTCATCGTCAAGGGTGCTAATTGAGCATTTTGCTCCAGGATACAGGCGTGCATGGCAAGGGAAATTCACATTCAAGAGTGAATTGGGACAGCACCAAGCAATTGCATAGGTAGTCTTTCCCGCAGTCGGGCAACGAATGATACGGATTGACCGGCGCTTTGTTGTAAAGAAACAATGGAGATAGAAAAGAGAGCTCAACTTGTCCCGAGGCTTTGACAATTGGCCAGAGGCCCACGGCACCTACATACAGTAAGAACCCGATGTTCCGAGGCGCCAGGGCATGGGGGGGAAAGAGGGCGTCCAATGGGGCGGGGAGGAATTGTAAGACGAAGTTGCTAGTATCCGAGAGAGGCCGAAGTTGAGGCAGGGGTTTGTGTGTGGTGAGGTGAATACGTGCATACATGTGATACTACTAGTAGGTTGGGAGGGAATATGGGCGATGGTTGTGATGGTGAAGGTGTTGCGTTCTGGTGATGCACGTATATGCGTACGATGTTGGTTGCGGTTAATATTATCTGGAGATTGATCGACACACCTTGCTGAGACTGATGATGTTGATCGAGTTGAAGTGGTGATGAATATGGCGTTGTGAGTGGGACGTTGTTGCGGAGAGGTGATTTGCAAGGAGCAAGACGAGACGAGACGAAGGATTGCGTGAGCCATGATCGGATGGCTCGTCGAAGTTGAAGATCTGAGATATATGCTATGGGATAAGTAAGCGTAAAGAGCATCACAGTTGAAGGATGAGGCGCTGATGCGTATTGTGGCGTATTCGGGATCTCATCTGCCAGTCTATTCTTAGAGTCAGCTGAATCGGCCGTGGAAAGGCGTGGTTGCGCTTCTTTCTGTGCATATTCAGGATGTTCTGGCGAGGACAGTATATTGATACTGTATGTAAGGCTGCAGTGAATCATTACTTGGCCGTGTTTCTGCTAGGAAAGCGAAAAGGAAGCCGGAAGCAACAGGCCGCGGAGGTTGAGTCTTGTTGTCCCTACGAGTACAAGTATGGTAAGTGATAGCGAGAGGTAATGGACGGCAGCTGAGTGGACGAAAAGTTCAATGCAATTCTGACAGCCCCGGCATTCGGGAAGTTTTGCTCAGGGTTCCATCCAGTTCATGTAGGTGCTTAATTGGGTGGGGGGCGCTATTGGCGGGCTGAGACAACTGGGATTGAACCTGGTTGTAGTTGTTGTAAGCGTCCAGCGTCTGTGTTGCGGGCTATTTTGAGCGCTGACATCGAGGGCAACAACTTGTCGTTTCTGTCAGCGGTGCCATCAATTGTCAATGTTGTTACTCTGAGAAATGTATGTAGAGTGTTTTGTGAGGCCAATTGTCGATCAGTGTCACTCCCCCGCAGCGATTACCTCAGTTTGACAGCGCCTGTGCCACCGCCTTGCCGCTGTGACTCCAGCTGCTGCGCACTGGACGTTACAAACAGCCCGTACAGTGCAGTAGAGCACGGACGGTACAGTACGCTATAGTGCACCAGACTATAGTACAGATCTGGAAAGGCGACCCCGACGCCTGGAGCCTGTGGCGGGATCCGACCTCCCGCTTCTCGTCTTACCACAAAAAGTGACTAAACACCAACGGCCTTTTTTCTTACTCACCACCAATTTTCACCTCTTCCCATTTCTTTCCTTCTTTCTCTCTAACTCTCTCTTCGACTGCTGCCACGCTCACCCGCAGCATTGACCCCGAATCGATACAGAACCCAACTGTCCACCCGCTGCTCGAGCCCTGCTACAACCTTCCTCGCCGCCATGGACAGCGTCCTGCGTCAATCCAAGGCCATGTGCCCGTTCCTCAAGTCGGCATCGCCCGCGACTCTGCGCGCCATGTCGACCGCCGCCCGCCCGGCCAAGGCCTCGCTGCCCGCGGCTGCTGGTGGTGCTGCGTCGTCTCCCTGCGGCGGCACCATGTCCAAGCTGCAGCTGTACGCCCACCGCTGCCCCGTCATGGGCAAGGCCATGGCCGTGCAGTCGTCCAAGTACGGCGCCGCCGCCGGCATCCGCGCCTTTTCCGCCCACTCCAAGACGGGCAAGGCGAGGCTGCACACCAGCCGCAACCAGGAGGCTCGTGCTGTCGAGAGCCCGCTTCTCGAGGGCCGCAAGGCTGGTACGTGTTTGTTTGCTGTCTCATGACCATTGAGTTCTTCTTGCTAACATCTCTTTTGCATCGCAGCCCCCCCTCCTCCTCCCGGCGTCACGGCTGCTGCCCGCAAGGATGCGCCGCCAGTCGCCGCCGTCCCGTCCGCCTTCGCCTCGTCCGGAAAGTTCTCCTACGAGGACTTTTATGAGTCGCAGCTGGAGAAGAAGCGCCAGGACAAGTCCTATCGCTACTTCAACAACATCAATCGCCTGGCCAAGGAGTTCCCCGTCGCCCACATGGCCAAAAACGAGGACAAGGTGACGGTCTGGTGCGCCAACGACTATCTGGGCATGGGCGGCAACCAGCACGTGCTCAACACCATGCATGAGGTCCTGGAGAAGTACGGCGCCGGCGCCGGCGGCACCAGAAACATCTCCGGGCACAACAAGCACGCCGTCGAGCTCGAGGCCACTCTGGCCAAGCTGCACGCCACCGAGTCGGCCCTCGTCTTCAGCTCCTGCTATGTGGCCAACGATGCTACCCTGGCCACGCTGGGTAGCAAGCTCCCCGACTGCGTCATCCTGTCCGACAGCCTCAACCACGCCTCCATGATCCAGGGCATCCGCCACTCCGGAACCAAGAAGATTGTCTTCAAGCACAACGACGTCGCCGACCTCGAGGCCAAGCTGGCCTCGCTTCCTCTGCACGTACCCAAGATCATCGCCTTCGAGTCTGTCTACAGCATGTGCGGCTCCATCGGCCCCATTGAGGAGATTTGCAACCTGGCGGAGAAGTACGGCGCCCTGACCTTTTTGGACGAGGTGCACGCCGTGGGCATGTATGGCCCAACCGGCGCTGGCGTTGCCGAGCATCTGGACTGGGAGGCCCATGCCAATGGCAAGCCTCGCGGAACCATCATGGACCGCATCGACATCTTTACCGGCACCCTGGCCAAGGCCTACGGCTGCGTTGGCGGCTACATTGCCGGCAGCGCCAAGTTTGTCGACATGATTCGATCGCTCGCCCCTGGTTTCATCTTCACCTCGACTCTGCCGCCGGCAACCATGGCCGGTGCCAAGGCGTCCATCGAGTATCAGATGGCGTACGATGGCGACCGTCGCCTGCAGCAGCTCTACACCCGCGCCGTCAAGGAGGAGCTCAACGCTCGTGACATTCCCGTCATCCCGAACCCTTCTCACATTGTCCCCATCCTGGTCGGCAACGCTGCCTTGGCCAAGGAGGCGTCTGACCTGCTCCTCCACGACTACAAGATCTATGTCCAGGCTATCAACTACCCCACTGTCCCCATTGGCCAGGAGCGTCTCCGCGTCACTCCTACCCCCGGCCACACCAAGGAGCTTCGCGAGAAGCTCGTGACTGCGCTTGATGAGATCTGGACCCGTCTCGATATCAAGCGCACCTCGCAGTGGGCTGCCGAGGGAGGCTTCATTGGTGTTGGCGTGGAGGGCAACGTCCCAGAACCCTTGTGGACCGACAAGTTGCTCGGTATCGAGAAGGCTGCCCAGGAGGTCAAGGCCGCCGGTGTTCCTGAGAACGGCATCACCGAGGCCTTGCTTGCCCGCGAGGGACTCAACAACAGCCGCGTGATGGACGTCTCGGCTTAGAACCCCGAGGTTTATTACGCATACCCGCGGCTCGCCTTGAGCAAGCCGCCCACTAAAGTTACTTTCTCTCCAGAACCCTTTTGACTGCAACTTTTATCCTGTCGGATTCTTGAAGTCTCTCCTGCTACAGCTAAAGCTGTGGACTGATGAGATGACGCATACAATACAAGCATATTCTGTTGGTGTCTTGTAAGACGCCGCCTATACCTCTTTGTGTCCCTCTGCCTTGTGTCGTGTGCCTCTGTATCGTAGCTCTGTGCTCTGTGCCTTGGGGAATCTGGTGACCAAGTAACACAGTAATCGGCAGTACCAAACTGACCCCTGGCTGTTGTGGCTGCTCGGATCGAATATTCGGATCGAATTCTTTTTTCTCCGACAGCCAATCAGGTGCTCGCTATTGGAAAGCGCCAAGTCCACCAGCCACACTCATGTCTTACTCAATACCGTCATTGTTCGTTCTTCGTTCCCTCTTCATTCTGTCTCGTCATTGTCTCCGTTCGTTGCCAGAATTGCTTACGTACACACTCAACTATCTCAGCTCAACCTATCGAGTTCCCCGGAGCCGGAAAATCATCTCGGCAGCTCTGCTCGCCACAAACGGCAGCCGTTTCGATCCCGCCCCACTGTTTCCTACCGACTTCCCAGAGCGGATGACCGGCGCAATTTCCACTCCGACTCTCCGTTTGCTGGGCGAGCAAAGCCTCACTGCCGTTCTCATACACAGAGAGCGTCTGCGTCTGCCGCACAATGAGCTCCCCTGATTCTTCTCCTCGTCTTCTCTCTCTGTTCCCTTCGATTCCTGATGGATGAGTGCGAGTAACCTATTGCATCACTGGAAGTCAATCTCCCGTTTCTGTGGTGTATACATGATCGTCTTCCTTCTTTACTTACATTCTCACTCTGTGTGATATTATCAGCCAGCCTCGGAGCAACCCACGGAGCTACTGCCATTCCACGGACCGTACCCAGCTCTACTGCCCCGTATCTGATTCAAACAACTGCCCGAGCCGGCATTCCCACATTCATACCCGGTGTAAATCGGAACATACCCGAATTTCGGACCTGGACCTCGGCATCTTGCTGGGGGTGGCAGCACTCAAACCTCCGACTCAACACCAACCCTCCGGACCATGGAGCCCACAAATAAGGGTCCCAAGGCTTGCACGACGTGTGCTAAGGCCAAGGCAAGGTGCATACCTGCGCGGGACAGGGGCAGCAAGTGCCAGAGGTACGTTACTTTATATCAATGTTCCCTTGTTTCTTTGCTTGCTTGCCATGGGGGGGCGCGTTGCTCTATTATGCATACTATTTGGTGTTTGTATTCCTCCGGAGCCCGATCCGGGGATGGATGTGCGTGGGGGAAGATGCAGGAGAAAGACAGCGGGCTTGTGAGTTGCTCCTCGGAGGGGGGGCAATCGGGGGCGGAGGCCTGATATGGTTCTCACTGCCGCTCCGGCGAGTTTTCCCTCTTTTGTTCCATGGAACATTGTCTGCCTTTTCTCCCTTCTCTGCGTTCTAGTGTGGCTGCTTATACCATTTGCGGATACCATGACTTACACACATACTGACTTGCCTCCCCGTTGTGTCTTACTCTCAGGTGCCAGAGGCTAAACAAGGAATGCGTCTCGCAGCGGCCCGCCCCGCCCCGGGCCAAAAAGGCGCCCAAGAGGTCCAGGGTCGCCGAGCTGGAGAAGAGGCTGGACGAGCTGTCGTCGCAGTTTGCCGATGGCGGCGTCGTCGCGCTGAATCCGGGGCCCAGGCCGTCTGCACCGGCATCAACATCATCGCCGACGACGGCCAATCATCTGTCAGGCACTGAGCGCCCTGGACAGCAGCAGCAGCAGAGGAAGACGAAGTGCGACAGAATAGCCACCTTTGAGTATCTCTTCCCGTCCCCCCGGTCGGAAAGCGCCGAGGCATCGGGGTGGAGCTCCGAGGCCGGGTGCAACGACTGCGCTCCTGGCGGCGGTAGTGGTGGAGCCGAGGCGTCGTCGTCCTCGTCCTTGGCGGTCGACCAGCTGTGGCCCACTGCCCCCGAGGCCGAGGCGCTGCTGCTCCAGTACCACGACACGCACGCGCCCCTGACGCCGTTCGTGGTCATCCCGCGGCATCTGACGGCGGCGGAGCTGCGGCGGCAGAGGCCATTCTTGTGGCGCGTGGTGATGATGGTGAGCTGCTTCTTTGACGGGCCGAGGCAGCACCGGCTGGGAAAGGAGGTGTTGGCTGAGTTGGCGAGTAAGGCGGTGCTGGACGGGAATAAGAGCCTGGAGACGCTGCAGGGGCTGTTGCTGATCATAGGCTGGTGAGATTCTTTTTTCTGCGGGCTTGTTGAGTATTGATGACGATGCTAATCCGATATGCCCAAAGGTTGAACTATGCCTTGAGGAGTGCGCAGTTGACGAATTTGCTGTTTCTTGCAAGGTCTGTCACTGTCAATGCAAGCAGCCCCGGGCTTGTCTGTGGCGTCCCCAGCAAAGAGGCCGAGGTGAAATGGGGCGAGCTGGAGTATGTCCGAGCATATGTCGGCACATACTACGTCAACGCCATGTAAGTGAGCATCAAGGCTGCTGTGGCCAAATTGGAATTACATACTAATGATATCCCGAAAGCGTCTTCAATACAAACAAAAAAGCAGACGCCTTCATGAACACTTCCCAACTGGACGCCTTCTGCAACCTCCTTTCCTCGCCGGGAGAATATCCCTCGGACTTGTACCTGGTCAAGCTCGTCAAAATCCAGATGCTGTCGCAGTCGATTGCCATGGCCACGACGTTTGATCCTGCGCAGCCGCCGCCGATGCAGCTGCCATTGACAATGGTGGTGCATGATTTTCAGGAGCAGATCGAGGCGTATAAGGCTTCTTTGCCGCCTCATCTTGTCGACAATGGTGAGTTCTAGTCTCCCCTCCCAGCGCATGTCATTCCAAAGCATGGTTTTCGAAAGCCCTGGCTAATGCATCCCAGGAACCCTCCAGTGCCACCTCGCCATATCCCAGATCCTCCTCGCCGACATCTCCATCTCGGACCCCCACTGCTCCGCCCTCGCCATCTCCCACCAGGACCGCATCCAGCTCCTCTGGTCCTGCCTGCACTCCCTGCGCCGCTTCTACACCGTCCACGGCAACATCAAGTGCCACGAGATCAAGGAAACCGAGCAGCGCCACTTCCTCGGCCTGACGGCGCTCGACCTCGCCTACGCCATCGTCACCGGCATCAAGATGCTGCTCGTCCGCGTCCCCGGCTGGGACCCCCAGTCCATCGTCTCCGAGCTGGGCATCCGCGAGATCGTCGACCAGGAGATTGAGGCCGTTGCCGCCGTCGTGGCGAGGCGCAAGAGCGGCCGCTGGGAGGGAGAGGAGGACCCGCTGGGCAGGATGCACAAGCTGTTGCAGTACGGGCGGGATCTGATCGACCTGCAGCTGCAGAAGCTCAGGATGGAAGAGGGCGTGGGGAGCGGCGGGAGCGGCGGCGCGGACGCGGCGAGTGTGGCGACGCCGGCGGTTGCGAATAAGGAGGGGGCCGGCGGGCAGCAGGGGTGGATGATGATGGGGATGGAGGACTTGGATGATGATTTGTGGCAGAGCTTTATGAATGAGACGGCGTGGAGCTTGAGCGGGGAGCCGATGATGGCGGATGCGTTTAATGATGTTGCTGTGTAAGAATAGTATGCAGGTGGACTGCTGGAAGTGAAGATGGTGCGTGTACATAGGCGCTTTGGATCAAGGCGGACATGGGGACTGGGCTATTGGCGTTTCTGTATTTTAGCACGGCATGGATCACGGTATAATCAGAGTCCTCTCTCTTCTTTTCGTATTCCTCTTCTCTAGCAAGTCTCGTTTCCTCCTTTTCCAGCCAGCTCAGCTGATTCAAAGTCCATCCATTCATGACTCCTCCACCACCTCAACAGCCTCAACCTTTGCCCCAGCCAACCACTTCACATCCCCCCCAACAGTCTCCTCCCGCAGCGCACTCAACTCGTCCAAAAACGCAGGCACAAACGTCCCCGGCCCCCTGACATCACTCCTCACGCCCGCCCTCTCCGCCGCAACCTCGAACAAGACCAACCCCGCCACCACAGCCAGCAACCTATCCTGCTCCCTGCCCCTAAACGCAGCGGCCATGGCGCTCAGCGTGGTGCCAAGCGTACACCCCGTGCCCGTCACCCGGCCCAGGAACTCGTGCCCGTTGTCGACGCGCAGCGCGCGCACGCCGTCGCTGACGACGTCCGTCTTGCCCGTGACGACGACGACGGCGCCGGTGGAGCGGGCGACGGAGCGGGCGAGGGCGGCGCGCTGCGGGACGGTGAGCGACGAGGAGGAGTCGACGCCGCGCTGGACGGTGGAGGAGTCGCCTGCGACGGTGTGGATCTCGCGCTCGTTGCCTTTGATGATTGTGAATCTGCCCGAGGACAGGAGGGTTTTTACGGCGGCGCGGCGGATGGAGGTTGCGCCTGCGCTGGAAAGGGGGGGGTGGTGCGCAAAGAGGCACAATTTGTTAGCCATATAATTTTTTTTTTTTCTCCCGATGAAGCTGGTTTGAAACAGCGCGAGAGGGCAGAAGGAGGAAGAGGGTTTCGATAAAAGGGGGGAATAGGGGTTGGGTAAACAGAGGACCTACCCAACGGGATCGAGCACGACGGGTCCGCCAGCGGCGTTGTATGCTTGGAGGGCTTGGATGTGGTTCTTCAAGCCCTCGGGCGTCACGGTGCCCATGTTGATGACGAGGGCGCCGCCGAGCTTGGCCAGGTCGGCCGCCTCCTCGGCGTAGTTGGCCATGATGGGGCTCGCTCCGACGGCGAGCGCGACATTTGCCGCGAAATTCTGCACAACCTGTTTCACAAAACTCAAGTCAACAATCCCTCCATCCCACAACACCATCTCAAAGTAAACAAATAAAAAGAAGTAAGAACAAAGGTGAAGAATGGAAGAAGAAGAAACGCACCAAGTTGGTCATGTTATGCGACAGCGGCGTCCCCTCCGCCACCGCCCTCAGCACATCCGGGACCCTGCCCGTGACGACCTTGGCCAGCAGGTCCCGCGCCGCGGCGGCCGGATCCGCAGCCGCGACGAGGGCGCTGACGACGGCGATGCCGTCGAGGCTCTTTTGCGGGGAGGCGCTGGACTCGAGGAGGACGGCGGTGGCGTTGCTGGCGTTGATGCCGCCGATGCAGACGGTGGGGATGGAGGCGTGGCCTGAGGAGGAGAGGGCTTGGAGGATGGAGCGGATGCCGGAGGGGCCGATGATGGATTTTGTGTCTTTTTTGCTGTTTTTACCTAATATCAGTATATAAGGGGGAGAGAATAGGGGGGAGAGAATAAGGGGGGGGGTATATACGTTGGAGTTGAGTAGACGGTGCCCAGGCCGAGATAGTCGGCGCCGGCTTTGCATGCGGCGAGGGCTTCTTCGATGGAGCTTGCTGTGACGCCGATGATTTTGTCGGGGCCGAGGAGTTTCCTTGCCTCTTCGTATGCTATGTGTGTGTGTGTGTATATATCATCAGCCCTCGGTGTTCGTTGCATCATCTCATCACACACACCCTTTCTCGTCCCAACCCAAACCCAGTTCCAAAACCACAACTCCAAAAAGCTTCATCCATCCCAACCAAAAACAGATTCGTTCTCATCCGCTTCTGATGATTTTTTCTTTCTCTCCTCTTCAGCATTTTGGCATCAAAAGAAAGAAAAAAACTCACCCATGTCATCCTGCCCGATATGCACCCCCTCGCAGCCAACCTCGACCGCAACGTCCACCCGGTCATTCACCAGCAGCGGCACGCCGAACCGCCGCGTCACCTCGAGCAGCCGCCGCGCCGTCGCCACGGCGGTGTCGCGGTCGCTGTGCTTGTCGCGGTACTGCACGATGGAGACGCCGCCCCGGAGGGAGGCCTCGACGACGGCGGCGAGGTCCTTGTTGCCGAGGATGGCGGGCGTCGAGTCGGTGACGAGGTAGACGCTGTAGTCTACCTTTGATTTGTCCATTTTGAAGACTTGGTGAGTTGGTTTGAATATGAAAAGTTGCTGTTTGGTTGAGTTGAGTTGGATAGTGATATGGTTGTTGGTGGTTTGAGTGAAAATGTGGATTGGCAGGGCGTGGATTTGATACCCTGGAGCGGCTATTACTACTATGGTCGGGTCCATTTTGATGAGCTTTTATGACGCCACGTTGAAATACCTCATCTACCTAGTAGTGACCTGTAAGACCAATGAAGCATTAGTGAGGTATGAGATTCAAAGCTTCTATTAGAAACCTGTTGGATTCCACAATCCGAACCCTCATTTGCTGCCAAGTCTGTTGTGTAACATTTCCCTTGCGTTCATCTGAATTGCCCCTCCAGAACATCATCACTCTTCAGTAACACACGCAACGCCAACGAACTTAATCTTCAACGCACATCACGATCATCCTCCAGCTTGTTCAAATTCATCTCTATTTTGCGCCAAATGCTTCAGATCCGATATACAATCTCAGCAGTAAACAACAGCACGACTATATACCCCATATCAACAGCCGTGACAACTGTGTATCTGTTCACCTTGCCATCCATATATCCTCACACACACCCACTCCATAAAAAGTCATTACACACTTCTCACAATCGCATTACTGCAACATGGCATCCAGGCTCTCGCCCAGCACGCCCTCAATCTTGACAATCCACCTGTGCGTTTCTCGCTCAACCACCTCGTCGTCGTCCTCTTGCAGCTCGCTGATCCGGGGCAGCATCTCATGCAACATCGAGAGCCACTCCTCGCCCAGTCGATCGGTCAATGCTTGCTCGCACTTGACGGCGGCCAGCCTGATGGCCGCCTTTTCTGACCGCAGGTGCTTCAGCAGCGCCGAGTTGAGCTCCTTCTGGTGTGCCTGAGAGTCCGCTGCTGCCGCAAGCTCAACTGTCGTCGGGATCAGGGCTTCTTCCACGTCGACAGACACGGCGTGGTTGAACTGCTCCATCAGCACGGGGGCAATGGCTCCAAAGTGCGACGGCGCCTGCCAGAAGTCGTCCTGGTCGTGCTCGAAGCACTTGGCCAGTGTCTTGAGGACGCGGCTCCAGAGCTGCTTCTCGGCGCTAACCTTGGGATCGACGGAAGACAGAATCTTGACGGCATCCTCCAGCACGTACGTGGCGTAGTTGGTCACGATTGACTTGAGACTGTCGAAGAATGTCCGCAGGAATCCGTAAACGCTGTATCGTCGAGCGGCCAATCCAGCCTTGTCCTTGGAAAGCCCGGCACTCGACCATTCGACGATCTGCACAAAGATGGGTCGGAAGGCGGCGTCGTTGAGCTTGTAAATCATCTTCAGCGCCTTGTCGTTCATCGACTCCTCCAAAGAGGCGACGCGGGCAAGCACAGCGTCAGTGGTCTCGCCCTTGGCGAGAATCTGTCTCCGCAAGTCGAACGCCTTCAGCAAGATGCTCGACAAAACGCCAGCGTTCTTGGTAATGGCAGACTTGGGGTGCTTGTCGATGGCCATGCCCAGCATATCAATGTATTCGGACGTAGCCTGCGGTTTACATGTTAGTCTCTTGCTTAGCCATGATCCGTCAAGGATTGTAATTCTTACCAAAAATCCACTGGATGTGGCACTCTCCCAGTTCGACTCCAAGCTTGTGAAGATCTCCTTGGCCTCCAGCTTCTTAGCAAGGAACTCAAGGCAGCTGACACGGGCCTCATTAGTCTCCGCATCAAGGCCGGCTTCCGCAGACTTGTTGGAGACCTCCAAGATCTGGCCGACGTAGGTGGACAGCATGTACGGCAAATGCTCGGCCAGAGCGCTGATGAACCCATAGCCGGCTGCATGGAGCTCCTCGTCTCGCGTTTCCTCCTGCAGACTCAGGTTGAGATAGGCGACCGCCTGAGGAAGAGCAATGGGCAGGACGGGCACAATGGCGTCCTGCAGCACGTCCACCAGAGAGGTGAGGCATAGGAGGGCCATGATGCGAAGCTGCTTCTCGTCTTGGCCAAGGCAGTGCTCCCCGGCAATCGTTGACGCGGCTGCAACCACGGCTTCGATGTCCTTCTTGCCGTACTTTTCGGCAATCTTGTCGACACATGTGACCGCCGTGTGCTTGTAGCGGATGTCGCTCGACTCCCGGATGGCAGCCGTGAGCTGTGGCAAAAAGGTAAGCAGGGCTGTTCTTGAGGCAACGTCCGTGTTGCTCTCCGAGCCGACGCGAAGCTCCAGCGCACGAAGCACCTTCTGGCGCAGATCCAGGTTCGGCCTGTCCAGCAGGCTTTCCACGGCCTTGATGAACTCGCCAATCGAGAGCAGGTTGAGCAGGTTGGCCAGGGCATTTCCACACCGGGTGTGCAGGCTCTTGTTCGACTTGACCGTATCCGCGAGCACCAAAACGTCCTCCAGCAGCGTCGCGTAGAGCTGCCGGACCTCGGACGTCTCCATGTCATCTCGATCGGCAAGCTTGCTGATCTGTGCCTTGAGCTTCCGGTTTGCTAAGAGGTTCGGCAGCACGGAGAGCTGGCGAAGGGCAATCTTCTCCACGTCCTTCTCTTCGCCCTCGTCGCCGCTTCCGAGCAGCACCAACGACAAGCCAGGCTTGGGCTTGAAGAGATCCGAGGTAAGATCCAGCAGCTTGACCAATGTCTCGAGCTGAATTTCGATGCTGAAAGCGTTGAGGAGATCGAGAACGAACTGCAGCAGGTCGTCGCTCAGCTCATATCGGTCGACAAGCATGGCCACCAGCGTAAACAAAAAGTCCTTGGGTCCCATGGTCTCCACCAGGGCCAAGAACAAACCGTGCCGTCGGTGCACTGGAATATGCTCGTATGCCGTCGTGAAGCTCACCAGGATGTCCGAAGCTCCGGCAACGGGGCTCTTCTGACCCTGCCGCAGTGAGTCGATGAGTGGAGGCACAACTTCCTTGATCGTCTGCGCTACGACGTGAGCAGAGTAGTCGTCGTTCTGGCGAAGCACCGATGTGCCCATGAAGGTGAAGATTGGCATGACGCTGTGCAGCACCAGGTGCGGCGCAATGGTGGCCAGATTCGCAATCAGCAGCAGCGCGGCGTTTTGGACAACCGGGCTCGACGACTTCTGGATGCAGTTAACGAGCAGGTCTCCGTAGCCACCAGAGCTGTCCACCTTGAGGTCCTTGTTGGCCTTGTAGGCTGGCATCATGGCGAGAAGGCTGCGCAGGATCAGGTTCTGCAGGTAGCCTAATTCCGAGCCGACCACGGTCCTAAAGTGCTGAAGCTCAGACAAAGCCGTGAACAGGCCGTCGAGCAGTTCGGGATGTGACACGGGATCCGAGCTGTCCACGATTTGCAGTACAAAGGTAACCTTGCGCAACGCACGACTCAGTTCCGGAGTGACCTGCGTGTTCAGACCGCGATTGGCATCAGAAGAGCTCGTTCGCCTCCGCTTGTTAGGGGGAGGCTCGGTGATCATCTTGGTGCCCGTCTGAATCGAGTCCAGGAAGAAGGATAAGATATCTGTCGTCAGGGTGACGGACCGGAGAAGGTCCGCTGCCTCGGCTGGGATGATGGACTCAGTAGTGCCAGAGGCAGGAGTCTCGGCTTCTTGTGAGAGTTCCAAGAACTGCTCCGCCACCATAAACTTCATTTCATCCTTCATCATAGACCACATCTTCTTGATACGGGAGAAGGCTGCTCGGATGAGGCCTGGCCTTGCGTCGTTCGCCTTGTCTTTGAGAAGGGTGAAGACGAATTCCAGTCCAGCCGGGTCGTTGGGAACGATAATGTCGATGAACTGAGCGTCCAAGACCGCCTTGTCCAGCTGCTGAGAGGCGCAGATCTCAGTCGCCTCGGCATCTGTCAAGCTGGCCCACCACTGCAGAGCGGGGAGAAGGAGCTGTGTGCGTGTCACGTTTGAAACGCCGCGGATGTCGTTGAGAGACTTGAGCAGTCTGCTCTTGACAAGCATCAGCGGAGTCGCAACAATGTGGGAGGCGAAGAATGTCAGCAGCGCCTGTCTGCCAGAGTGCGACAGGTGGTCTTTCTTGTCCAGGGACGGCTCAGGGGCGACTTGGTATTTTCCGGTCTCAATGGCGGATTTGAGGACAGCAGAGATGTGCTCAGGGTCCATGACGCACTCCTCAACAGCCGGCAGAAGCTGAAGTTGGAGAAATCTGCAAGCGACATCCACTCCCAGAGCGGCAACATCCTTGGACTTGGCCTTTCCGTATAGTGACTCGGCACCCCATGCATTCGTCGACTTCTTAGCAAAGGGAGGCTTGTAGAAACCAGCTGCAACGGTGATCAGATCCGCTGCTGCTTGGCGCACACGCTTCGAAGGATCGCCCAGAGCGGCAACGCAGTAAGGGATGAGAGCCTGGATATCCACCGCAGACTCAGTTGCCGCCTTCAGCCTGTTCCTCACCATATCCAACGCCGCAGTCCGTGCCAGTGCTGGATATAGGCCGCACCAGATCCGGATAAAGAAGCTAAAGTATGTGCAGTCTTGGAGCGCCGATTCACGTTTGAGCTTGGGAAACTGATCGAGCTGGCCGAGAAGTTCCGTCTTTCGTGGAGTCTGATCAGAGACAATCGACACAAATACATCGCTGAGTTTGGAGAAGAGCGCATCGCCGTCAGACACGAGAGAAGAAGAGAGAGATTCCGAAGTGCTGGCCAACTCAGTAAGGCTTGCCTCAGGGTCCTGGGATAGTTGTGCTTGAATAGCAGCGTCACCTCCCTCGTCTTCTCTCGCGTATTCGGGCAGCTTCCTCGTGCGGAACACGAGGTCCAGTTTCATCTCCAGCTCCTCGATATCGAATTTGACCTCCTCAATGACCGACTGAATGACCGCGCCGGCCGATCCGGTAGTTTGCGACAGAGAAATCAGGGTAGAGCCGACATCCCTTCGAAGAGAGCCGTCCTTGTCGTTTTCGTCGTTGAGCTCGTGAGCGGTTAGGAGCAGCGACTTGAAGATGACGGAAACCTGCTTGTCCTTGAGTATGTTGCTGCCCAGAATCGTGGTAATCGTCGCAAGGCCTCGCGAATCGCCCTTCTTCACCAGCCTCTCCACCAATGCCAAGCACAGCCCGTTGGCCAGCTTGTCCACACGGCGCTCGCGTCCAATCTCGACGAGGAGGCTGCCAATATCCTGGACCTTCATCAATGCCCTGGTAACTTTGCTGCTCATCTGCTTCGCGGATCGGAACTGGGCCAGTATCGTCAAGCATACCAGGCCGGCTCGAACGGTGTCGGCAGTCCAACCGTGGACCAGCTGCTGCATCAGCGCCGTGACGGCATTGTCGTGCAGGTCGCCCTTTGAGACAAAGACGGTCATGGCCATGTAGGAGGCAATCTGAAGGCTGGGGACCTTCTTCATGACCAGGGATTCGGCAAAGATGGGGCCGAGTCTGTGCAGCAGCGCCTGGCTGTTGTCGCTCTGCACCGCCGCTCGGCCAGACTTGGTGCGATCCAAGATGCCGCTCACCGACTCGGTAATGAGACCGCCCCAGAAGGTGATGAGTGCCGGGTACTGATAGCCTTTCCGACACGATTCGAGGGTGTATTCGGACACGGCAACGAGGAAATCGACGTGGTGGATGGCCTGGTGGACGATGATGGATCGGGGAGGCGGCGTTAGTGACCGAATGTAGGGGTCCAGGAACCGGAACTGGCTTGGGATCTTGGGCGGCAGAATGGAGAGGAGGGTTGCGAATGCGGTGATGGAGTGGTATGGCAGAAAGGTCATGAGCAGAATTGACGTATTCTCCACATGAACGCTGTAGCGAAGAACAGTTAGCTGATTGGCATTCGATTTCAAAGGTTTGACCAAGGGTTCCTTTGGTTTAGTTGACGCACTTGAATCGTCTAATCAGCCACTCAACGGCCTTGATGGCGGGCATCAGCCTCAAACGGCTGCCCACGAGCCGCAGAAACGCCTCGATGTGACGATCCAGCTCCTCATTCTCGGCAATTGTGAGCTGGTTCCGGTCTTGATCCTGGCTCGACTCGTTAAAGAGCGTCTGTTGGAAGGGATTGAATCGAGCATCGAGCTGGCAGAGCTCTTCGAAGCCCTGGTGGCATGTGGCATAAAGGGTCTGATAGCTCTGCGCGGCGGCGACTCGAGGTTCCCAGATCAGCGACTTTGAGTGCGCGGCCCTTTGCGCCTTGATGTCCAAGCTCGACTTGGAGTTTGCGGCAACCTGCGCCAGCTGCTGGGCGAGCGAGGTCGCCATTATGTCGAGAGGGGAGGATCCAGGTCGGGAATTGGGGGTTGAGGTGGAATGTCGAAGAACGCGCCTCTCTTCACTGCGCCTTTGAAGCCGGGTATGAACTTTTTTTTTTCGAGACTGGAAGAATTGGCGGAGACTTCAATAATTTTCTTATCGATAACACTACGCTAAATTGATGGCTGCAGACGCCGACATCCACTCGCGTGGCTTATGTCATCCATTCCAATGTTTTTTACTTGAGCCCGTTGCAGCCTCTGGCGATTTGATGAAAAGAGCCGTGATTTCATCTGACAGGTGAGAATTACTTGGCTTGATTTTGCATTGCTTTGGGGGCTACATGATCCTTGCTCAGCGGAAAGATGAACTCCTCGCCCGCACTCATCAAGTTTAGGCTCCTTGCTGTGGATGGAATCAATGTTGGTGCTGTAGCGCACGCACTCTGTAGCAACGTGCCCCAATCTGGCATTCAACCCATGTCGAGATGTACTTGAATGAGAGAATCTCGAAGCTAGAAGTTCCAATCTTCCCTTCTCCTGAATATGTCTTATCATCGTAAATGTTTCCATTATACGTTTGCGACCAATAGGAATGAAGAGGCAGCATATCGTCAGACTCTGCATTACAAACTCCGGTGAGATTCAAGTGGGGAGAAGACTGGGTAACAGTAATAAAAGCCAATATCAATACAGGTGCGGAGGAGGGAGACGACTATTAAATTCCCCGCATAAGACCTGAATTACTGCCGCATCTATGACTTTTGATTGATTCGATTCAGCAGACTCTAACAATGGCGGTAAGTGGAAATGGTAACTGATCTGCATATTCAGCAAATGCTCATTCAGCGCAGAAACCGTATCCTCAAGTTGTTCTCCTTGGAGACTCGCTGTTCGAGTTCGCGGCCCTCACCTTGAGCGGCTTCTCGTTCCAGTCGGCTCTTCAAACAAGTAGGATTCGAAGCTCTTTCCCTGCTGATAGTATTACTGAGATGGAGCTCTAACCAGGGATCTACAGGGCTGATACGACGCTTCGACGTGGTCAACCGCGGCTTCTCGGGCTGGAACACGGATAATGTCGTCAAGCATCTCTCGGAGCTCTTCTTGGAGCCGTCTCCTTCGGCACCAAAGCTTGCGTATCTGGTATGTGCAAATGGGAGGCAGCATCATGTCCCTGTCAACAAACACATTTGCTGACTGGAAAAATGAAACCAGATTATTCTCTTGGGAGCAAATGACGCAGTGCTGCCACTAGAAACTACACCGCAGAATGTTCCTATTGAGAGGTACAAGGAGAACTTGAACAAGATCATCAATGATGCCCGGATACGAGCCCACAACCCCAAGATTCTGCTGGTCACTCCTCCCCCGGTGGATGAGATCAAACTCAAAGATCTAGACATTGCACAGGGCCACCCCTCAGCAATCCGAAGGTCGGCCGTCACAGCATCATACGCGGAGAAGGCCCGAGAAGTAGCCCGCGAAAACCCGGGCGTCGTCCTGATCGATCTCTGGCAGGCCATCATGGGCGAGGCCATCTCCATGGCCCCGGGAGACTACCAGCCCGGAGGTCCTTGGCTGGGATCGCCTGAAAACGGCAAACAGGGGGGCCTGGACACGCTTCTACCGGATGGGCTTCACTTGGGCGGAGCGGGATACAAGGTGTTTTTCGACGAGCTCAAGGCGCACATTGGGCAGGATATTGTGCCTGACGAGAGGGGAGATTATGTGTTGCCGGACTGGAAAGTGCTGAACCCCCCCAAGCTGAACATGGCGGCGAAACCAAGGTTGTCCCTCGAGTAGATGCCCAGACAGCTTGGGTATGATACCTGCCTTACACGTATAGTAGTAAGGCAGAGGAAGTAGAAGGCGTATCGGAAGCAGTAAGTATCTACCTAGGTAGAGTAGAGTAATCTGACAGCTAGGTAGGTGCCTACATGAGTTGCTTACGTAGTCTATATCATACAGTATGAAGCAACCAGACGAGACAGCGCGGTATGTACAGTATGCATTCGAATGATCCATGTTAGAGGCAGTAAACTTCGTCATCAGCATCATCACACATCCATGGATGCACACTCGTATCTGCTGGGTGTACAGGGCTGCCTGCGGGGAAGAGGCAGCCTACAGCCGGCCCGCCCTCCCGCCACAGCGCTTCTCAGCGCGCTGCAGCGCCTGTAGAGCCCGCCATACCCGCTGTGCAGCAATCGATAGCCAGCAGAATCCCATGGACCCATGCATCCCGATGTTATTTTTTCACCCCTAGCCTCAATCAAGCCGGCAGGAATCCCAGATGTGGAGAGACGCAGACCAAGACAACAAACCAGACGCAAAGCAACGCAACCGACTGGCGACCGGCCAGCCTCCGCATCACCAACCATCAACCGCCCGTCCGTCTGCACCTCATCCTGCGTGCGTTTGTCCTGCTGTCGAATATCTGCCTCGCGTGCCTGCACATGCCCGAGCCCGCCAATCGATAAGCCAGCCATCCACGGCCTCCTTCTCCTTGTGCAGTTGGCCCTCAGTCTCTGCCTTTCTCCTCCGACCTTCTCTCCTCCGTCTCTCCTCCCGCCTCTTGGTCTTGGCTTCCTCCGTTCTCTCCGCCTCTGTGCTGCATCTCTCCGCCTTTCCGTCTCTCTGCCTGTCTTTTCGCCTCCTTCGTCGCCTCTCCCGCCAACACTCGCCAGTTCTCTTCTCTCCAACCGCCTCCGCTTACACCAAGGCCAGCTTCTCCAACCGACGTGCTTCATGCGGCTCATTTCCAACATTCCTACCGCCTCCTGACTCAGCAGAGATCCCCGTTTCCCGGTAGACGCTGCGCCGTCGTCGCGATTCTCCCTGCGAAGCAATCCAAGCACCTGCGCCTGGCAAAGCATCTCGACCTCTTATATCCCCCATCTCGACCTACGAATACCTACGAGTACACACAATCCGCCTCCTGCGTCCCCCCGTGTTCGGCCTCTGCTTTGCCTAAACCGCAGTATTTCATATCCAGAATCTCCAACTGCACGTCTTACAAGCATTATACATATCCTTGGCACCCGAGGCAGGCCTCTTTTTTGTGGCCAAACCCACAATATCGGCGCCGCTGTGTGTCTCTGTCGACACAGTACCTGCCACGCGATTCGTCCTCCGTCTGAACTGTTCCTCATCTCACTCGACCGCATCATATACCCGTCGTGCTCGAGTTTTGATTCTACCCAGGCCGTAGCGCACGTTCTGCGTTGTCGGCCGAGCGGCCCTGGGGTCTAGGGCAAGGAGATGTGGTCGAGGAGGCAGATCGTGAACTGTTGATAACACTCGAGGGATCTAAACGAAGATACGGACCACGTCTCATCGCATCCCCCCCAAGGGATCCCGAATCGACTGTGAAGCACAAGCTTCCGACACTTCTCTTGTTTACCCCTGCGGCTTCGACGTTGTGCAACCCTGTCTGTACCCTGTTTTCCTGCCATCTCCTTTTCTCGGTCTCATTGTGTCTATACCTAAGCTTAATACTGCCCTTCGAAACACCTTGTTCGTGTTCACACACTCATTGCCCAGCGGCCTGTACTTTTCGTCTCTGCGCTCTCACATGTCCCCTTTGGCCTCTCTTGTTGAGATCCTTCGGATATGGACCCCCGCTTTTCCGTCTCCCGAGAAGAGCTGTACAACCTGCAGATGGAGTTGAAGCAGGTCCAGTACGCCCAAGCCAACCATGCAGAACGAATCCTCAGGTTAGAGAAGCGCCAGGCAGATGATTCTGCGCTCAAGTCCGTGTGGAACTCGCCCTTCCCGGGAGTCCTGGCCGGGACGCCGCAGCATGGTGAGCGTGGCCCTGTACACCCCAGCTACCTTCGACTAACATTATACCCCAGGACCTGTCCAGATTTCGCAGAACGACGTGTTTGACGACTTGGATGAGCAGGGCGAGCAGCTGCTGGGATCTCTACACCTGGGCCCGGCAGAGGAGGAGCCAGTTCGGCGCGGTGGTGCGGCTTCACGGGCAAACAGCGTCCGGTTTGACGAAAGCGCGTTGCACGGTTCCAACTGGGGTGCCCACAACAACCGGCACTCTGGCGACTTTGGCCCAGTCCGGCCCGGTTTCATGATGGAACGGACACTGTCGCACAAGTCTGACGGCAGACACAGCTCGGCCGGGCACTCGGTGCACTCTCACCACTCTGTCGCGTCAGGTCGAGCTAGTAGCATCGGCCTCGACACCAACTTTGCCACGGGCGATGAAGACGACGACGACTCTTCCTTTGACATGCCTGGTCTCCCCGCTTCGGTTTACGTCCTGGGAACTGTTCCCTCCATTGTTCGCTGCTGGCTGACGACGGACTATGCCCATGGGACGTTGCTCTATGCGGACATTTGCACCGGCTCGCAGAAGTCTACCATTGATTATTCGCTCGTGAAAGAGCTGGATTTCCTCAATGAGTTCCAGCGAGACGTCAACGGAGTGTACAGGGCTAGACTGGACGTCTATCTTGCGGAAGCCGTCATCACACGGCACAGCAGCAGATCAGACTCAGCTGCCGGATCGGTCCCCTCCATGTCGGTGTGCTTTGAAATATGCGGCAGCGAGCAGACCAAACCGAGCCAGACGACGTCCAAGGCAGTGCGCATCTTCATCGGAAGCGATGCTCTGAGGGCGCACGCGGCCGATATCCTCTTTTCTCAAAATACGATGGTTCTCTACAGCAACGAGCGAGACCGGCTGCGAGTTCCCTTTATCCGCCCCGAGGACGAAGAGGTGTTCCGCCACATCACCACGAGCAATGCCACGCCGGATCGACCGAAGCTGAATGCCAATGCTGCGCCGTTCGTCTTTGGAGACGGCAGCCGAGCAGAGGGCGAAGAGAAGGCGGCCGCTGCGTCGTCGGTCACGACTCCGGCTACGGCAGCAACCACACCCAGCTCCGCAGCGACGACGACCAAGGAATCGGGAAGCAGCGAAACGCGAAGCCAGGCGTCACCGGCGACATCACATTCCGAGCCCTCGGAACGTGCTCGGGCGAATAGTGTACCCGACTACGAAGAGGAAACGGAAAAGTCCGGGGGAGATGCCAACGGACCCGAGCGCCGACGAAGGGACGGATCCAGCGCGTCTGAGACGTCGCGCCGGGGAACGTCGTCGGGCATCTGGGGCTCGTGGCGCAACCCCAGTGGCAGCGGCGCGAACCAGCGCGAGACGGAGCCCCTGAGCGGATATCAGCCGGCGCCGCGGGGCCGCAACATGAAGGTGCTCAAGGCGCAGAAGTCGGGATCTTCGTCGGCGCGCACGGGCGCCTCGTATGAGCCCCCGCTACCATCCAAGTCGGAGCTCGGTCGACGGAAGAGCCAGGCCAGTATGAACGGCGAAAGCTCGACTGCTGGGAATGGCATCAGGTGGGACCTCAAGGGGCAAGCAGCGCCGGGGGAAGCCAAGGGGGAAGCGGCAAAGTCGGGCTCCGGCTCTAGTGTCCGAGCAGCTTCTGGCTCTGTGTCGCTACCCCGGACGGCGAATAATCCTGTCGGAGCAGCGTCGGCCTTTCCTTGGATGACGCCGCCGGCGAAGCCAAACAAGTCGTCGACCGCAGCCGATTAGAGGCGCCGCACCTCAAGCAGGGACGAGGCCTGATTTTGCGTTAGTGCGGATATTGTGGGATCAAGCTGGACGGGTGAATGAGGCCTCTATGAGGGAGCTGATTTGCACGGGCCTTGCCGTCGTGTCCATCGCAGTAGCTAGGGATATAAGAAAAAAACCAATGAGTGTCGACAATTTTTTGCCGAATGCCTCCAATGCCTCAGACGCCTCCCTGTGTGTAGCTGTTTGATGGTGACGTTTGATTGTATTCGGAACATCGACTGCCTTCTATTTGAGCCCAATATAAACAAGATGCGATATACAAGTAGATGAATCCCAACCAAGAAGCGAAGAAGTAGAGCCAGAGATGAAAACACAGAACGGCAAAAGACTTTTGGTGAATAGTTACATCTTGGGAGCAGGCGGCAGCACGCTCAAGACCTTTGACGTCTCACTCAGCTTGCTCTTGACGACAGTAATGAGCCCCTTGAACAAGGGATGGGAGGCGTCGCCCAAGCACTCGTACATCCAGCCCTCGGAGGAGCAGACGGTGATGCCGGGCTCGCTGCGCAGGCGGTCGAGGGCGATGGCGACCTCCTGGCGGTTGCAGGAGCTGACGCCGTCGGCGATGACGTAGGGGAAGTGGCCGGCGTCGCGGAGGTCGAGGGCGGTCTGGGAGATGCAGATGTGGGACTCGATGCCGACGAGGGCGACGCGGGACTGGGGCGGCAGCTGGGCGGCGATGCCGGGGACGAGCATGGAGAACTTTGTCTTGTCGTGGGGAGGGGCGGGGAGGAGGTCGGCGATGGCGGGGACGGTGGGGCCGAGTTTGGCGGAGGTCTGGGTGGTTGTGTGGACGGGGATGGAGAGGGACTGGGCGTAGGTGAGGAGCTTGACGGCGGTGGTGACGCTGGTTTTTGTTGTTGTTGTTGTTAGCGGATTTGGGGTTTTGGTGGTTGGTGGTGGGAGGTTTGGTGTTGAGGGAGGTGGAGGGGGAGAGGCTTACATGCTGTCGAATTCGTAGATGACGTTGCGGAATTTTTCTTGCATATCGCAGATGCTGTGATTGGGTGGCTTGTTAGTTGCTGGTTCTGGATGATTGGTTTGGTTGTGTGCGATTCGTTGCGGTTTCATGCGGGATTGGTTGGGGAGATGATGATGATGATGGTGAGGAGAGGAGATGTTGGGTGTGGTTGAGTCGCCACTTACAAGATGGCCGGGTTCTCTGTTGATGAAAAAGGCACTGGTGAGTCTCTGCTATACGCATGTTTGGGCTTGATTGGAGTCTTGTTTGAACTTACTGAACCGCAATTCCGTAGGAGCAGCCATTTTGTTGTTGTTGTTCAAAATTGAAGAGCTGGAGAATGAGAGAGCGGAGGAGAGGGAAGGAAGGTGTGTGGTGGTGAGGGTGGCAGATGGCAGTATCGCAGGGCGGTGTAGCAAGGAATAGAACGGTCGTCGCAAGAGCATGAAGGAGAGGGAGAGTCAGGTAGTCATGAGAAGGCGGCTGATGAGAGAAGAGTGGTGAGTTGCAATGGGGAGAGAGAGGAAGAGGAGGAAGAGATGAAGTTTTGCTGGAGATGAGCCGATGAATTAATACTTTCGGCTCGGCAAGCTGGTTTGTGAGAGATCTGGCGGGGTGGAGGGGGGGGGGAAGGCAAATCTGGGGCTAGTACTAAGTAATAAAAAGTGAGATGACAAAAGGCCCGGCTGCAGACTTGGGACAAAGGCAAGGCATGTGAACTCCAAACGAATGGCTCTACTAGTATTCTGGAATCCCGGAATTTGATTTCTGGAGTTTCCATCTTACGGTTCGATGCATGCATGTAGCTGAACCGCCATGATTTGAGTTTTGTGAGACAGGAATAGGTGCTTCGTTACGGATCTTTTTCGGGATTTGGGAGGGGGGCCGGGGGTTGTGTGAGTCAAGCCATAAGGTATGTTGCTTCTTCTGCATGGAACATTGTATGGAAAGCGCCTAGTATTCGGATACGTACATATACAGACGTGAAAATGTCTCGGGCCTCTTGTCACGGAGCGGTCAAGACAGACAGGCAGACATATATATGAGACAAACATTACTAGTACTACTACATACTGCTAGGTACCTTACTAGTACTACAACCGAGGTCCTGGAGCGGGAACAAATGAAATGTTGTCTCGCACTGGCAAATCCATCAACCGAAGCTGAAATACCAATGTGTACAGCACCCAATAACATCTCAGTCAACCCATTAATATCATCTCGGCACAGAAACAGCAACGGGAGGGTAGTAGTAACATGCTAATTCCAAATCATGATAGTAGTAGCTGTGGGTTCCTGCAAGGAATAGGACCCCTGGACTTTCAGATCCCGTTTCTGGATCATGTATGATAGTAGTAGCAGTATATAGTATACTATGTCTCAACTGAGGCCTTTTTATCAACATTTGATATATGAGACAAAAGTGTTGTCCTGGATGCCTACATTGACAAATTGATTAATACAGGCATGGAAGCAGGATAGAACAAAAAACTCAAATACTTGGATGGCGGTTTTGATGGATCAATTTCACATGCAGGTGTCGGATCTGTGTTTGTGTAATGCTGCTGCGTGGCTTGCAGATGTGCCGATGTTCTGTGCAAGGTGACGCAGCGCAGGGGGGGAGAGAACTCGGAATGGCGTCAATTCAGATTTCACAGGCCCGATGAGTGTCAAACTGAATGTGATCGCTGAATCAATTATCCCACAACTTTTCAACTGAAAAAGAAGACCATATCTAAGCCAAATCCCAATACAATAACAACAATTCTATGCATAAAGCCACCAACCAGAGAACCGAATTCTATAACCCAAACACAAACCAAAATCAACCCACCAACACCAAAGATCCATATGCCTAAGAAGCAACCTCCGCAAACCACGTCCTCAGCAATCCCGCCAACGCGCTCGGCAGCTCCTCCAAGTTGTGCACAATCAGGTAGTACTGGAACGGGAACGTGTCCAGGTACCGCTCAATCACCACCCGGCTCTCGCCCCCCTCGCTCACAAACTTGGCCTCCTTGAGCTCCAGCACGCTGTCCCCCTTCTTCTTGCCCGTGTCGTCCATGATGATGAAGACAATCATGATGCGCTCCTCCATCGCCTCCCGCAGCAGCCGCCGGATCGCGTCGTGCGCCGACGACGGCGTCAGCCCGTCCGACAGGATCAGCGCCAGCTGCCACAGGTCCGCGCCCCCCGACGACCGCTGCCGCGCCGCCCGGAACGTGTCGATCGTCTGCCGGATCAGCAGCGCAATGTCCGTCCGGTCCTGACCAAAGCTGAACCGCTGCAGCACCTTGGCGCCGGCGTCGGACGCGAACGGGTCCGTCAGCTGGTGCGCCGTGAAGACGTCCGCGCCGAAGCCCAGCACGCCCACCTGCCCGGCCTCGAGCATCGTCAGCGACCGCGACACCATGACCAGCGACTCCATCGCCAGCGCTCCCGACGACGACTCGCCCATGCTCTTGCTGTCGTCCACGCACAGCAGGATCTGGTACGTCCGCTTCGTCGGGATGCTGCGCCGCATCCAGATCTTGTCCCGCTTGTAGCTCGACGCAATGTACGGGATGATGCGCTTGATGTTGAGCCGCTTTCCCGTCCGGAACGAGCCCGACAGCTTCGTCGACTGCGACGGCGTGAGAATCAGCCGGAGCTGCGACGTCAGCGACAGCGACAGGCTGTGGGACTTGGTTTGAAGCTCTGTCCACTGCTCCAGGCACTGCGAAAAGTCGCGCAGCGGTCGTTGGTCTTCCCAGAGGTGAGTCGTCGATAGCTGGGCGGAAGCGTCTTGCACGTCTTCTTCTTCTCCCTCGCCTTCCTTCTTCACTTGCTCGTCCTCTTGTTCGTCGTTCTCGGGTGTCGGCTCCCTGTTGTAGGCACCTTGTCTCGTCTTCACACCCGTGCGAGTGTCATCGGCGTCCTTGATACCCGCATCCTCGTTTTCTTCGGCAGGCTCGCTGAGGTCCATCTTGTCAGGCTCCTCGTCCTGCCCATTTTCGTCCTCATCCTCCTCCATCACATGGCTGGTCGGGTCCTGCTTCTCCTCGTCAATCGCCATAGACTCATCCAGGGGCTGCGCCTCTTCATTGTCTGCTTTGCCGAGAGCCTGAGTATCCTCCGCCGCATCGTCATCCTGGAGGTGCTGGAATTCGCGTCGGCCTTGCTCCTCGGCCTCGGGCCCGTGCTGCTTCTCCTCTTCTTCCGGATTTGCATCCTTAATGTCGAGCTGTTGCCGGTGCCACCTCTCCAGCGCATCACCCAGTTTCTTGAAGGGGTCGCTGCGAGCTTCTTCCTGCGCGTCGCCGTCTTCGGGCTGATCAGTCGTCTCCTTTGATCGAGATGTCGCCCCCTTGTTGCCGGCGCTCGTATCCTGATCAGCGGCGCCGTCTCCCATGTCGCCAGCATCTTGCTGAGCTGCCTTGGCTTGGAACTGATCGTCCATGTCCATGGACTCTGCGTTTTGGTCGATTCCGGAGCTCTTGACGTCGCTGGGCGCCGCATTGTCAGTATCCGCCTTGGTTTCCTCCTCCTTGGTGGGCGGCTGCTCTGGACGATTCTCTTCCGCCTGCTCTTCCTCCGCCTTCTCTTCTCCCTCCTTCTCGGGGTCCACATCTTCTTGGATCTCGTCGACGCCGACATTCTCTTCAACCTCTTCTGCATCGCTGACCTCATCTTCAACCGCAGTCTCTGGCTCCACCTCTTGCTTGGCACCCTCATCCATCTCCTCGTCATCCACCGCCTCCACATCCTTGGACTGCTCTTCTTGCTCCTTGTCCTCCTCAATGTCCGACATGAGATCCAGGTCGTCGTCATCCGATCCCGCCTCGTCGTTTTCGTCGAGGTTCATATCGAGGTCCTCGGGAAGCTCCAGCGCGTCGTTTTCTTCCACTGTCTGGTCTTGGCGGTTGAGTTCCTCCTTGGCCTGCACGTCTTCTTCCTCGGCTCCTGCTTCCTCGGCCTCGGGCTCTTCAGCTTCGTCACCCTCGGGCTTCTGATCCTGATCCTGTTCCTGTTCCCCGTCGTCTGGCTTCGCCTCTCCCTCAGTCGCCATCTGCTCATCCTCCTGCTTCTGCCCCTTGGCTTTATCGCCCTCTTGGTCCTTTTCTGCCTTTTCGTCATCCCCATCCCACATCTTTTCATCAACGGCAGTGGGATCAAGGTCATCCACGTCGCCAGCCTCTTCAGACATGGCATCCTCCTCCTCGTCTTCGTCTCCATTCTTGGACTTGTCGTCATCGTCCTCTTCGGCGCCATCCACGCTGTTCATGTCTCCCTCCAGTTCCTCGTCCGCCATGTCGACTGCGTCCTTTTCATCCTCCATCTCGCCCGTCTTCTCCTTGTTCGCTTCCTGTGCGAGCTCAGAGAGGTCCTCGTCGGCCTGGATATCCTTGCTGATATCTTCAGCGCCTTCGCCATCACCGAGACCGGTGCCAGACTCCAGTTTGCCCTCGGAACCTGACTTTTCGTCCGACTTCTCCTGTGGCATGCAGAACCCTTGTGAGGCGATGTGCGTAAAGGCCTTTGTCATGCCATAGGCCATCTTCACAGTCGCACGATGGATATCGAGACTGACCGCAATGGACTGTTGACATAATGCCGCAAATTGACTCAAGATCGGCGATGCAACGGTAATGGCACTCATCGCGGCCATGCTTGCAAGCGGCTGTCCCAGATCAATCTTCTGCAGGGCGCGAATGCATTGCTCAACCGTCTTCTCGACATTGTTCATGTAGAGCTGGTTAATCATGGCGACAACGGCGTCATTATGCTTCTTCAACCAGCCCGCCTCGTCCTCCTTTCTCGGTATTTCTGCTCCAGCCTTCTTTGCATTCTCTACGGCCACCAGGACGGTGTCACAGAGCGTTGAAACAGATTCGGCAAAGCCCAAGAGGTCCATCGTATTGCCCCGAGCTTCCAGTGGCTCGTGCGTGACATGGTTCCAAACCCGAAGTTGCTGAAGAATGAAGCCAACGCCAGGATCGCTCTGAATAGCCTCGTCGACAGTCAATTGTAGGCCGCCCAAGTCTTTCGTGACATCTTCCTCGAGCCTAATGTGTACATCGGATGTAAGCAGCGTAGGAAGCCTGCCTGACTCGCCGAGCTTCGCCGCATGTTTCTCAAAGGTATCGGTCCACGACTGTAGCTTTTGAATGACGGCGGTGTGATCGAGGTTGCCGAGTTTTGCATGAACGCCGAGCAAGAGAATTGAAAATTTCAGTCCCTGAACGGTCCACGGGAGCAAGCGCGGCAAATCGGTGCTTCTTTCGCTTCGGGAGAGGCCACCCAATCTGTCGAATCTGCCAAGATCTTGGAATTGGTTAATAGTCTTTTGCAGGGATCCAAAAGCAGACATGACGCTCGCAAGGCTCTCGCGTTGAGACAGGGCAAAGTGGATAAACCCTTCCACGAAACCAATGCTTCGCGCTACCTCAGAGCCAGTCAGGTCCTCAGAGTGTTCCCGAGCAGCGTTCCTTGCCTTTGGCGCGAGATCAAGAGTCTTGTGGAAGTAATACTCCGCTTCGCTCAAAATGCTGGAACCAGAAAACTCCAATGGCGCGGTTGAAGCAAGCACAACAGAAAGCGATTCCTGCTCAGCCAGCTTGTCCTGGCCAAGGTTGTATCGCAGACCCATGCCGCGAAGGTCCCGCAGCGTGTCCGCAAACAGCTTGCGTTTTCTCGTCTTCATGTGCTTGACTTGCTCCTTGTTCTCGTCGGTCAAGGTTGAGGGCGTCTCTTTCTTCAGCTCTGCCATTGACTCTTCCAGGCTGGAAAGGTAGGCATCCAGGGACTGGGGAACAGAGCTGTTGACTTCGGGGCTGGCAGCGATTCTCTGCATCACAGACACGGTCATGGCGACATTGCCGAGACGTTTGCGCTTCTCAAGCCAGCCAGGGAGTGCCCTGTTCAAAGACTCGACAGCGGCTTCGGGTACGTTGACTTCGACCTGGCTAGCCACAGCCGCGAGTGGAGAGATTGCCTCGTCGGGAAGACCTTGCTCGATAACAGACTTCATTTCCACACCCAGGAACCCACGGAACTTTCTGACAATACGGAAAAGCTTCTGATGGGATCTCTTGGCGCTGTCTCGAAGAGCATTGATGTTTGTGTCCTTCCAACTGGCCATGAGTAAAACATCCTTCATCTTCTTGTCGAGCGAGGCTCGGCCTTTCTGAATAGCATCATCAGCGGCCTTCTCGTAGCGGGCGTAGTAGAAGATGAAATTTGTAAGCGCATGGTAGATGACCGTCAGAGTAGGATAGTCCTGGATGAGGAGCTGAAGATGGCTCTGGAGCTGTCTCAGAAGCGACAGACGTGTTGCAAATTGGCCCACAATGGACGTCATAAAGTACGTTTCCAAGCTCTGGATAAGTGACACGGCGTACTCCTTCAGTTCAGCAGGAGAGTCGACCATGGAGAGAGGAACGGCGACGACCACTTGATAGGCAATGAACCACCACGAGTAAGCATCTTCCTGGCATTTTCCCTGCTCCGTCTCGAACAAGTTGGCCCATGTCGACAGTTCCAATCGTCGCCAACGAACAATTGTATCCGTCAGCGCGTTATACAGCGAGAGGACAGCATACACCTTGCTCGCCCACCCACCAAACTGCCACTCGTAGACGTGAGCGTGCAGATGCTCCACCTTGGGCAGGATCTTGGCCAAAGGATCTTCGTGGACGAGATCGAGAACATTGTTGCAGCTTTGAATGACATCCGCCAGCGGCTGCATGTGGCCAATCTCATCAACAAGCTGCAGTTCGCGGAACCTCGCCTTGATCTTGCCAACGAGGATCACAAGCTGTCGGGCTTCGGGCAAGTTGGGGCTGGTATAGAAGCTGTACGACTTGTCTTTTTCAGTCGTCTGCAGCCGCTTGAGCTTTTCGTCGAGCAGAAGCGTTGTGCTTGCCAACATCCTGCCGTTCAATTGACGATCGAGGTATGGCTGAACCTTGGTTTCATTCGCAACCCGATTGCCCACTTCTTTGCTTAAATTGCGAATCGAGATTTGAGCATCTTCTCTGTCCAAGAAGATTTTCCTGTGAGCTTCAGCAACCTTGAGAGACATGTTGCGAACAGCGTCCCTCTTGTTGCTTGAACTAACAGCGACCTCTTTATCGGCGTCATATGTCGGGAACAGCTCGTTAAACTCCTGTTCGTCAATTTCCTCCTCGTCTTCCAACGAACCACGGAACTGGTAAAGGCTGCCCTTTGTCTCTTCCGCCTTTCGGTCAGCCTCGAGCTTCTTGCTCCAGTCATCGTAGAAGCGGTGGAAGCAATCGAAAATTGCCTCGCGTACACCTGGCTGGAAACAGTCGCTTCCTTCGACGTTTACGGCAACTCGGACGAGGCTGAGAAGCTCGAAGCTCTTTTCGAAAGACGACTGAACGGAGACATCGCAGGTTGACCCTCCAAAGAACGGGGTTAGGTCCAGAAGCTGCTTCGTAGGCAATGTCAAGGACGAAGCCGCAGCTGCATCGAAGAGCGACAGGCCAACACGCAGACACTGTAAAAGGTTCGCAGCAGGCCTGGTCATATCCTGATACGCTTCAAATCGAGCCGTAAGTCGATCCTGTAGGCGCTTGACATTTTCTTTGACCAATGCAAGTCCTTCTTTATCAACAGCGGAGATGTCATTGTTGGATGACTCAAGTGCTGCTCGAAGAGCAGGACTCGTGATAGCCTTCAGGACGTTAGAAAACTCAGCGTGTAAGCGGACAAGTTCTGATCGCTCTGGTCGGAACACTGGCTGGACCTCCTCGGGCAATGGGCCCATGCTGGAAAGCTCTCGGTTGAGCGACTCGACACGTTCATTCGTCTTTTGCCCAGTAAACTTGCTTTCAAAGGCGATAAGCGAGGATATCTTGTCAGATATGCTATTCTGAAGCTCCTCAAAGAACTCTCGCTCAATCTTTGGGCGTAGCTGAGGATCAAAGACACGGTCAGGGACGTAGAGCTTGAGTACTCCAACGCTGAACTGAGTCCACGCCAGTGCAGACAAGTATGCATGCCGAGCATCATTCTTCATTGCGAGCAAAGAAATCAGCGCTGGAATCAGATGCTGTTCAGCTACCTGCTGAAGATGGGGAGGCTCAATGGTTCGTAAGAAGGCATCGAAGACGCCAGAAGACTCGCCATTAGCCTGGAGTTGTTCCTCTGCCGTGAGATAAGCCTGGATAACAGCTTGCTTAAGGCTTGCGGCGTGAGCGCCAAAAACTTCGTAGATCAGCTGCTGAAGAATACTGTTCAACTTTGGCAGCGGATCGGCTGCCACTTCAGCAGACAGGGAAGCAATATGTCGTCCCATAGCCGGCAATTCCACGTCAAGCAATGCCAAAGATCCAAGGCTCACTCCACCGAGTGCCTGCAGCTTTGACCACAAGGTAGGCGTAAGAGTACCATCCCACGGGAATTGACCCTGGTGCACCAAAGTATCCATCGCTTGCAAGAGTGCAGCCTCTTTCGTGGCGCTCACGAGTGATAGCCGTGCCTTGGTGGGGACATTTGACAGGATGGAGAGATCTCGGAATCCGCTGTCCAGCATCATGTTGGGCGACACAGATCGAATTATGTCGAGTTGCCTCAAGGTCTCGAATTCATGTGCCAAGAAGGGCAACTGTTCCGCTTCTTCGTCTGCAATGCGGCTCTCCAGCGACTCTATTCCAGTGGTAAGGTCTTTCACCAGTCCATCGGCTGTCAGAACGCCATCTCTGACGATTCTATAAGCTTGTTCAAGAGTTTGCTGAGCCTTTGACAGATCGCCAATAGAAGCACCGGCTTTCCATCGTAGGCTGTCAAACCTGGTGCCCAGTCGGTCAAGCTCAACAGACCGGTCAAGGACTGAGCCATCTGGAATAGGAATTGGCCTCATCAAGTTCCAGAGCGACTCCATACTCAACCCGGTGCTCAATTTGAACCCGCTGTCAAAATCGGCCTCCAATCTTCCCAGTATGTAGGACGAAAGCTGGCGGTTATTGTCGGATTGAGTAGCTTGGATTTGTTTGCATAACAGTGCGGCACCCTGAGCCAAGTGAGCCTGGAATGTGGCCTCATCGAAATCACTCTTGGTAGCAAGAGCAATCGTGCGATCGATATAGCACCGGACAGCTCTGATGAACTGAGCACCCTGATATACCGTTAGCAGATACTTCGAAGATTAATGCGACAAGGTTATTACGTACCTCCCAAGTATCATGAGACATCATTTCGAGACCAAAGAACTCAATCAAGGCATTCAGGACCGAGGACAAGAATACGCTCAGTTTCACAGTAGAGTCCTTCGACACAGCGGCAACACGGTTACTGATGAGGGATCTTTGCAGTCTGTTCAAAGAGACCAACTTCGCCGAGCGAGCTTGCGTTTGCTGTGCGTCGATGATGCTCTGGATCTGGTACAAGTGTCGATAGGTATCAAATCGAGCAGCATTCCACCTGGCTAGATCAACCGAGGGAAGCATGTTGCTGATAGTGATATTGTTAAGAGGATGCAGAGGCTGTTTGAATGTTAGCAGTTGAGTCAGCGACAAGAACAGCTAGGAAAGGGGTTAGGAAAGGCTTACCTGGGTATATGCAAGTGCATCTGAAGCAACACCAGCCAAGTTCGAGTACAACTCTCTGAGAGAGGTCTGTAGGCGCGATCCAAGGGGTGACTGCAGAAGGGCCAAAAAGTCCTGCACAAGCTGTACGTACGAAGCGCGCTCAGCGGTCACCGAGCTAACAAACCTGGGTAGAAGAGTGACATCCTGGAGAGAAAGATTCTCGAGAGAAACTTGGCAGGCCTCGGGGTCGACCCCCTCAGCTAATAAGGCGTCTGAGCACTCTGTAGATTTGAGGTATCGTTGGAGAGAGCTCTCAACATGCGACATCCGGGCAAGAGACGCGTCCAGGGCCGGCGGCGGAACGTATATGTGGATCTCAATGGCACGGTTCCTCATAGCACGAGACAGCTCGCCGTGGCGGGGATCCATGGTCAAGAAAATCCGGAACTCAGGATGGGGCTTGACGATTCTGGGTTCTCCTCCTGGGCCGCAGTGCTCATTGATGCTGAGGAAGCCATTGGGCTCGAGCAGAGAGTTCAGTCTGTCCAAGACGGAGGCATTGCACATGTTGGCGTTGTCCAAGACGAGCCACTGGCCTGTCTCCAGGGCCTTGACAATGACTCCGTCCAGCCATTCGAAGCGAGGGTTTGAAAGCACCAGAGGCTTGTGAAGAATCTCCAAAGCTCGAGAAAGCGAGACAGACACTTCCGAACCCGCAGCGATCTGCTGAAGCAAGGCCTCTATCGTGCTTCGAATCGTGATGATGCTATCGCTGTCGCCATTGTAGTTGTCAAGCTGATGAAGCAGCTGGAGCACTTCGCTCGGAGCTTGCGCGGGAACCACTGACATGACGGAGTCCTGGAGGAAATCTCGCAAGTTGCGGATGGTAGCATTGATCTCCCGCAAAGGATCAGCTTGCTCAAAGCCTCCGACCAAATCCATGGTATCAATATCGGCATTCATGGGGAACACAACCAGCGGCTTTCCGGCAAGCGCTGCAACGTACTGGAGCAGCACAGATTTACCATATCCTGAAGGGCTGCTGAGGATACAAGGGATATTCTGCTTCACGCAAAGCATGATGGACTCGAGCTCCGGTAGCCTTGGCACGATGTCAATACTGGGAAGTCTCTCAGGCTGGGAGTTCAAGTTCCTGTCCAGCAGAGCCAGGCCAACTTGACCAAATCGAGACCCAAGATCATGGTAAAAGTGGCGAGATCGCGGCTGCCAGGTGATGACGCGCCGGAATATCCTGTCCACTTCAGCACGGTCCGCCTCAGTGCGGAAGCGCTGCCTAATCACAATGTCAAGAAAGTCTTCAACATGGCGGGTCTTGAGCAGCGGGTCGGACGAGCTCAGCAGGTTCAGCCACCGGAGTACATCTCGAAGGTTGAATTCCCACGGGCTACCTTGCGCACCAAAGCTCTTTTCAACCAAAAGATGGTGCTCAATCTGTGATACAAATTGGATCAGCAGACCAACCACCTCGTCAGACAGCTGGGGGAAGCTGTGGCTAGCAATCATCTTGAGATCGTCGTCCTTGAAGACATCGGCATACACGACGACGAATCGGTTGACGAATGAAGCTGGAAGACCCTTTCGGCCGCCTCCCTGGTGGTGGGGATTCTGGGCTGCAAAGAGGCGGAAGTTTGGATGGCGTTTGAAAACCTGGTCGAGTTCGGAGATGTAGACCTCGCCACGGTGGTCCAAACAGGCATTCAATCCTTCGAGAACAGACTGAGACGCAAGGTTCATCTCGTCAAGAAGAACCCATTCGCCCTTCTGCATAGCTTGGAGGAAGGGGGCGTCTCGCCAGGCAAAGTTGCCTGCTTCCTCTCCCTCAACGGGAACGTCCGTTCCGAAGAGATCCATCAGATCAGTCTGGTCTGACAGGTTGATTCTCGTCAGGGGCTGACCGCAGGCCTGGGCCAGGGCAACCACCAGAGAAGTCTTGCCGACACCAGGACTGCCTTCTAACAAGATGGGCTTCTGAGTTTGCATTGCTCGAATCACTCTCATGGCGTTGAGACGCGTGGTTGGTGCATGGAAGGCAAAGCTTGAGGGAGTCGTAGCCGCTGCTGTTCGAGACGCGCTGAATCCCCCAATGGTCAAGTGAGACTCGGTAACTTCAAGCTCAGGGTGAGTCTGGTAAACGGCAGAAACATCTCGGCCAAGGAGTTGTCCCAGTCTGTTGAGGCAGTCCACTCGTTGACGATGAATGGCATTGGTATCTGTCGCCAAAATAGCAGACGGATTGGCACCCAGACTATCAATAAAGATGGCAGCAGCTCCGTGAACTATCGAAACGACGATATCTTCGCCTGCTGATGCATTGATAAACTGAACCCAAGCGAGGACCTCTCGCACAGAGAATGGAGCAGTGGCCATTGGGCGGAATGTAGCGCCAAACCAGGCCGCAAACTGAACAATGGCTTCAGCATAGCTCTTGGCGGCATCAATCAGTTTAGTTCGAGTGATGTCGTAGATGTCATCGCTGTCTGACAACGGAGGAACCCAGATCTCGGTGAATCGATTTCGCAAAGCTGGAGAAAGCTCCTTCTTACCAAAGTCACCACCGGGATTCATAGTGGCGAAGAACTGGTAACCGTCCGCACCAACGACAAAGGAATTGTCCACTCCTTTTTCGGCCAAGAGTAGCGTCCGCTGAGGCTCGAGAACGGAGTTGAGGCGTTCCAGAACTGAGTCATCGGCCAGGGAGATTTCGTCGAGGAGGAAGAAGTGACCACCTCGCATAGCCTCTACCAGGGCACCGTCAGACCACTCGAACAGGGCCATGCTCCTCGTCTCATTTGCTGAGATCCTCTCTCTGATCTGCTCGGGTATGGCATCCAGAACTGCTTTGTCAAGCGACTTGTATCTCTCCAGCCTATCTGCCGGCGAACCAGATACATCGACATTGCACTGTCTCAATACCTCAGTAACGTCGACATCCAGAGCCTCAAGGATGGCGCCCCGATTTCGAATGGGACGCTGAGAACCAATGATGTCTCCGGTCTCTGTGTTCTGGTGGGCGTTAACGATATGCAGCTGTCTGCCTAGAATCTCGGCGAGCAGTTGCACAACTGTTGTCTTGCCGCATCCAGTTTCACCAACCAGGAGAACAGGCTCGTTGTTCTGCAAAGCTCGCGAGACGAGCACATACAGCCTCCTTATCGCGTGGGTCCAGACAACGCCTTGCGCATTCGCCCGATGGGCAATCTGCTTCAGTTCGGGCGCCAATTCCGCCGAGTAAAGATCATGTGGGTTGAGCGTAACTTTGAAGACCTTTTCAATGATCTCCTTGACGGCAGTTCGTTCTTCATCGTTGCGAACTCTCTCGGCCAGCAGCATGAAACCATGCGCAGCAATCTCTTCACGAGTATCCGCCTTCCTGAGAGCCCATCGGAACAGATCTCGGAGAGTGGCGAAGCTGTCTTTTTGTTCAAAGAGTCTGCTCGTCTGGCGAAGCCGTGATAGCTCCTTGTAGACATTGACAATACGCCTGCAGTCGGGAGGAGAGGTGTTGCGGCTGCGCTGCTGAAGGATGTACTCCAGCTCATCCTCGGGAATGTCATCGAAGTGTAACTCAAGGAATCGATTGCGGAACGCCCTGGACAGCACCTTTCTGCCTCCGTAGAGACCAGGGGGGTTCTGAGTAGCGAAGAGAATGAAGTTCTCGTGAGGCTTGACAACCTCCTGCGTCTCGGGAATCAACAGCTCGCGGTTATCGTCCAGTAGACGATTGAGGGCTTCGAGAACATCAGTCGGCGCCAAGTTCAACTCATCGAGAACAATCCAGTGTCCTTGCCGCATAGCTTGGACGAGAAGACCCTCCTGAAAGCGCAACTTCCCATCTGGCCCTGAGATGTATGTGCCCAGATATTCTTGAAGGTCGGTGTGCTCGTGGTTGTTTATTCGGACAAATCGGTTTCCAGTAAAGTTTGCCAGGTACTCAATCATACTTGTTTTACCGGCCGACGTGGGGCCTTGAATCAGGATGGGGAAGCGCCTCGTGGAGGTTGCTCGGACAAGATTGAGGAGGTTTCTCTCCACGTAAGGGGTTATGATATAGTCGTCTCGCTCGATAGGTGTCTGCTCGCCTTGGAACAGCCAGTATTGTCGATCCCGGCTCTGGTTCTGGAACTTGACATATTGGCGGCCGTCGCCGGGGTGCTTTGGAGGCTGTGATAAGAGGGATTGCGGATTTCCATGCTTGTCCAAGAGATGGTGGTAAATCAGGGGCAGGAGCATCTTTTCAGAGTTTCGATCCAATAGTGTCAAGAAACCCATGGAGAATCCTTCGTACATTGCTCGACGCAAGCCATAGAAGGGAGCTATGGTATTGACATAGCTCAACACCCGGGTCAGCGTACGCAGACTGAAATGAGGGACCTCGTTCGCTCCGTCAACCAAGCGCTTCTCCTCTGCCATTCGCTTCGTGTTGAGGTAGAGACGTGCAATATCATCGCCCGCCTGATCGTTCTTGTTGCTACCATTGCCCAGGTATGTCTTGATGATGGTAAGCAGGTCCTTCAAGTCCTTGTCGGGGCTTTTCACATATAGCTCAGTGAACCTGGACCGAATACCAATAGGCAAGTCTCTTTTACCAATATCGGTTGCTGGGTTCATGGCGCCAAAGATGCGGAAGTTCGGGTGGGCCACGATTTTCTCAATCTCTCCTGTTTCAGAGAGAAGGAGAGACGGTCTCTCGTTCGGGCCGGTCAAGAGGTCTGTAATACTTTCGAGGGTATCCGGTGAAGCCAGGTTGATCTCGTCCAGAAGAACCCAGTCGCCATTTCTGACGGCCTTTACCAAGTTTCCCTCCACAAAGGAGAATGCGAAGCTGCCTGATCCGGAAATCTGGATGTCAAACTGCTCGAGAGTCCGGGCAAACCGATCCCATCGAGGCTTCAGTTCTAGGAGCGCCTGTAGCTTAGACTGGGTCTTCCGCCTCTTGGTAGGCTGTGCATCATCCCCATTCCTCGCCTCGGCCTTCTCCAGCTGAACCCTCTCAAGCTCAGAAACGATCTTGAGGAACATCTTCGGCGCCTCCCTCCACAGCTTGGACAGTCTTGACCACTGTCCCTTGGCAAAGCACTTTCCGACTTGTTCGAGATACTTCTGGTTCTTGGAGGCTGATATTCCGGTCGCTGCGAAGAGATCTTCGAATTCTTCCTTCAGGGGCACAGCCAGACTCCGGACGTTGACGGGCTTGAAGCCACCTAGGAGATCGCCCACCTCGCTTTGCTGTGAAAGATTGACCGCAATAAGCTTGTGGCCAAGCGACTCGGCCAGCTGCTGAACAACAGTCGTCTTTCCTATACCAGTCTCTCCGACGAGAAGCACCGGCTCATTGAGCTTGACAGCTACCGCAATCTGCTCCAAGAGCTTCTTTGCATGAGAAGTGCTCGCAAACGGTCGCTTCGACTTTTGCAACCGGTTCACCGTCTTCTTCTTCCTCAGCTGAACTCGTCCAATGCTAAAGTGAGCATCATTCTCTTCCAAAGGGGGTATATTGGCAGTCAAATAATGGTCTGCCCGTTCTTTGGACAAATGCATCTCTTCAGCAATGGCATACGTGAGTTGTCTTCCAAGCTCGTCATCTGGACAACTGCCCACGAAGCAGTCTACCGCTTCCATGAACATCCAGTCTCGCGTAGTTTCGGTAATGGGTTCCTCTCCGGTCGTTGATCCTGCAGCCAGCAGGCACTCCTGCAGTCTCCGGCACCACTTCAACAGATCCCTCAAGTTCATCTGTCGGTCCATGACTCGGCCGCGAGACAGAGAGCGAGGACCACTGGTGACTTGAGCCAGACGGCCGTATACGGCGATGATTCCAGGAAGGAATTTCTTCAGAATAGGATGCGTCTGAAGAACGACTTCCTCTAGCTCGGACTGAACCATGGGCTCCGTATACAGAGACTGCCAAAACCGCATGCCGACAATGCTAGGCAGGTTCTCGCGTCCGTTCATACCCATGGATGTCCTCACAGTCGCAAAGAGGCGGAAGCTGTTCGCAGCCTTTATCCTCTCCCCTCGGCTCGGTATCAACAGTTCGTTGCGCTCAATCAGGGGCAAAAAAGTGCTGAGAACCTCGGTGGGGGCGCGGTCAAGATCCTCCACCAGAACCCATCTGCCTTCCTTGATCGCTGTGGTTAGCACACCTGGTCGCCATGAGAAGCTGCCGGGCTTCGAGTCTGTCGAGTAAAGGCCGATGAGCATCTTGGCGTCTGTTTGCTCGTTCAAGTGAAGGGTCACCATGCCGGAGTACATGCCGAGTTGCTTGGCCATCTCGTGGACAAGCGCCGTCTTTCCGCTGCCAGGCAAGCCATGAAGAAGGATAGGTTCGGGGTTGCGGATCATGGCAGCAAGGCGTTCGAGGTTGTTGGTGGTCGTCGCTGTCATGACGAGATCTGATGGGCCGCCAGTGGGCACGGATGGTCGCGGGAGGACGATTCTACCATAGGAGACGGCATGCTGGGTGAGGGATTGGAGGAGCGGCGGGCATTCGCCTTGAGACTCTTCGACATATCGCTTCACCTGCTGGCGCAACGAGATGACCTTCTTAGCACGTGCGTGCTCATGGAGTGAGAGAAACCCGTAGTCCACCAATGCGCCGTCGAAGTCAGCAGTGATGGCATTCGCATTGCCGACGTGCGCTTCGGTGAGCGACTCCAGTTTGTGGTCGGAGGCGTGAAACAGCTGGCAGAAGATGCGAATCGCCAGATATCTCACTGCCCTGCTCTCATGCGCAAACAGGCTCTGCAGGTAATCGGGTGAGATTAATGAGCTGAACGTCCTCAGATCGAAGCTGAAAAGCCTCCAGTATGTTAGTAGAGCCTGCAATAGCGCATCTGCATCCAAGCGCATGGAAACACCATCGAGCGCCGGCAGCACCAGGTGAAGTGAAGGCCCCTGCACAGCCTCTTCTCCCGCCTTGCCAGGATACCTCAGAAAAGTCGACAGATAGGGCGCAAACGGTAGAATCCGGGCAATGGCCGATGCAATCAACAGTCGTCGTGATCCATTGCCGGCGTTGAGGATCCAGCGCGCGCAGATGTCGGAAAAGACATCCTCGAAATGCACGAAGAGGCGCTCTGTAAGTGTTGGTGTGAGCGCCGCTTCCGCTACAGCGTCAAAGAGCTTCGTCGACGACTGATGCTTGATAATCTCAAGCAGCTCAGTGGGCAGATGGTCCAAAGCAGCCGCGTCCCGCAGGAGCGACCTCCTCTGCCGAGAGACATCAATCACGGCCATGATTGAGCTCTCTTCGTCGAACGAATTTGCCGTTCTTTCGTTTGATGCTCTCTTGAACTTTTTTTCAATGACTTTTTTTTTATATGAGCGTCCCGCCAACTTTTTTTTTCCTAGTCGGGAACAAGGGTGCGGGAAGGAGGGGCACTCGGGGCTACGAATTTCCGGGCCAATCAGACGCCGCCCAGACCGGCAAAGGTGAAGCTTTTCGAAAAACTTCAAGACAGGCCATTCCCACGACGACGAGAAGGGCCAAGGCACATATCGACAAGCAGAATTGCCCCACGAATCCCGCGAACTTGGGCCGCGTTACTCGTTCCAGCCTCAACCGTCCTCTCCTCCTCAACCACAGCAATGGCCTCTCCGTGTCGGTTCGCGGCGCGCTCCTGCGCTCGCCAGCTGCGATCCGCCGCCGCTCCTCGATCACCCGCACAAACGCTCCGAGTGTCATGCGCCTCGAGGCGGTACAACTCAACCGAGGCCGAGGCCGTCAACCCTAAGATTGCCGACATTGTCGACCAGATCAGCAAGCTGACGCTGCTGGAGACTGCCGATCTCGTTTCAAGCCTAAAAGTAAATGCCCAGCCAAGGAACACACAAAGACGAGTGGCCGATGTTCCGGACCACGGCCGTCATGCCCGCCAAGCACCGCGACTAACCTGACATTTGTCCTTTTCTTATAGAGCAAGCTGAACATCCCCGATATGCCCATTGGCGGCTTCGCTGCCCCTGCCGCCGCCGCACCTGCCGCCGCCGTCGAGGAAGCCGAGGAGGCCCCCGCCGCCCCCGCCGAGAAGACGCTCTTCACGCTGAAACTGCAGTCCATTGATCCCGCGGCCAAGGCCAAGGTCATCAAGGAGGTCAAGGGCATGCTGGGCCTGAGCTTGGTGGACAGCAAGAAGTTTGTCGAGAGCGCGCCCAAGATGATGAAGGAGAACGTGCCCAAGGAGGACGCGGAGAAGATTATCGCCACCATGAAGGAGCTTGGCGCGGTGGTTGTGATGGAGTAAATGGAAGCCAGGAAGACAAAAGGGAAAGGACAACGTCTGGGGGGGTTTTACCTGCATGATCTTTATGACACGATAGATGGTCGAGGTACATGTACAAAAATCTTGTGTATTATATATCAAAGAAAGAGATGTATTTTTTCTACTTGTTTTTCCTTTGCATGCTACGGAGTCGATCGGTCTCGTTGTTTCTGCAGCCGTCTTTCAACTGCAAAATTTTCTTTTTCTTCTTCTAGTATTGTGGATGATGTAGCAATTCGGGGTATCTCAACGTTCCATATACACACACTTCTCATACCCATACCCAATGCAGTAACTGAAAGAACACACAACGCCGCCCAATGCAGATATACTAACATGACAGGAATCAGGAATCAATGGCCGTTGCCATTCGCCGGCTGCTGGTGCGAACACTGCTGCATCTCCATTTCCTTGGTAAAGTCGTCGCCCTCCTCGGTCAGCAGCCGGTCGTCGTCATCCCCAAAGTCGCTCGTCTCCTCCCACAGCTTCGTCATCTCGGCGTCTTCTCCCTTGGGCACGGCCCAGATCCTCTCTCGCTCGCGCTTGTGCCGCTCCCGGTCCTCTTCGATCCGCTGCTCGACCTGCCGCTTATCCAAGCCATGAGCCGCGGGCCGCCGCCGGGACTTCGACTCGGAGCCCGGCGCGTCGGTCATGTCCACGTCGCTGTTGGGAGACGCGAGGCCCAGGTCGTCGTCGTTTGTCCCACGTTCCTTGATGACGTCCTCAATCTGCGCAACCACCTGATGCTCCAGGAAGCCCTTGTTCTGGAGCCCCGTCAGAACCTGTTTGATGCAGTGTCAGTCAACGCACAAGCAGGGAGTGGTGAGAATGGTCGTTCACACTTTTCGGACGACTTTGACATTGGCTGCCCCGGAGCCGTCATCAGGGGCCACAGCATCGACGACCCTGATGATGTCGCGCTGCATCATGCGGATGTAGTCAGAGTGGCCATCGCGCTGCGCCAGGTCGAGGAAGTGCTCAATGAAGTACATGATATTGGCACGTGTATTCATATTGTTCTGTCGAGACCCGAGTCAGCATTCTGTCAAAAGGCTCTCGTCAAAAGCCATCGGCAACCATCTTCTTCTCCCAACTCACCCGCTCAACCTGCTCGAGGATGCATGAATGCAGGTCCTCGTCCATGTCCTTGTACTTGAGCGCATACTGCGCCGCCTTCTGCGCCGAGGCAACGGAGGCATTGAGGTGCTGCAGCTGCGAGCTGAAGCGCATGCGGACCTCGAAAGGATCCGCCATGTTGCGCGTGAGTTGTCCGTCTGAAGAAAGGAATCTTTTGTCGAGATCTGAGATGCTGCAGCGCGGGAGGCGCAAGGCTGAGATGGAGATGGATCTGCGCCTCACTGTGGCTTGACTGGACCGGACCAGCTAAGGTGCATGTATGAAAGCAGAAGAAAAGCACGAGCATCAACTGTGCGTTTTCTGCATCTCGGTGAGCCACGGCAAAAGGTCCAGGCTAGTTGAGATCGCAGGTTCCAGGGTGCAGGTCGTGCTCCGTATTCCTGGCTTGTGCTGCTCCGCGCTTTTTCGATTCGAGACCTGATGTTTGCTGTCGTGCAAGTTCGCCCAATGCAAGCCCGCGGTAAAGAGCCGGAAACAAGCATCTGGAGGGGCAGTGCGTCGCCCAACAGCGGCTGCACGGCCTAAATCGCCTCCGATTTCAGGCCCTTTCGGCCCCAAAGCCGCAGCGTCCTCGAAGCCGGAACCCCTGAATTCAAGTATCCAAACTTATTACCCAATGTGTGCATATTAATCCATCAATACTAGCACATGCTCCCTATCCAATTGATTTACTCCTCGCAGCAGTAGCATTACCACAGACAGTAATAGTTGGGTAGCAACACTAAAGCCACCTTGCCAGTGCCGGCAATCCTAATACCAAGCCAGCGCGGGTGCAAGCACAAAGCTCAAGGATGAGTTGAGACGGGCAAACGATGAAACACAGTCGGCTGAGCCATTATCGTCCCCCCTCGAGATCCTTCCACCAGCTCCCTGAATTTGGGGTCTGTCGAGCACCACCAAATTTAGAAGCCCAATCCAGACATTTGTTTCCGTAGATCGCCGTGTGTTCACACCAAAACCAAAATCCTTGTTCCTATTGAACAATGAGATCCGTCCCGCTGGGCACCAACCGCTCCGGGGACAGCCGTGTGCCGTATTAAAGGGGGGAGCACAAACCGGCGCCCTCACTCGTCTTGGTATTTATTCGTAAAACTTGGACCAACTTCAGATGAGAAAGATAAAAAGAACCTCATCCAGTCTTTCATCTCATCCCCTCTCCTAACAATCCTTCCAGCCTGGCGGAAACTTGGGTGGCCCGTACTCTTTCTCTTCTCTCACGTCCCTGGTTTTCCCTCTTCTCCTTTTTTTGGCCACCTGTCAACGCTAGTAGAGGCGCCTGTAGTAAACTCTTACAAGAGCACTCCGACATCGTCAAGACCACCACCAACACCACCAACAACAACACCACCACCACAGAAATGTCCAACATGCTGGCTCTGACGCATCACAGCACGCCTCAGCCGCCTCAGGACCTGACCATGGCGGTCTTGGGCTGCGGTAAGTCTCAATGAAACAGAGGAGGGAAAAAAGATGCATGAAAAATAAAAGCAGCCTCACCACTACTTGAGTTGAGAAACTCATGCAACCACACTCAGGCACAATGGGCATCGCCATCCTCAACGGCATCCTCACCTCCCTGGTCGAGATGCAGGGCCCCAAGCCCCTGCAGTCCGGCGCCTCGACGCCCTCGGAGGACATCCCGCGCTCGCTGCCCTCCCGCTTCATCGCCTGCGTGCGCACCCCCGAGACGGCCAAGAAGGTCAAGGGCGCCCTGTGGGAGCACTCGTCCGTCCTCAAGGTCGTCCGCAACGACAACCTCGCCGCCGTCCAGCAGTCCCAGGTCATCCTGCTCACCTGCAAGCCCTACATGGTCAGGGAGATCCTCGGCGCCCCCGGCATGGCAAAGGCCCTGCACGGCAAGCTCCTCATCAGCGTCTGCGCCGGCATCACCGTCGAGCAGCTCGAGATCGCCCTGCACGGCGCCGTGCCCTCCAAGGACCCCGACGAGGACGGCCGCTGCCGCATCGTCCGCGCCATGTGCAACACCGCCGCCCTCATCCGCGAGTCCATGACCGTCATCAGCGCCACCGAGCCGCCGCTGCCCCGGGAGGTTGAGCTTCTCGTCACCTGGATCTTCAAGCGCGTCGGCGACGTCGTCTACCTGCCCGCCCGCTACATGAACGCCTCCACCGCCCTCTGCGGCTCCGGCCCGGCCTTCTACTCCCTGTTTCTCGAGGCCGCCATCGAGGGCGCCGTCGCCATGGGCCTCCCCCGCGCCGAGGCGACCAGGATGGCCACCCAGACCATGCGAGGAACCACCGGCCTCATCCAGAGCGGAGAGCACCCGGCTCTGCTCAGGGAAAAGGTCTGCACTCCCGGCGGCTGCACCGTTAGCGGCGTGCTCGTGCTCGAGGAGGAGCGCGTGCGTGGCACCATCTCCAAGGCTGTGCGGGAGGCCAGCCGGGTGGCCAGCCAGCTTGGTAAGAACATCCAGGCCGCCACCGTCATCTCCAAGGGCGACACTCAGCTGCACTTTGATGAGTAGGCGAGAAGATGGGCAGAGAATCTGTTGTTGGGATCTGCTTTTTAATCAATGATTTGTGTTATTTGAGGAAGAAGGAAAGCATTTGGTATGCTCTGCTTGCTCGGGTTCCCCTGTTTTTATACAATAGAATACATAGAGCCACGGTTTGTTCTCCTGAAAGTGTATCAAAGTTTCCCCGCCCAACGCCTGCTATAACATTTCCTATTTGGCCTCATGCAGGGGAGTGTATGAAACCCAAGCCTCCATATGCAGTGTTCCCTTTTATGCGTCCTCCACCCTAGCCTTCTTGCTGGACGTTGCCTCCTCCATGTGTCCGTCCAGGTCGTCATCCGCTTTCCGCTTTCCATTAGACGGAACGGAGTGCTTCATAGCACGCTCGTGAAGTGCCAGAATCCTGGCGTATTCCAGCTCCACGCTGCCCAGCGTTTCTGACAGTTTTTCAATCCTCTCACCAATATCGAATTCAGAGAGCGCTTCTTTGTTGTGGCGGTATAACCGCTGCTTGACAATGAGCTGCCACAGCTTTTCCTGGTGCTTGTCCGCAGCTGTGGGGGACGGAACGTCGTCATCGAGTGACATGGTTGGCCGAACTGATCGTGGCAGCTGGGACATGAGATGCATTTCCAGCACCCGGTAGAACTGCCGAGGGGCAATCTTGGCCTTTAGCCGAATCTTTTCGAGGTTTTCCTGCCCAACGATGAGGGGAGGCACAGGCCCGGACTTGGGAACAGTCACCTTGGTGTCGAGGCGAAGCTCTTTGAATTCGGGCATGCTTCGCAGGAACGTCAAGTCGCAACAATCGCGCAAATCGTCAAACGCCTCGTTGGGGTTTTCAACTACAAACTCTTGCGTCGGGGGGTGATCATGGTAGTATTTGAAGACGGCGTTGTAAAGGTGCGCGCCGTTGCCCTTGCCTTGGAACGGCGGCAGAATAATAAACTGCGAGAGCCTTGTTCTGCACGGAAGTTCGGACAAATCCATGTCGCCCGCTGGCAGCTCCCAGTTTTCCGTCGGAGAAGTGGGCGGCGTCGGTATCGCTGGGAAGTAAAAGAAGCGGTAGACCGTGGCGTAGCCCACAAAGGTATATGAGCTCTTCTCTGGATCCTCAACCGATTTTTGCTTGCGGTAGAGCAAGAAGAAGGTCCACTTGTCGGCATCGGAGAGATCCAACGTTGTTGAAGGGGCCGCCTCTCGATCCTCGCCAATGTACGAGCCTCCGTCGATGAAGAGGCGAGCGAATATTTGAATGCGGCTGTTGAGCTGCTTGACAGCAGGGTCGACAAGGCTTGCCGTGCGAACTTCGTACTGGCCATCGGAGCCATCGAAGCTTTGGTACAGCGTTCCGGGCGGAGTCCAGTTGTCGCCGAGCTGCTGCGAGCTGTCTTCAAAGTCCGACCCCTTGACAAACGCGACTGCAGCGGGTCAGCACCATGCTATTTTGTTTGGAATACCCAGTCTATCAAGCGGCAAGAGCGCGAACCTTTTGGCAGATGGCCCCCCTCCTCCAGAATTCCGACGACATCGGTGGGCGCATGTTCGCCGACAGGCTTCATCTTCTTGCTATATGCGACCCGCAGGTGCGGGCGCATGTCGTTGGCGCGATACCGCAGGTTGATCTTCAAGTCCTTGTAGCCGAAGATTTTCTCATCGTCGCCGAAAATGGAGAACGTGAACTTGGGGTGAAACGTCGCGATGGTCTTGAGGCCCGATTTTGACGGCGACACCAGGCTGATGTTGAGCGCTTCGTTGGCATCCGCATACCCTGGATATTGGTTCAGCAAGGAGCATCTTGGAGAGCGTGAGGGGAAGCTTACACTCTTCGAGGTCGGGAAGACCAGCCATGGTCAAGGGAGGGGAGAGCGACGATGCTAGAGTTGCTGCTGCTGAGGAACCTCGGGATGGTTGAATCGCGTAAAGGAAGTTGATGCGAGCGCGAGGAGGGAGACAGGCAGCACTTTTCAAGGTGCGCGATGAGATAAAACGGAGAGATAAAGAGAGAAAATAAATGTCAAGTGAAGATAGAAGACAAAGGTCCGTCGCAGCAAGAGGCGACAAGCACAGAAGCGTCTGTCAGCTGCAATCGAGCCTCGCAGCAAAAGCGCGTCCAACTTAACGCGACTTCAATTAAGCGGCTGCATTAGCTATCGCGGCCGCATTGATGCCCTGAAACCAAGGCAGAAGCGCTCGCTGCACTAAGCCGTTCGCCGTTAGCCGTTCCTTGCGATATTGCGTCACGCATGCTAAAGCCGTTGGGTGGGTCCGTGAAACCCATTCTAGAGCATCTCCAGCAGCATCAGTGGACATACGATATACATACGAGTAGTACTACCTACTATTCTATTCGCCCGCAAAGTCGTCCACCAGCCGACAGCTTCGTTTCTCTGTCTTACGCGCCTTGCAGCAGCTCTCCCGACATCTCGAAACATCCCGCAACCGCCCTGTCGCCCTGCAGCTTCTGCCGCCCGAGAGCGCATATGGCGTCCCCCCCCTGAAGCCTCGCCCTCAACATGCCTGAAATTGCGAGCAGCCCGACGCCCGTGGGCTCCTTCATCTTCTCCTCCGTCGCCCTGCTGCTGGTGTCGCTGGCGGTGCTTCTGATATTGCGCCACTATCTCCCGCTCCGGACCACGCCCGCCTTCTACATCGTGCCCATCTTCTTCGCCCTCTGGCTCCCCTCGGTCCTCGTCCTGCTGGTTCCCATCGATCTCGCTTCGAGCGCCATAACGGACGATGTTGCGTCGCGGGGCATCTGGCTGCCTCAGCGCGTGGTGCTGGTGCTGTGGCGCATCACGTACTGGCTGACGTTCTGCTTGACATGGTGAGAGAAGAAGAAGAAGCGCTGAATGTCATAACGCTGTGGATCGCGTTTCTGACTTGACCCCTCACAGGTTCATCCTCCCCATTCTTGCCGAGTACTCTGACACCGGCTACCGCGAGCCCTACGACAAGCTGATGTACTCTCTCCGCGCCAACGCGCAGTTCTACGCCATGCTCCTGGGAGCCGGCGTTGTCGGCCTGGTGTACATCTTCATCTCGTACGAATTCTCCTTTACGGCTCTCAGGGCTCTCCTCATGGCCCTGGCTTACTGCTGGGGTTTGATTCTTGCAATCTACCTCATGGGGCACGGCCTGGTTTCCATACCGCGACACCTCCTTCGAAGCGGAAGCATCAGCGGCAGACTGCGCAGCCTGCAGATCAAGGCCCCAAGGGTGTATGAGAAGATGGAGGACTCGCTCACGGCCGTCGAGGAGGTTGAGCAGCAGGTGTCAGAGCTCAGCCGCCGGAAGACGGGGACCGCCGCGGCGTTCCAGGATTGGATCGAAGAGCTTCAGGAGATGGCTAATGTCCCCGAATCGCAGCCCCGGTCGTCGCTTCTCGATCCAACCGCACCCCGTCAAGCCGTCCCTCATGTCATTACCGAGAAATACCTGGCGGACCTGACCCGGAAGCTCGTGCGCGCACGGCATTCACGATCTCAATATGTTGGGGAGTGGACGCGATTGGTGCACGAGGCCGCCAAGCTTCAGATGATTCTGGACTCGGTCGCCTCCAAGAAGCTCGACTTTGGCAACGTCTCCCCTCACGCGGGCTTCTGGGACAGGGTGAAGATCCTGACGCCGTACTCTCGATACCTCTGCTACTACTACGTCTTTCCATATATGCGAATGGGTTTTGGTGCGCTCCTGGGTCTGGCCTCTGCTTGCATTGTCTGGTCGGAAATCGTCAAGACTCCTTTCCCCAAGCTGTCCATCATCCGCGTCAGCGTTGTCCACCACTGGGTAGGCGATAAAGCACAGGTCGGGTTCGCCGGACAGGTCATTGCGGCGCTTTGGATCTGCTACATGTGCGCCGCGGCTCTTTCGTCCATGACCGAGGTCAGGGTATGGCGCGGACGGGCCCTTGTCAAGCGAAATACGGGACACGAAGCGGCATTCTGGTTCGCGTCGCAAGTGGCGAAGCTCAGTGTTCCGCTGTCCTACAACTTTCTCACCTTTTTGTCAAAGGAAGTCTACGAGAAGACCATCTTCTACCACTTCCTTGGGCAGTACGTCGACGTCACGCCCCTGGGCAGGGGGTTCGACAACTTCTTCCCCATCGCCCTGGTGATTCCCGTGTTGGCTGCCCTCTTTGGGCTGTACGGTCGGATCAAGCGCATCTTTACCGGCGTCGACATCATCGACGACGACGAGGACAACCCGACGGGCTACGGCACGGGATCATGGCGCGAGGGTCGCGATCTCATCGCTAGGGAACTGGGAGGCTCGACGCCACGGCGCAGTGCCACGGCCAATAGCACCTCGGGTCATGCAGCTCCCATTCTCTCCATTCCAGCCATCCAAGACTCTGCTGCCAGGCCGTCAAGGTCACCGCTGCGATCGCCCGTCAGCAACACTCGCCGAGCCGGCCAGGCACCGCCTCGCTTCACCGACGAAGTGCCCGAAGACGACAACATCTTTGCCATCATAGGGCACCGCATGAAGAACACGGTCGACTCGTTTGAGACGCCGCAGTGGTTCCAGGACATTGGGCAAGGCATCAAGAAGCCCAAGTGGATGGGCGGAAGCGATGCCCAGCAGCCTGCGAATGCCGCCAGCGGAAGCAGCAGTAGCAACAATAACGGGACCGATATAAGAAGGTGGTTCGGAGGCGGTGACAGCCACATCCGCATCTGATTTCGAGAGCGTCCTTAGTTGCTGCTATTCTGCTTATTGTTTTTTCATCTTTTTTAATTCCTTATGAACATACTTGGTGTTCCATGAGTGTTATCTTTGGATATGGATGACAAGGGGTATTGCCGCACTGTCATGGAGTTATGGTGCTCGAGATCAAGGGGTTTGTGGAGTTTTCTGTCCGTCTTCACTTCCTAGACCATAGAATTCAGCTTTCAACTGTTTGCTATTCCAGCGTTGTAATGTTGTGTTTTGATTTGATTCTCTTTAAAAGAGCTTTGATAGCGTCTACTTGATCATTCCTATAATATTAAGTTTATACAATTTGTACCCAAGTGTCGCCTGCTATCTACTTCTGTACTATTGAAGTCGTCGACTGCGTAAGCCATCAGTCCCCCCCCTAGAAGTTAAAGAACACCCAGCCCCCAAACAACAAACCCCGAGAAATCACGCAGCCTCAATCATCCAATCATATAATTCCGTCAGAAAAGCCAATTCATCATCGCCATACCAAATCCATCCCCCCAAAATGCTCATCTTCGTCAAAAAGTTCTCGTTTCCCAATTCGTAACAAAAAAATTCTTCATCATTAATTCAAGGCGAATGAATCGGCTTACTCCGGCTATTCCACGTATGCGTCTTACTCATCGTCCTCTTCCTCAACGAATTCAGGATATTCATCTCCATCTGCTCAATGTCGCCCTCGAGCTTCTGGTCGTCGTTTGCGTAGCGCGCCTCGCGCCGGCGGTCGTACCACAGCCAGAAGCCGACGATGAGCGCCGTCAGCGGGATGGTAATCACGAAATAGACCCAGAGCCAGTTGCTGATGACGGGGTTCGCGTCGGCGTCAAAGTTGAAAAAGGTCATGCTGAAGACGGAGGCGAGGTACGTGCCCGGCAGGAAGAGCGCGCCCATGAGGGAGATTGTCTTCATGGCGGTGCTGTCGCGCTTGCTGGCGTGCGCGATGCGGCGCTGCTCGCCGGCGATTTCGAGGTTGAGCCGTGCCTCTCGCTGGGATATGATGTTGTACAGCTTTTTGTGACAAGAAAGGGGGACCTGTCAGTAAAGAAACAGAAGAAGAAAAAGTGAGGGGAAACAAGCTTACAGCCTCCCGCTGAACCTTCAACCTCTCCAGCGTGGTGTGAATGTAATTCTCGAGCCCCTTGAGCTTGACCTTGTAAAACTCCATGCGCGCGAGCATGCTCCGGTGCAGCTGGTCAATCGTCTTGCGGTGCCGCTCCTCCTCCTCGGACAGGAAGTCCCGCTTGGCGTCCATCCACGAGACCTTGAAGCGCTCCATGCACAGCTCCATCTCGCGGACCAGCACAAAGTACGCCTGCGGCCGCTTCCACATGACGTGGCTGTGGCACTCGACCAGGTCCCGGTTCAGGCCGTCGACGGACAGCACCCCGTCCTGGAAGTACTGCTCGCCCTCCTCCACCTCGTCGCGCATGCTCACCGCGTTCTCCAGCCGCCGCAGCCAGTCGCGCGCGTCGCGCTGCTTCTCGTCGTTGGCCGGCGACAGGTCGTGCGACAGGATAATGGTCGACAGCAGCATCGGGTGGCCGACCTGCGCCGCGCACCCGCGCAGGTGCGCCAGCGCGGGCGCAATGTCGGAGCTGGGCGTGCCCTTGATGAAGCCCGTCGTGATGCCCGTCTTGAAGGCGTACGACAGCATCATCTCCCAGCCGCGGGTCCGGCCCTTTTTGCGGACGTCCGACTTGCGGTGGACAATGTCTGTAAAGATGGCCCGCAGTTAGAAAGAAGGAAAAGGGGTTGGGGATAAACGCCTATTTTTTTTTTCGTCTTGGGGAGTTTTCTCATCACATACGCAGATGCGGATCATCGTCGTCCTGGTCGTACGCGCACCAGAAAAAGGGCCCGACCACAGACGACGTCTCGATGGCGCCAAAGGGCAGCCTGAGCGTCCTGACCATGGACATGTACTTGTCCTTTGGCAGGGAGATTGTCCTCGGCATGAAGGTGTCCTTGTGCTGGGCGTCTTTCTGGATGCTGTTGCGTGTGAGCAGTGGATGGGACATAGCCTCGACAGGCAATGATAGCGGCAGTATATCAGGAGAAACGAGGAAACCAGGGATATGTTTACTCACACGAGCCGAATGGCGCTCAACAGCTTGGTGCCCTCTCGCACCTTTGGCGGCTCAAACGCCCCCTATCAAAGCTTTCCTGTCAGTCCACACATTCTCCTCGGCATGCCATTCATCCAGGCCCATCTCCATGGCCACCACGCCTCGGTCCATCTCATCGCATCGCGTCTGCATCTTCATCAACGCTCCTCCCATCGCCAGACAAAGAGAGGGAAATGAAAAAGACTGCCACTCACCCTCCGATTCAGGAAATTCTCAAACTCGGACATGGGCAGCGCATGCTCCTCCACCGAATTGTAGAACGGATCCTAGAATGTCACCTCATCAGCCTCCTCCTCATTCCCACCTCATCTCCTCGTACGGAAGCAAGAATCCCACTTACCGAGTAATTGAAAATCTCGACATAGCTCGTCCTCTCATCGACAACGCGACACTCGTCCAGGAAGAACTTGAACATGTACTCGTCCATCCTTGCCTCCTCTCTCTCTCCCTTCTCCTTCTCTTGAGCTTGAGTCCTCCTCTTCAACCAGCCACTGCAGAACAAGAGCGCGCAATGCCTCTTCAACCTTCCCCAAGGCCAGCAGTTCCACAGCCTCAGAGGGGTTTCCCAATGGCAATGAGTCGTCGTAAGTCGTAAGAGCAAGAGACGACAAATCCCAATGCCGCCGTCGTGCCGCTCAATCGAGTCGCTCCCCGCCGAAATGTCCGCTCAATCGAAGAATCACGCACACGACACTCGCTCGCTCGCTCGCTATGCAATGCAATGCACGCTTATATGATCAATCGGATGACAAATGGGCAAAACAACTCTCAAGCCGAGCATCAACTCCAATCCATCAAGCCAGAGACAACGCCAACAGAAAAAACGACGTATCCCATCAAATACGACACAAACAGTAACAAAAGCAAGGTAAGGCAAGGTAAGGTAAAGGTAGTCGCAGGTATTCCCAGCTATTCTCCACTCCAAGGCGAAAAAGGGGGGTCTCTCTCTCTCTCTCTCCAAAGCAGTATCAAAATGGTGGTGGTATGTATGTAAGAGAGGAAATCAATAGAAAAAGAAGAAAGGGATTCCAAAAGAAAGAAACTCCGATGCCCGAAAAAAAAGAAGAAGAAATGTCTCGGCACCACCCCCAGCCTCTCGCAGACTGCAGCAAAGCAACCCAAAGCACGCAAGCACACACGCAAACACCCTACACCTGTGCTGTACCTCCAAGGCCTGGCGGAAAACCAACCTGCATAGAGAGAGCCCACATACTAAGACCTACCGCAACCCTCCCGGAAACCTGCAGCAAGACAAAGAAAAAGAGGCAGGGGATCTGTCACAAAACAACCCCACGTCAGCCAGACCACGCAGTTGGCCAGCAGGCCCCCTGTCAAAAAAAAGACGCTTTGGTGAAGAAGACGACGATGATGGGCATGGTATAAAGCCGAAGCTAACAAGGCTTGTATCAACATCCCTTCCGATGGTACTGGGTAAGCTTCACCAATTCCAAGTCCATCTCAACATCCTCACATACAATACATAGTACATATAAACAAAACAAAACAAATTCTTAGATCATCATGCCAACAACAGAACAGACCTTCAAATAAAATCCCAAATCCGCACCCCCAACAACGTCGCCAATGGGTCTCGGCAATTCATACACACATCGCCCCATCCCCATATCAGAGTCCCAGAAATTCGCCATCCAAATGCCGCTATACCTGTACCTGTACATGTTAATCGACCTTATTACGCAGCAATTCCGTCCCACCGCCTTTTTCTGCACCGCATCTCTGTTCGACGAAACGACGACGTGCGAAGCAATGCAAATCCCTTCACCTTCCAATCAGCCAAGTCTGTGGCTAAAGCAAAGGCAAGGGGGGGCTTCTATGTACTGTACAGCTGCGCTTGCAGAGATTTTCCATGGGTCTGCTTGCACAGTTTAGTTGGAGTCAACCGCATTGACCCTTCCCGTACTACCTCGCCTCCAGCTCTGTAATAACTGTAGGTACCGTAAGGTAAGGTAGTAGCAGCATCGCACCGCACAACATGCACGCGTCAGACTCGCTTCACGTACATATGGTAGATACCTGGTACTCGTACCTCAGATCACAGCACCAATCAGGCGGTAAAAGTATAGTCGTATTACTAAGGTATGTATGTATTTGTAGGTAGCATGAGGAGCACAGGCGAACCACACCTCCAGCTCAGCCTCAAGACATCGACAAGTCTCACCTCTAGGACAAAAAGTCATACACAGTCCCCGTATACATGCATCCCCCTTTTACTCCCCCTTCTCGCCCATCGTAGCCCAGAAGAAGGAACAAGAGAGGCAGAGCAAAGGACAAACAGAAGGAGAGAGAGAGAAAAAGAATAAAAGCTGGATATACAGGTGCGTCGTATAGTTGGCTACTGGGCGAGACAGATTTGGCCTTGCAGCAGCAAACACAGCTCCCCTTCCTCCCGAATACACGTTTTCCAACACAGACTCCAGGTCAAAAGAGCCCCCCTCCCCAAACCCGATCGAATCGCCCTTCCAAAGAGAACAAAAAGAAACCAAAAGCCCAATACAGGACCCATCACCGAGACGCAACCAATCAAATGGCCCAGCAGCCCACCTCTTTAACATCCAAACCCCAAAAGAAATAATGGCAAACATGCTCCTTTTGTTTTCCACGCAGGCCACACACGCAAAGCCTCATCGTCAGTCGTCAACGTGTCCGCGTATGCCCAGGTTCCAACGTCGTTGTTGATGTCCTCAGAATTCGGGAAACAGGTTGCCATATCTACATCAACTCGTTAGCCCAGGACGAAATCATGGACAACATGGAAATCACTCACTCGTCAGGACCGCCCGGACCCCCGTACTTTTCGGGGTCCTCGGGGTATCGGTCAAACTGGCTGGCGTCGCCGGATCCTGCCTTGACGGGCGGCGTATACGGAGCGTCAATGTCCTTGCGTGCCAACCGATCCCACGTAACCTCTGCAAACCACGGGTGGTTTTTGACGTCTTGTGAGCCTCCAAACAAATTTCCCAGTCGCTTGGTCAAGTCCGCCGTGATCAACCTCTCGAGCAGGTTCTGGGCATCTGGGTTGATGTACGCCGGGTACTTGACCTTGCCCTTGAGAATGTTTTCGTATATACGCATGGGGGAGCCGCTGTCCCAGAACGGCGTATATCCGCAGAGCATCTCGTATATCAGGATTCCGAGGGACCACCTAGAGCACGCATCAGCTTTCCCACCCCTGCACAGGATATCTCATCTGCCAGCACTCACCAGTCTACAGACTTGTTGTAGCCCTTGTTAGAGACTACTTCAGGAGCCAGATAGTCTGGTGTTCCGCACAGCGTCCATGTCTTGTCCGGCACACGCTTCGCGAAGCCGAAGTCGGTGATCTTGAGGTGCCCGTGCCGGTCCAGCAGCAGGTTTTCGGGTTTCAGGTCGCGGTAGATGATGTTTTTGGAGTGCAGGTATTCCAGAGCCAACGTGGCCTCGGCGGCGTAGAACTTGGCGACCGGGTTAGGAAATCGCTGTGAAAATAACAAACAATTAGTCAAAGATCACAGAAAAGGTTGCAGGTAAAGTAGTAGGGCATTGAACTCGTCATACCCCGGATTTTCTTAGCAGCGAAAACAGCTCGCCGCCCTCGACGAAATCCATCACCATGTAGAGATTCTTCCAGTCCTGAAAGGTGCCCCACAGGGTGATGAGGAAGGGGTGCTTGACGTCGCTCAGCATGCGGCGCTCGTCGTTTGTGTGCTCGACCTGCTTCATCTTGACAACCTGCGCCTTCTTGAGCACCTTGACGGCGTAGAAGCGCTGGTTGTGCTTGGACTGGACCAGGTGAACGCGACCGAAACTACCGGTGCCCAGCGTTCTCAGAATTTCAAAATCGCCGAGCGAGTACTTGCCCTTGGTGACGCGAGGCTGGGATAGCGATACGCTGTGGCCGTGGTGGATCTGCTGTTGTTGGTGGTGCTGTTGTTGTTGAGGCTGATGCTGCTGCTGAGGTTGCTGCTGCGGTGGCTGTTGCGGTGCTTGTTGTTGTTGTTGTTGTTGTTGTTGATGCTGGGGCTGCTGTTGATGGGGAGGGTCCAGCTGCATCGCCGTCGACATGTGCTGCTGCTGTTGTTGTTGCTGCTGTTGCAGCTGTTGCTGTTGGAGATGTTGCTGCTGCTGCTGCTGCAGCTGCTGGGCATTGGCGTCGGCCATCTGGGTGTCTACAGGAGCGGTGGTCTGATACGAGGAGGGGGGGTAGCCGTTGGCCGAGCCGGCATTCTGGGACGAATTGATGAGGTTGCTGATGCTGGGCAGGTTCTGCGAGTCGTGGCCCGGCGCGTAGGGATGCGGAGACTGGATGGCGGGATTCATGGTCGGCTGGTGGTCGGCCTGGGCGGTGGGCGAGAGGGAGTGGGAGGGCTCGAGGGGGGCGGCGGAGGCGGAGGAGGAGGGCGCGGCCGTGGCCGAGTGTCGCGCGGCAGCAGCGGCTGAGGCGGCAGCGGGATCAGAGGCAGAGGCAGAGGCCGAGGGCGAGGCGGCCGACGTCGAGAGCAGGGCGGGCGAAGCTGGCGAGAGAGACGAGGCCGGCGCAGGAGCTGGCGTCGACAGCGCGGGTGCGGAGGCGGGAATGGGGGTGGATGCGGACGGCGAGATGGAGCCAGGCGAGGCGGCGGCGGTGCCTGCACCTGGGGGAGGAGGAGCGCCTAGCAGGGCGCCTGGAAAGGCGCTGTGGTTGCTGAGGCCAGCGGTGCCTGCAGCTGTGCCCGTACCCGTACCCGCACCTGTGCCCGAGCCCGCACTCGACGCGGCAGCGCCTGGGAGCGCCGAGGTAGCAGTACCAGTGCTCGCACCCGAGCCTGGCTTGATGGCTCGCGGCTGCGCCTGTTGCTGCGCTGCTGTCGAGTCCCAGCTCTTCTGCTTCGATGCGACGGGGCTGGTGGGGTGGTGGTGGTGGTTGCTGCTGGCCTTTGCCGAGGGGTCAGAGCCGGAGCTGCCCTCCTTTGTGCGCTTCTTCTTGAGGAACGACCCGAAGGAAGGCATGAAGCAGGATAGCGACGGAATTGGATTGATTGGGGGCGGGTGTAGCAGAGCGACGAGAAAGGTCGCGGCGACAGATGGAACCGTTTGACCGAGTGAGAAAAAGGCGAGAAAAAAGATATGACGAGATGGAGAGTAATGGAAAAATCAATTAAGTAAAAGCAATTGGCAATCAGCTTAATCGAGGGCTGAAGTGCAAAGCAAAGGCGGGCGTGGGCTGGCAGCAGAAGCGATGGATGGCAATTGCGTTTGGGAGGGGAGCCGCACCGGGCACACAAACAGCGGAGGCTCTGGATTCCAGCTGGTTTTGGTTGCCTCGGGTTCAAGTTGTCACTGCTGGCGCCGATCCGGGGGGCTGTTGGAAGGGATTTGATTGCACTGATTCTCTGTAGTAGCTGGAGGGCCTGAACTGAGCTGAAACCGCACTGAACGGATCAGATAATACCACCTGCTAAAGCTGGATATGTGGTGCCTCGTATGCGAGATGCAGCTGTGCGTTTTAGCTGGAGCTGGAGCTGGAGCCGGAGCTGGAGCTGGGAGGGGTGACGAAGAGGCAAGCTTGCAGTCAAGGTGGGAGGAGGCTCTGTCGATTGGTAGGTGCTAATGTAGGAGGAATTTAGAAGAGGGGAGAGTGCCGCTTGCAGTGCTTCAGCTGGATTGATGCTCTGCTTCAGGGGTGCCGAGGCAGATGCCGGAGCTCTGACAAGGTGGACGAGATGGACAAGGCAGCTCTTTCGTTCTGAAGTGTACACTTCTATTGTTAATTAGTTCAAGTTCAACCAAGCTCTTGAGGCGAGCAAGCATTAGAAAACGCAGGGCAATCGGAACGGTAAGCATGTGTCTTGAATCAGCAATGCAGGGCGTCAAATGGGCGTCATCCAGGACACACGACACGGCAGAGCTACTACTAAGGCAAGGCTAGGGTCAGGTCGAATTGCAACATGGACCTCGGCGCGGGCACGTAGATTATGTATTACTATCGCCTTGCTTTTTCCTCCTCTTCTTGAGCACAAGCACAAAAGGAAAAGAAGCAGATTGATTTGAATAAAGGATTGCTGCTGCTGCTGCTCGTTTGCCCAGCAAAAGGACGAGATTAAAGTCGATGCCGGCACAGCGGCAGCTCTCGGACTGGGATCGGCGGCGGCGGCGGCGCTGCGAATCGAAGCAGCCGGTTTGGCGAGATTGATGGAATCAAAGCGTCCTCGCCTTGGCCCTTCTCCTTGCGTCTGCTTCCTCCTTTCCTCCCAATCGTCTTTCTTTCTTTCGTTCGAACAGTACTCTGTATATGTTCAATATCTTCAATCTGATTCAACGGCAGTCAGAGATTGAATCCCCTCCTTTCGTCAACTCTCATCGATCCAACAAGTGCAACGCCCTCTTCAGCAGAAAACTTGCCTCCATCCAAGCCAATGGACCAAAGGTGCTCAGGCCATGCGCTGCGCCCTACGCAATAATACGAAAATCCCGAAAGCCCCACGGCAATCCTCGGTGCAAAAGTCGATTTAGTAGGCTGAAACACTGGCAATTTCGCTGCCGAATTGGCTTTCCTTTTTGTCTCTCTCTTTCTCTTCTCTCTGTCCGTTGTTGTCCGTGAAGCTGTAGTGGTAGTACTCCGTAGTAGTGGTATGAATCACCTTGTCAAGCTGGATTCGATGATGGACAGAACGTCTTGATGCTAATACACAAGACACATGGAGAATGCACCAAGAGTGAGTGACTGCAGCTGCATGCGTCTTCGCCCTACTTCTCAGTTCTCAAACTACCTACCTACCTATGCAAGTCCCGTCGGTACAGCAGATTGATACATAGAAGACACTCGTGGTTTGTCCCGGGGGCTGAATAAGCGATCGGTAGATGTATGATGACGACTGGACGCTAATAATAAAGGGTGTAATTTATGTTGTTGTGCTTCCCCCTCGAGCCGGAACTAATGCTGCAAGATGATGATGCTCATCGGCGAGATCTGGGCTAATAGTACGGAGTACTACTACATACTTATCAACAGCCGATTCGACAGCTGAGCAATTGCTGTAAATCTTGCTCCTTTGCTTCTTATTCTGACCTTCTATTATTGCATTTTCAAAGCAGTCATGATTTTTATTCTCCTTCTTGCGTTGAATGAGTTAGTAGTGGCTCGGCCTCTGACCAGAGAAATGGGATGCATCTCCCCGAAGCAGCCGTTGATGTAATAAACCAACACAGGCTAAACCGCCACACAATCCTTGGTATGCGGGGATGTCCTGATTCAGCTGCGCCGGCAGTTAGACTACATAGTACTTAGTACCTCTCACGTAGCTTGCAAGCTCGAGGCTGTTCAACGCCGACGAGGTCCAGGATCAAAGAGCAAACAGAACATGCAGAAAAGCACAAATCCGACAAGATCCTACCTACTTGAGTTTATATGTACGTGCCTACGAACTAGAGAAGGAAACAGAAGGAACCAGTGTATGTACTTGGTACAGAAGTCTGGAATATGAAAGAGCTTCAACAGCCATCAAGGAGATTACGAACGAGCCTTTTACTTGCTCTCTCCTCCCAACATTCCAAGTTGCTTTGCATTTCTCCAATTGCATCTACCTACCCTACCATAGCCTAGCTTCACCTCGGGAACCAAAAGTCTCGAGTTTCAGACTTTATGCCCCTCATCCCCCCCCATCATTTCTTGTGCCGTCGAAACTTTTGACTTCCGTGGATCGAGTGTAAGTTGGTTGTAGTAGTAGCGCAGTTTGTCTGAAGCTACCTACCTACGTCACGAAACAGTCAAGCAGTTTTGAGCACCAACCACCACATTCGCTCCATTCGAACCACGCCTTTTCCTTTCTCAAATCATGGACAAACCATCACCATCCTGCTTCCCTCACAGCAAATCTACCCTGCAAGCTTCACATGGTAAAGACTTCGTTTCATTGCTAGTAATGCGCTCTCTCCCCTAATCCGTCCACCCCTTCACCTCACCTGGATCCTATATAGTATCATCAAGTCCACGCCCGACCCCCTGTGCTAGTCAAGCAATACCAAAAAAGCCCAAACTCCCAGCGCAGGAAAAGGCCTCCCGACAACAGGCATAGGCAGCATCCAATGCTATAAGTAATACGCTTCTCCTATCGCAACGTGTGTTTCCGCCTACCCTCCCATCGATTTGTGAAAGTTGTATCAACTTGCATTCTGCAAAAGCCTCTGCCTGGCTCGAGTCAGACGGGTGAGTTTCGACAGCTACCCCCCTCCTATTGTTATTCCAGCTCCCCCTCATGATGTAGGGCGCGTACTCAAAACCTGTGGCTCTTGGATTTCGCCCTGTACACGGTAAAGCCCACGTACGCACCACCCGCCACGAGGATGAACAAGACAATCTTGAAGAAGAACCAGGTCCAGCTTCCGCCGCTTGCATCGCTCGCGTTCTTGACCTTGTACTGGTTCTTGGAGCCCCCCTTGCCGGGGCCGCTAGCCACGGGGCTGGTGTAGAGGTTCTTGGACACGACCGAGATGATGTCGTGGTTGTCGCTCAGCTCGCCCGTCTCGGCGCTGAAGCCCAGGTACGCAATGTTGGGGATCGAAGGCGGGTTCTGCACCTCGAAGCACGTCAGCCAGTCGCCGACCGTCTTGTACTGCAGCTCCAGCTTGAGGCTCTTGTCCTGGAAGTAGGTCAACCGGAGCTTGGTGGGGATGCTCGAGTGGCGGAGGCCGCGTGCCGAGCAGCCGGCCAGCTCCGTGTCCTTGCCGTCGTTGTTCTTGTCGTAGGTCTTCTGGCCGTCGCCAAACATGGCCATGACGTAGGGGAAGACGACGCCGGGCCGGTTGTTCTTGTACGTGTCGACGAAGACGCCCAGGCCCTCGAACTTGTCGGCATGGCCAAAGACGGGCCCGAGCTGGCCTCGCTGCTTCGTGATCCACATCGCGAAGCCATCGCCGTACAGTGAGTTCTTGCCGTGGATCTTGAATTCAACCTCCACCTCCCAGTTGGTCGCCGTGAGGGGCACCCGTGAAAAGAGCCAGCCGTTTTGCGAGGGTCGGTCGGAGGTCAGGCGGATGTATCTGCAGCACGGTTGAGCTTATGAACCGCACAATGGGCACGAGCGCGTGCCTGCTGGGTATAGGTCAGGGGGTTTCAACGTACGAGTCCGTCCGAATGATTGTATCGCCGCCAAAGTCGAACCATCGGCTCTGCATGTCAGAGTCCAGATAGGGCTAAAGAGAGAAACCACGCAGATTAGACACTCAGTTCAACTTCCAGCGCCCTGTCTTTGCATCCCCTCCTCTCCCCCTGCTTCCCTCCTCCTCTGCCTCTCCTCGATTTGCGACTCACTTGTTCGAGAGTGTGCGTCTTGAGCTGCGCGCACGAATTCCGTTAGCCCACTGTAAAGCTCCTGCGCAAATCTCCTTGTCCGCATCAACCAACCGTTATGCTCCTAAACTCCCCCTGGGCCGCCGCAGTCCACGCGAATGCCGCGGCGAAGACGGCCGACAGCGAGGAGAGCCGCATCTTGGCAGCGATTCGATACGATCGTGACAGGCGAGGATCTGTTCCAATGAGTCGGGGTCGGGGCAGTCGGCGAGGGTCGCTTGGAGATCAGCACGGGTTTGCGATGTCCGATGCCGCCTCTCTCGTCGTCTGGGAGGAATCTGTCGTTTTGTTTTTTTCTCCTGGGAGAATGTCCAGCAACAAAAGCAACCAGCCAGTTGAAGGCAGTTCACATGGGAGGTCCCGAAAGGCCACAATTCGTGTTAAGCCCGCGACACAGTGCTATTCCTCGATTGGCTAGACTGTGGAGGCACGGAGGCGTCGCCCCTGCTTAGCACCTGCTTTCTGGAAGGCGGCTTGCCTAGGGGTACCGCTACTTGTGCCATCTGGTGGCTCTTCAGCGGGACAAGTGTCATAAGGTAATACGCAGGGACTGCCAGTTCAAATCGTCTTATATTGACAGTGTAATCAATCATGCATACAGGCCATGCTTGCCAAGACTCTGCCAAAAGACTCGAATACCAAACGCCCTGTGTGGACGAATGCCAGTTCTACATAACGTGGAGGTCAAGCTTGGTGGGGAGTTCACTGCTGAAGGCACGTATCAAGTGCCTGTACCTCGAAGCTGACAGCGGCCATGCCCGCAGTGGGGGCATCGTGCACTGTGTTGTCTCAAACATTGTTCAAGGCACGAGCTTTCAACGACATCGGCATGTATCTAATCTGTAGATGCAGTTTATTAGTATTCCCCAACCGTCCAGACTCCATTGCGTTGTATTACCTCGAGCTATATCACCCGACAGGTTACTCCAATGGACTTGTTTTGCCGTGCCTGCACCAAAGATTAAGGAGCTCCGGCAAACCGTCACATGTCAGATCTATTAGTGACAGCATCAATATCAAAGACCAACAATCAGAGCACAAGGATCTCGCCGTCTATGAACTACTAGAACTATATTTTTCAGACTGACTGCTAATTGAGGACATCGGCTCGATGCAATCCTACATCTTCTGGACCGCATAACTTACGGCAATTCCACATCAACAAACATCCAAATACCCCAGGTTAAGCCACCGTCTCCCCGCTAGCTACTGACGCCACATACACCAGCCACAGCGAAATTGCAACTCTGAGTCCCAAAATCTTCATAGTCTCAACCACCTCCCCCAGCAATCAATCCAAGTTTACCCAAGTTGCACCGCCCAAACAAGCACCCTCAAAACTCTCTTGACACAGATAACCCGCCAAAATGGACTCCACATCCGTCAAGCAATCCGTCATGAAGCAGGTCCTCGCAGAAGCGAACCTCGCCAACGCCCGCGTCCTCATCGAGGTATGAATGCCAAACACCAATTCCTCTCCCACCACCAAACCCTCCAAGCAACCCTACCTACTACCTTTTCACCTCTACCAATCAGAGATACTTACAATACGTTCTTCATGTAGAAACTCCAGGAAAACTGCTTTGAGAAATGCGTTCCCAAGCCCGGCAGCTCCCTCTCCAGCAGCGAACAGACGTGCATGACGTCGTGCATGGAAAAGTACATGGCGGCCTGGAACCAGGTCAACGCGGCGTACATCAACAGGATACGACAGGAGCAGGCCAACAACTAAAAAAGACTCGCATACGACGATGAAGCGAATAGGACAGAAATCGTGAGGAAGTGGGACGACAGCATCAACTCGAGGGAAAGGGAAGAAAAGAGATACCATACGGTTCTGAATAGCAAAACGAAACGGGGAAACGAATGTTTGGCAGGGAGGGGATAGCATGTATGATATTGTTGGAGGGCCGCCGGGGATCGGGGAAAAAAATAAAGGGGACATGAATGGGCGACTGTTCCCTTGGATGAAATCATGTATTACTACAACTTATTCTTTGTTAGAGTGGTCTTGGTGTTTGGGGCGGGATATAGACATATAAATCGGATCATCCACTCTACCTCTTGGAAGCACTGGACCGAGAGACCAAAGAGACGCTACAAAGCCGTGTATGTCGTTCCGTTTGGGTATCTACCAGGTATATCAATATGCATGTACATGATCGGATCATCCTCACTCAGCCCCCGCCTCGGCAGCCTTCCTCTTCTCCTCCTCCGCCGCCTTCTTCCTGGCAAGATACCTCTCCCTCGCCGACATGATCTCGCCCTCTGTCTTGCGCGTCTTGGCCGCCCTCTCCGCCTCTTCCCTCTTGGCCTCCTCCGCCTCCCGCGACCTCTTGAGCGACGCCTCCAGCTGCTCCGCCAGCATCCGCGACTGCCTCTCCCTCATCGCCTGCTTCCGGCCGAGCTGCTTCCCCGTGAGCTCCCGCCGGTCCTGGTCCGCGGATCCCCTTCTGGTCTCATCGTCCTCAGCTCCCTTCTGCACCGCTGCTTGCTTCTTCGCGACGATGTTGAGACCGCCCTTGAGAAGCTGCCGCTTGTCCACAACCTGGCCGTCCTCGTTGACGGATATGGAGGCGCCCTTTTCATTGAGCTCCCTTGCCGCTCTGGCCAACTCCTTCTCCCTATCATCATCCTCCGCCTCTTCCACCACATTCTCACCATCCACCTTGTCGCCGGGTCCTCGCTTGGCCATTTCCTCCGCGGCCCGCACCGTCTCCGCATGCCTCTCCTGCTCCCTATCCAGCAACTTCCGGTAGAACGACGTCATGCCGGTGCCCTCGTGCTTCTTCGCCTCCTCCTCCTCCCTCCGCCGCTCCTCCTCCTCCAGCCTCTTGTTCTCCTCCTGCTGCTTCTTGTACGCCTCCGTCACAAACTTTTCCTTGTCCGCAAACTCGTCGCCCTCGGCCTCGCGCTCGCGCGCAATCTTCTTCTCCTCGGCAATCAGCTGGTCCCGCTTCCGCACGTCGGCCGCCTGCATGAGGTTCTTCATGTACTTTGGCTTCCGCTCCTCGTCCTCCTTGGACTTGCCCTTCTGGGGCTTCAGGGAGTCGTAGACGGCGTCGTACTCGTATACGCTGGCGTCCAGCTCGGCGGCCGCCTCTGCGTTCTTGCGGGAGGCGAGCGTGCTGGAGAGGTCGCCGAACATTGTGCTTGTCGGGGCTTTTGATTTGAGCTTGGGGGGTTCGCTTATGACGCCCTTCTTTGGTCTGTGTCCCGTTGTTGTTGAGTCGGCTGGTGGTGCAGATGTGAAGTCGTCCAGTTCGCCTCCAATCTCCTCCACCTTGGCTTCTTTGGCAGCTCCCTCGCTGTCCGAGTCATCGTCGTTGCTGCTGAACATGGGCTTCGATCTGGAGGGCATTGGTTTGGATGCGCCGGGCTTTTTCGTCAGGTTCAGCCCGAAGGCGAGCTTTGGTTTGTTCATTGTGGCGGGATGGCTGTGCGCAATGGATCCAGTCACTTTCTGTAGTAGTGAAGCAAGTAATTGAAAGTAGAATCGCCAAGGATCACAAGAGGGATTGTTCAAGAGCCAGAAGACGGAAGAAGCCAAAAAGATGTGAAGCTCCCCGGCCTGCACGGCGCGCTGACCGAAAGCCGAAGCCAGTAGACGCGCGCCAGGCGGCTCCGCATTTCCTCTCCCGCCTCCCGCCCTCCGTCATCCAGACGCTCTTGTAAAGGCAGTACTCTATTCCCATGCCACGTTTTGACAGCTCCCGGGTAGACCAGCCAATACACCTGTCAACGAAGGTTATAGTTGGACATCTGCATCTGAGCCACAGACGCAGTCATTACAAAGAAACACCAGTCCAGCTGCATCCCCCTCTCAAGCCCATCAACTCACAAGGTATCTTCTTGCGCCCTCCTAACATTCACTCCTCACTCATTCATACCACCTCCCCCCATGTGGCGATTCCGACACAAGACACAAGCCATCATCTGCCATGACGTGATTGGCTCTCCCCTGCTAATCTGGGAAGACACGGCATGTGTTATTCAGCTGGTTCGAACGTAGTAGCAGCAATAATAGATAGGCCAAACATTAGTAGGTAGGTAACATGGACTAAATCTGAGACCCGAGATCCCTCATACGTCCCCGTCACAAGACCACGGATTTCACCTCAGGAACCTCTTCTTATCTACAGCGTCTTCCTCACTTGCTTGCCCTCTTGCTCTTCTCTTCTGTATATTCCAGACATCTTGCACATCTTTTTGGACAGTAAAGAAGCCATGGAGTACTGCAGCACCTGCACAGGCAGCCTCGCCGCAACCCCTCCATACTCCCAAACCCAATCATCCTCATCATCATCATCATCGTCCTCCACCCTCCCGCAAGACCGCAGAGTAGAGTGCTGTTGCCGAGTTATCTGCGGCAAGTGTATAGAGGTAAAATCCCTCACCCTCTCCTGACTGAATCCTTTCAATATTCATTCATTCAAATCATAGAAAAACCCTCGCTTCGCCTCATACTGTCCCTTCTGCCAAGTCTCCTCCACCCCCTCGCCACTCCCCCAAGGCCTCCGTGATCCTCCCCAGTACGCCTCCATCCCGCCTCTCCGATCACGCACCATCCCGGCCTCCGCGCCTCCGCCGCCGTACAAGTACATAGACGACGATGCACCACCACCACCACCAACAACACCCTCCGACAACAACACCAACACCAAGAAGAACAACAACAAGGGCGGCAATACTGGTAGCGAGTCTTCTTCCTCCTCCTCCGATATAGACGAAAAAGCGGCCCTGGACGACGATACCCTCCACTTCCTCGACCACGACCACGACACCGTCCAGTCGCTGTCCCTCAGGTACGGCGTGCCCCCCGCGGCGCTGCGCCGCAGAAACAACCTCACCAGCGACCACCTGCTCGTCGGCCGCAAGACGATCCTCATCCCCGGCGAGTTCTACAAGGGCGGCGTCAGCCTGTCGCCGCGGCCCGTCGAGGGCGAGGACGAGGAGCTGCGCAAGGGCAAGATCAGGCGCTTCATGACGGCCTGCAAGGTCGCCGACTATGACTTTGCACTGCTGTACATGGAGCAGGCCGGCTATGACATCGACGCCGCCATCGTGGCTTACCTGGATGACGAGGCTTGGGAGTTGAGCCATCCCAACCAGAGACGGAGGAACGGTGAGGCCACTAAGGTCAAGAATCGAGGGCTCTTCTGGAGGGGCTTGTGAACCACGAGGGCGGCCGTCTTCCTTGGCGTTCACATCTTGCTTTTTCAGGTCTTGATCTTTAGAGAATGGGGGACATTAGAATTTCGTATTTCATGTAAACGTGCAAATCCTGCACGAGCATCATCTTGGATGCTTTTTGCCTAGCCTGACAGGCATGTATATCATCATCCTGTATGTAACGCCATCATCCCTGAACCCTAGTATTTAGTTACACAAACATTCATTGCCATATGTTCCGACATGATATAAAAAACACTGAATCACATAAAAGTGAAAAGCCAAACGCGCTTAAAAGGCAGACCGAGTGCGGATGTCCTGAAATACCAAATGTTAGCTTTTGTGCATCTTTGCGATAAGTCGGGCGTGGCAGAGCCGAGAGGATACAACTTACCGATATTTTCCGCTCAATTTCCCGGACTGAGCGGTCCAGCTCCCCGGCAATCATTTGCTTCTTATCATTCGGAAGCAGAGCGTATCGCTCGCAGAGATCACCGTCAATGATGCCCTTCATGGGCGCATAGTAGCTGCGGTACATCAAGTGGTCTCGGCCCGCGAGTGGGGGGTCCTCGGCCCGGAGGTGCTGCTCTAGACTCTGGAAAAAGTCTGCGTCTTCTCGGGTCACGAACGGAATCAGAACGCCAATCGTGCCCATGAGTCCGCTCCACAGCAGAACGTCCTGGCCTCCGACCACCAGGCTGGTCTTGGTAATGCTCGTTGGGATATCCTGCGTGTAGAGGTGGCACATCAGGTCCAGGCGATGAGAGGTTCCGTGAAGGTAGCTTCTTGCGTTGAGCAGATGAAGCCCCGCTGGCTCCTCGTCGGCCTCCTCACTGGCCTTTTGCGGCGCGCGTACGATGAAGATGTTGCCGAACTTGTCTCCTCCAGCCGTGGTCTCATAGTCCACCATGGTTGAACAAGTTGTCCACCTGGCAACGGTATCATCCACAAAGGGAATGAGCTTATTCGTCTGCTGCTTGAAGACAACGTAGGTTATGCCCTGCTGCACGTCGCCAACGACAATTCGGTTGCCCTGTGCATTCAGCGAGACGATCTGCTGCGGTGCCACTTCGGCTTGAGACTTTCGCAGCAGCTGTCGCATGCCGAGGTCGTAAATGCGAAGCATCTTGCCGATACCAACCAACACACGCCCCTGGAAAGGTATCATGGCCATCGGAGGCTCCTCCACTTTGGTCTTGTGAATGAATACTAGGCCCCTGCCGTCGCGCTCGAACCGGTAGATATGGACGAATGCGTCAGAGAAACTGCGAGGGTTCACGACCATATCTTTACCGGTTCCAACGACCAGGAAGGTTTCGTTCTCCTGACTGGCAAACGTAACGATTGCCACACTGACCGCAGCCTCGTTTTCCTCTAGATCTATCCTTTGCAGGACCTGGCCATCTTCGGCCAGCGGGTCGACAACACTGATGCACGAGGCCCAGCGTCGGTTGCCTCTGGGATGACCAAACTCTTCGGGGGGGAGAACCTTGCTGTCCCCATTGACACGCGCTGGATCTGCGAGCAACTTGGCGCAGAGGTCCGGAGAGAGCGTGTGATTATCCGCCTCAATCACATAGAAAAGAGGTTGATCCGGATGCTTCACCATCTTCTTCGGCGTGTAAGTCAAGGGAATGGAGCTCTGAATCAGAGTATCTCCCAGCCGGTCGACGGAGAAAATTCTAAAGACCATCAGTTTCTGACATGACAATGATTCTTCAACATGCAACCAAGAAGAGAGAGTGTGCCTTTCAGTAGGAACAATTGGAAAAAATGCGTAATAAGAACCTCATAGCCTGTAGGCTTGGATCCCATTTCTTCATCATTTTGGCAAGATAGGAAAAAGGTGGAAGATAAAAGAACATCACTTACCGTAGAGTTTGCCCCTGAATACCCACAATGCCTTCTTCGCATTGCTCGCTGGTGAAATTCCAGCCCCATTCCAGATCGACGTAGTTGAGAGGAGTGACAACAAAGGTCTTGGTGATGGGATCAGCATATCCAAGCCACGGTCGAGAACTGAGACCAAGCACACACGTCCGTCCCTGGACTGTGACTTGAAATAGTCTCACTTGCTTCGGCCCCAAGAACTTCTGCCGTGTGTCGGTTAATTCGCCGGTGACCTCGTCCAAGACCGTCCGTAAGTAGACGCCCGAGTAGAGGCCGATGTGTAGGTAGAGCGTGGAGCCGCCTGATGAGGAGTCTTCCATGGAAATGATGGCAAGGGAGGTGGGTGCCGCGGTTAATGCTTGGACCGACTTATTTTCGAGTGTAGACTCTGGATCGAGACTCAGAATGCGGACTGTGCAGTCGTCACAACCAACAGCAAGGAACGAGCTTCGCAGTCTGCCTTCGGGGACTTCGCCCAGGCTCAAGCAAGTGACCGTTCCAAACATCTCCTTCTTCTCGTCATATTCGGCCAGAGAACCGTCATCGTCCATCTCGAAGTAGACGATTTCACCGGAGCTCAGAGCAATCGCGACTTGGTGAGCGTTGGTGGATGCGGCCACAATAGATCGATGCTGAGGAGCATCCCACTGATTGACCTGTCCATTGCGGATATGTCTAATACCCTTGGGATGGACTTGAATCAAACCATCTTCGCCGAGCAACTGGGCAGCCAGCGTGGGGACACTGGTAAGGAAGCCGGAGTCGCTGACTTCTTCCACCGTCTCTCCGATGCTGAGGACAAGAGTTCCGTTGGTGAAGGAGAGGACAATGTACGCATCATACTGTTCATTTCGGTTCAGCTTCAGCGTCCAAACGGCAGAAGGAATGCCGGGAAGCTCGGAGGACACAATCTCATTAATCTCGAGTCCGTGCTTTAGCGTCCGGAACGTGCTGCGAGCACCGTTGCCGCAGATGGTGTAGATCTGAGGTGCGTCTTCGCCCGTCAGGTTGGCAATCTTGCAATCAAGAAGAGGGTTCATGGATGGGATGCTCTCTACGAGCACCAAGTTCTCCAGTGGTCGCGGATAGAAGTAGACAGGATCATACGAAGCCTGTGCGTCGACGGGAAAGTCGTCGCTGGTGAACTCCAACTCCTCATCATCGTCTCCGAGCTTCTCAAACTGGTAGAAGGAGAAGTTTCCGAATTGACTGGCAACATAGAGGAAGCCGCTCTTGAGGATGCAAAGGCTGGCCGCAGGTGGGACCGTATCGAAGTACTTGATCTTGAGCCTTCTGACTTCGCCCGTGGTGTTGCCTTCGTCATCCTCCACCATATCAATAGTGACCTTGAACATGTCGCCGTCTTCTGTCTGTAGCAGAAAGAAGAAGGCGCCTGCGCTTCCCTTCAGCTTGTGCATGACACCGGAGATGATAGTGCGCTTCCTTGACGGGTCCTCCGTTGCGCCTCGACGACGGGGAATCGGCACTCGGAAGGCTTCTTGATTGGAGTGACGGTAGGTGATGTTCTCCTCGCCGCAGACCAGGACGCCGCTAGGGCCATCGTTGCCGCCAGGCACCTGAAACAGCAGCGAGGCAGTTGAGTCTACAGGCTCTGACCACTTCCTCACGACGTGATTCAGGCCGAGATCAAGCTCATAGTAGACCAGCTGGGTTTCTAGGTCCCGCAAAGCCTCCCCAGTAGAGTCTTGGTCTACCTCCGTGTAGTCGATCTCCAAGGCTGCAAACACGGGGTTGGCGTACCCCACGTCCAGTGCCACCATGGAAATGACCAAGACACCAGGCTTGTGGGCCTCCAGAGGCGAGGAGATGGTGAGCTCCGCCTGCGAATTTCGATTGAGCACATAGACGAGCTTGTTCTTCTCGATAGAGGCGATCAGACACGCGCGTCCCTTGGGATCGCAAGCGAGGTATTCGCCAGGGATGACTCTCCGCACGCCAGACTTTCCAAAAGTCTCCAGATGCAGCTTGCTGAACCGGTTCTCTTTCGGGAGATACTCAATGATTGTGATGCGACCAGAGTCAGTTGCCAAGATCAAGTAGTCTGCAGCATGGTATTAGCACATTGCTTCTGGAAGGTGGACAGATATCCACTCTGTTGGAACTCGTGTTGGCTTTGGTGGGGCGCGTTGTAGAGGCTCTTTTTTCCTTCACCATCACTATGTGGCACTCCAAGAAATGGGGAGTTGGGTCAAACTCACCCTTGTTGCTGCCCGCCAGGCGGAAGGCCGCCAGGGACCTGATGATACCGAAGATGTCGTGAGACAAAACGGTAATGACCTTTCCCTGCGAGGGGTCCGGCCGCAGGAGAGCCAGCCGTGACCCAGCACCCGTGATGATCAGCTGCTCCTTGGTGCCCGCGAACTGACCCAGGACCGCTTGGACGACATTGGTTGGCGGCTGGATCGTCAGCGAGTAAAGGAACATGTTGGAAGTGGTCGCCATGTTCCCGACTGGGCGCAGTCAAGCCTGCGCGGCTCTTTAGAAGCTTGATCGTGCCGATTGAGCTGCTCAGTCGCGTGCGGGAGGCGGTTGTTGTGTGTGGAAAATAGAATGGCGGAGCTTGGGAACTGAAGCTTAAAACTTTGGCGAAGCGGACCGGGGCCATGGAGTAACGTTAATGCGGGCAGTGAGCGCAGGTGGTGTGAGGGTGGTCCGAGCTCCCTGCAAAATGCGTCCGCCCAGCTCTTTATACATGAGGCGACAGGCATAGCGGGGGATCTCAGCAACGTCCATTCGAGTCAATCAGGCGAGACAATGGAGCCTGCGCTGCGACGAGCGGCTCACAGCCTGTGCGGGCGCTGCTCGGCATCGCTGCGGAGGCAAATCACCGCCGGGGGAGCGCTGAAGCCGTGGGCGCAAGTGCCGATCCGGAGCGTCCATTCGTGCAAGTCGGCAGACACCAAGCGGACGATTGCGGCGTCCAAGTTGACGACATCTGCTCGCGAGTACTCGTCTGAGGCTTCTGCGGCAGGAAAAGCTGCGCCTTCTACGCTTCGTCTCAGTCAGGATGACCTGTTCCATCCCTTTTCCGAATCGCCAGTCCCCGAATTCCGGCGCCGAGCTGCCTTCATGCGACAGCATGCATACTGCCCTCACCCAGACCACAAGCATGCGAGAGCCCCGATCGATGCGTCAACCGTTGGCGATGCCGCTCCGGCTGCTGGAGGAGACATGCCTCCTGCGAATGTGGACTTTGAGTGCCCTGATTGTGGCATTGCCGTGTACTGCAGCAAGGAGCACTGGATGGACGACTACGAAAATCACTTGAAGATCTGCGACACCCTCCGCCAAATCAATGAAGACGAGCACGATCTCCGGTCTGGCAGAGTGTTCCATGAGGGCAATCTCCCCGACATCCAAATGGAGAATGCTGCGGTTAACATGACGAATTGGGATACGTTCATGTACACCCGAGAATTCGAAGCTGTAGACTCGGACCGATCCATGAGGCAAATCACTCGACTTCTTACGTATCCGATTACCATTGGCAGTGTTCTTCACGAGCTGAGCCCCTACAATATCCAGAAGGGAGGGCGTTTGACGGTCGAAGGACTGAAGAGCTTCAGCGGTAAGTGAAGGGAGCCCAACACTGGCTGTGTAGGACACAGACTAACGTGAAGTGGGATCCTAGCTTTGAGATATAACCTGCACATACCCAGATCTGGACGTGGTGCTGGCGTCAATCAGCTTCGCCCGGAGCCCCCGCCAGTGAGGCTTTTCATCCTCGGCGCACGAGCCGAATCGTCTCTTCCCCGACCGATATGGGTGCAGCTGGCTCATCTGTTCCCCGAATCACGATTGCACCTCATCTTCATCGGACCGGAGAGCATGGCCAACCGAGATGACGAGTTCCCATTGCCTCCACGCACGCCCTCGAACCCATTCGGCACCGTGGTGGAGGACCGGGTGTGGTACAACATGAAAATAAGCACCATTGTGGACTACTACCACACCATTCACAAGACAGGCTATTTTGCGCCTTACGATCCCTATTTCGACTGCTTCGTCCTGTTCCACCCCGGACTTGGCCACCCTGCCAGCAGCCATGACTGGGAGGAAACCTTGCCTTTGCTGTTGGAGACCAAGGTGCCAATCATCAGCACAGGGTATACCGATGTCGACGTAAAACGTGACGTCGAGTGGGTGAAGAAGAAGTCAGGAGGGGAGTTTGACATGCTGCTGGAACCTGGAGAGAACATCTTCCGGAGTCTGCGATGGGATCTTGATGACATGGACCCTCAGGATATCACCTGCGGTAACTGGGGCGTCTGGGCATTCCGAGGAAAGAGGTATGTTTTGGCGTAGTTTTAATATGTCTGTTCATCTCAGTTGGCTGACAATCTTGACAGATACGAGACTACCACACGAGATCTCTAAGAAGAAGGAGGAAGAAAAGACAGAGAACAGCTGGGCTCTGCAGTGGTAGCTTGGATTCTACTGGACGTCATGGTATAAAATGTGTAAATTTTCCACGAGGAATGTACAAAGTACGGTTGTATGTGTAGAGGCACCTCTCCAATGTACTATATAGGTATCTAAGGGTAGAAGGAAGGAAAAAGAATGAGACGATAAAGGCTCATGTCGCATCAATACCTTAGGCATATGGTTGTCCTTTCTTGTCCACCTACCCAGGCATCAAAGGTCCAGCTGCAAGAGGTTGAAAGGCCGTGCTGCAGCTGTCACTGCAAACGCCCTGTAAGCAATCGCTAAACGCGCTGTCTTCAGCGCCTAAGCGAGCAGCGACTCGCCTGAACCCACCTGATGCACGTGTGGGGGGCTCGTGCAGGTGCAGCAGCGTCAGACCGATCCATTCCAACTGCATGCGAACCCCAGACCTGCGACCCAACAGCGACCCAACTTAACCTCGACGACGTCCAGCCTCTTTTTGCCGCTTCCATCCCCTTCCTCGTCACCGCTGTTCCGCTGCTCTCCGCGCCTCTCGAGTCTTCGCCGTCATCCATCGCCTCTTCGATCCCGCCTCTTGCAGCGCGCAATGATCCTCAGACGACGCCGCTCGACTCGCCGGCCATGAACGCCGCCTCCGCTTCAGCTCCCCTCGCTCCCAGAGCCCCGACGAGGCCCAAACAGGCGGCCGTCTCTCCGCCTCCCGAAGCCGGTGCCGGCAATACCGCAGATCGCCGGAGCAACCGTGCCGCACCCATCGACCCGCTGTCGGACCGGGCCACGCTGAACCTCGTCCGCCGGACGCTGTGCCCGCAGCACCTGGGAGACAAGGCCCGAGATGCCCAGCCCGCCCTCGAGGACCTGCTGCCGCCGCTGACGAGCCGCAACGATGTCGACCTGCAGCTGTACGCCTTCCTGGCCATCATCATGCGCGACTTTGTCCAGAGCTGGTACGGCAAGATCACCACCGACGAGACGTTTGTGCCTGAGATTCTCCGCATCATAGCACACTGCACCACGGCGCTGGAGCAGAGGTTTAGGAAATTAGATCTCGAGAGCTTGCTGCTGGATGAGATTCCGGAGCTGCTCGATAAACATGCTACAGGCTAGTAGTGGTGTGGCGATACCCTACGGTTTTGGATCTGCCACTGACCGGGTCGCAGCTCGCCGTGTGGCCTCTCGGTCTGCCTTTCAACCGTCCGTGGATGCTGATCCCCGAGAGGTCTATCACTCCATATTCCCCTTGCCGTTCCTCTCCCCGGTACCTCGCTTGGGTAATGGGACAGCCGTGGAGCTGCAGCGGCAGAATGAGGCGACGTATCGCCAGCTCCTGGTCCAGGCCGTTCTGGCCATCCTGCTGCCGACTGAAGATTTGGAGAACCCTTGTCTGACGGCTCTCGTGGAGCAAATCTTGTCCGAGCTCATCATTGGCAATGTGATTGCGGGTAAAGCATCCCAGCCATGGCTGCTCTACGAGGCCATTTGCATATCCGCAAGGTCATTGGGCGAGCAGAAAGCCAGAACCAAAGCGAGGATCGTGACTGGGACAGACCAGCCGTTGCCGTTATCATCGGACCTCGGCCAGGATGCGGCCAAGTCGCCGAAGTGGACGGTCCACGGGGTATTTGTCCTGATTATTCACTTAGGCATCCTCTTCTTCAACGCAGTCAGGTTCATGGCGGGTATATTGGCGGATTCTATATCCTTGCCGCCTAGAACGGCGCTTCATCTCGATGAGGAAGCCGCTCACGACATTCACGACGACGACAAACGACGACTGCTATCCACGGATACGAACCTCGATCGGGCCAAAGTACCTGTACTTTCCTTCAAGCTCTGGTCATGTCTCGGAAACCTGATTGAGCTAGAGCAGCGGAAGCCTTGGCTGGGTGGCTTCATATCGCTACTACGGACGGCGGCCGTCAATGGGCCATGGCGCATTGCGGGGCTTGATGGCCCTCTTGACAGGTAAGATACGCAAATTTCCTTGTCTGATTGATGGATTGTCTTGGCTTCATAACCCTCCCCGATACCCTTTCATTCACACCCCTGGTCATCTGTCGAATTTACTCGTCATCTCGCATCTCTTTCAAGTCACTGGACCTCCTCCACCTCCTGGCCTCCAGCGAGTGAACTTCCAGAGCAGGGTTTCCTTCTAGATGGGCCGTGACTTAGTCCGTTACCGTGTCTCCATGGCATGTTACAAGTTACATTTTGCGCATACTCTTGCCCCGGAACAACGCCCTTGGGAGTCTATCTAGTAGATAGGTACTCCTTCGACGAGAGGTTCAATACGGCGAATGGCCATCCGGACAGGGTTGCGAGGAACGGCGCAATTTGCAAGCCCACGGCCACACCACACCGAGCAATTCTAGATCTGGGCTGCTAGCTCCTGGGCGGGCCAGCCAATTGAAGCGCGGGAATCGCCCTTTGGTCTCCGATTGCTCGAAATTGTTGCGCCAACCTGGGCCACAACAGAACGACCCGTCCATCGAGAAGCCTTCATTACGCGCCGGCCTTCAACAAGGGGGGTGAAGGCAATCAGCTACAAGGCCAAAGCGGGCCAGGACCCTAGCCGGCTAGTTTCCCACGACAAGATGGTGTTGGATGGGCAATCCCTCTGGACTCACATCACCCGCCCGCCCCGAGCCGCGCCACCTCCAAGGAAGCCATCTGCTGTCCGTTGGGCCGATTTCCCCCAAAGCAGGCAAGGCCTCATGGTGCCTGAGCGTGTCGATTCGTCTTGTCACACGGATAGAGGGAGATCCCGTCTCTTCTAGCGACTGATCCGCCGCGCGTGGCGCTCGACGAGTTGATCCCACGACCGCTAATGGCACGCATGTCACCTGCTTCTCTTCTTCCGCCGCCTCGTTGCAGAAGCTGAGGTTCGCTGCGTCAATGGCTTGAGGAATCACACGAATTCGACCTGTTAGGAACGAACGGCCCTTGACGCGAGGTCGCGCTTATGCAAGGCGCCCTTCGGGGACGACCCGCGAGACTCCTTCGCCTCCGTCCTCGCCAACGACCGGACTTCTCCTGGCCGTGCCGCATTATCTTACCGACATGGAACGCGACACATCGATTTCCTCCCAATGCCCATTGGCAGCCTCCTGTTGCACTATGAAGACCCAGCGGACACACATCGGAGACGGTCCTCCTTTGCCTTCCCCGCACGCAGCAAGACTCCTGTCTGGCCATTCAAACCTGGCCAACCCGAACACCATGAATCATGGACTGCCTCTTCTGCACCTCTGGTCTTGACCTTGGTCCATGATCACATGTACCTCCTCTGCCACCCCTTGAGAGATCGGAACCCAGGTTATCCTTGACAGACGTCGTCCCTTTTGGCGAGCTAACTGCCAACAAATGGCTCTTGATGCTAACGATTCTCTCCCACTGCCTCTTCATCCCCCCTACCCACCACATAGCATCCACTGCCCCTCTCCCTTTGAATCTCGCTTTCCATCCCCACTCATAACGGGCGGAGCCGATGGAAATGCCTCTCTTTCCCTCTCTTTTAGGGCTCGTTTTTTGCTCTATGAAGGAACTAACTAAGCTAACCAATGGCCCTTTTGCTTTTCCCGTCGGCTTCTGTAGACTCCTTTCGCATCATATCCGAGCTCTCTTCGACTCTTCTCATCTGCCGCCCATCCTTCGGTCGCTCCGAGGCGCCTTGTTTCCCAACAATAGCCTCGGCACGTCCAGCCTGGTACCTCCCCAGTCGGAGGAGGAGCTGCTCGCTCTTCGCCGCAGGGCGGCTGGCGCCATTCTGGGCCTGGTCCCCGCAAGCGTTGCCCGCGTGTACTTTGGGCGTCGGCTTTGGCGCTTGGGCGGGCTGTTTGACCCTGGCGAAGACGTCGGATCGTCGTCTGCCGCGGCTGACGAGCAGGACGGCGACGAGAGGATTTTGGACGAGCTTGAGGGGCTGCTGGACGTTGTTGTTGGTGATGAGTATTGTAACAAGCATCTGATGTACAGCGCGTTGGAGCTGCTTCTCGTGAGGCTGATGCCCGAACTAAGCGAGAAGGGTGTTGTGGAGCTATGGGAAGAGAGACTTGGCTAAGACGTGTAAGCACCTGTGAAGAATATACGGATACTGTACATACATTCAGAGACCTTTTGGATCGGTAGTTGGGGGGTGGCATAGGCGGAGCTTCCTCTCTGCGCATATACTAACACCGAGTACATGCAGTACTTGTAGATATCGCCCGCAATACAACTTCGTGCTAAAGTGTAGTGTATCAAAGCTTGAGCCTTTCTACCACCCCCCTTGCCCTTTCTGGGCCCGCGTCTAGGCAAACACCTGTTCCCTGAACTTCCCTCCCTAGGGGATGGAAAACCCCATCGACAGTGTTACCGGTACATGCTCTCACTTCCAAACACACAAGACACGACCTCAAAATAAGGCCCATCTAAATGACCCAAAAAGGACGGGGATTAGCCGGTAACGTGAAATGAAAAGAGCAAGTAGATAGATGCCGAGGAAAATTATGTCCCCATATGGGCTCCTCCCCCCCTGCTACCCCGAGACCCTCTTTTGGTCAATCTCCCGTCGTGTGTGCCCGTAGTGCATGGACGAAAGGAAAAATACAAACACATTTTTTGGCAGGTACTCCGTAGTATATTGTAGTGCCTTTAGGGTATGGGAAAGGAAAGAAAAGAAGAGAAGAAAAGGAAACAAAACGCATGCTTCTCCGCGAGGAGTGTGGTGCCGAAAACAAGGCCCTTGTAGATCATTTGGTTTTTTCGAACTCGTCTTGTTCCCTTATCCCTATACCCGTACCCTCCCATCCTCCAGTAAGATTTGATCGCGATATACCAAGGAAAACATATGAATGGGGAACTGTTATAACCCAAGGAGAAGCTGATGAGAATCAAGAAGCTGTGTGAAGCTGCGGAAAAACTGCAATATGCTGTTTTCTTCACTGCATGAAGTGGTGCCTAAACAGTGCCAGATGGAATATTTGTCTCTCTCTGTCTCAATAACAAGAAAAAAGCCCGGATCCACGTCGGGCCTGAGATAGGAAAGAAAACGATGTAAAGAAAAAGCAAAGGCCGGGTGTAAGAAGATATCAAAGCTGCAAGCATGCTCAGGAGGGTTGTGTGAAGCAGCGGGCAATGCCTTCCATGGCTGGTGATGTGTTCAGGAGAAAGGAAAAGTCATCGCACTGGTTCCAGAGGGGAGCCAGATGGAATAATAATGAGTGGTGTGAAAGCAATGAAATCAGGTTTTATGCTGGTAGATCTGTTGCCAGATAAAGTCGCCTTTCTTTTTTTAGTTGTAACCCCTTTTCCACCCATTTGAGTCTCTTTCCCACATGGGGAATCGCTTCCGCATGTGAGATGTCGTAATGAGGGCCTCTGCATTCATTCGAAATAGACCGTATCACAGCGTGCTGCCAGTCCATGGCTCAGACCCATCCTCTCTTGTGCTTAGGTCTAGCCAGTGCTGCCGTCTTCCCCCCTATTTGTTTATTGATTTGATCCGGGAATGCTCCAAGAGGACCTGTAACGCCGGTGAGAAGGAAGAGAACATCAAGTAAAAGAAAAGAAAGCAAGCAAGGACGAAAGAAAAGCTCTCAATAATGGATAACTTTAAACAAGAAAGTGAAAAGGTAGGTGTTTGAGGGATTGCGGTAGATCTTGAAACAGGTTCAGTATCGTCATCATAATTCTGACATCGCTGCCTCGGCCAGCGATTGGATTTCCCCATCATCGCCTTCAGGTATTCTCGACAGTCCTCCTATGGAAGGACGCGTACTCTGATGTTGATGCAATTGCAATTTCTTGGTAAGCTGAACAATGGTAGCATATTCGCCTTTGTCGAACGGACCGTTTGGCGTCATGCTATGAAGGTAGCTTAGCAGCGTTTCTGCGGCACGTCGAGCATCCTCTGGCGTCGGAGATGTTGGTGACGAGTCGGCAGTATGGGACGATACCGAGCTTGTGTTTGTGGAAGGATTGTTTGACCGCGCAATCATACTTGAGTTGCTGCTACTGCGGCGCAAAGCTGGTGGCGAAGATACTGTTGTGTCCAGCGTGAAGGGAGTATTCCGAACGTCGTTTGTCGGCGACTCAAGCGCTGAAGATGATGTAACGGCAGATGTATTTCGAGGAGTCAGCGGTCCCCCACTCGTATCTTGGTGAACACATTCGATATTCAGGGAAGGGAAAGTATTGCTTCTCTTCCCATGGTGTTGGAACTCAGGGACTGCCGGTTGTATATGGAGACTGTTTTGGAATGTCCCAAGGTTGGGATCGGGCGAGAAGTGAAAGGGCGCGGTTGGGCTCATCGTGCCGCCCGCAAATGAAACGCTTGGATCCCTCATATCGCCTGCCAGCGAGGTAGAGGAGTGCGAACCCGTATGTCCGTACTGGAAATGAAAATCATGACCTTCAGCTTGTAAGTCCTCGTCACTGCGGCTGGCAGAAAGAGGCGAAAGCTGCTGAGTTGGAGAGACGGGGGAAATGGTAGTGGTTGTCTTATCCCCTGGGAAGTGTGCAATAGCTGTGGACATGGTAATACGGTCTGGGATGTTCGTCTCGGAGGCCCGACGCATGAGCCGACCAGCCCCTATACCGTGTTTCTGCTTGAACTTGAGAAGCCAGTTGCTGTTGATGTTAGTTAAGCTTCTGTCTTGGCTGCCACTGGCGCGAGCAAAGAGCCTTGCTTGTTCGATTATTTCCTCGTCTTTGACCTCAAAGCCACGTTGCTGCTGTCGGCGGACGTAGTTGCTGAGTGTCCGATCAAAGTCGGGATGTTTCCCCTTCAGACGCTTGAGAGCTGAGCTATCTGGCTCCGGATCTTGCTTCAAATATTGGTCTTTGTGCCTCAACACCTTGGATACCGTGCTTGGCTCAGATGTTAGCTGATCCCAAGGTATGGATAGGGGTGGATGACCGAAGCGACGTCTGGTGAACCTACCTTCTCTCGACACCAAACTTTGCGCCAATGTCTGCCTGCCTAGTGCCTGGGTTATCTTCGTGATATTGACACATGGCTCGCTTTTGCTCTGCGCTCAACGTCTTCCTTGCTTTCTCATGGTGCACAGGGGGTCTCGGCGGCTCAACTGGGGGGAGGCTGGATGCCGGTGCGATGGACAGCGGAGGAGCAGAGTAGCTCCCCGATGGGGTCGGGTTCGTTAATTGGCTGGGCCATTGTGTATTGAGCATCGGTAGTTGGTGATGGCCCATCAGCGGTGCGGGCTGTATCAGTTGATGTGTCGTATGTTGAGGAATTGATGGGGGAATGGGCGGAGGCATTCTGCTGAGCGATTCTGATGGCATCCCGTGCGATATGAATCCGCCAAAGGTGGCGCCATATTCGTTCAGAGGACTGTTTCCATACGGACTCTGGCTATACGGACTGATGCTCGCCCAGTGGTCGCTGGTATTATACCCAGCTCCGTTGCTCTGCACCATGGTAGCGTCTTGACCCAAGCTGGCAGAGCCGTGAGCAGCAGTGTTCATTGTATGTATTCCTGGAATCTAGTGGCCCAGTCTATCGCTGGGTTTTGCTGGTTGCTGAAAAACTGAGCAAGTCAGCACTTGCCAAATAGTGTCTGCCAGAGCAGAGAGAGGAGGAGGAGAAGAAGGGCAAGACAGAGACGGAACGAGTGGGGGGTATTATCTTTCATCCGTCAGCGCAGAGACAAGATTCAAACTTTGTCTTGGGCCGTCATCAGCGAGCCGATAGTGGTAGTAGTAAGTCAAGCATGGGTATCGGGCAGCATTTGTCGAGAAGCAAACAGGAAGCATACGAACCTCATGGATAATGTATACGCGGGAATGGCATAGCCCTATCTTCTTCCTCGGGGGACGACGAACAAGTCTGTAGTGGCGAAACAAGGAGGAACGCAAATAAACTTGAGATGCTCAAATATGACTGCACAACAAACAAAGGATGACAAGACGCTGTGATGTATAACTTTGCAAATTGTCTGAAGAGAGAGAAAAGAGAGAGTCAAGACGGTGATAGTGAAGAGTGAAGTCTCGGTGACTAGACCTCTGGATGAGGGGTGTTCTGCTGGATAATGTATTGCTACTTGGCCACCTCTGTAGAACAGCGGCCAGGAGCAAGCAGGAAGCAAGAAACACACCTGTCCAGGAAAGCCCTGCTTCTCACGTCACTTTAACTACTAAAGACCCGCCGGTGGACTCTCTTCCGCGCGGTAACGGCCTGGTGTGAGACAATGACGGCAGCTTTCTTCGCCGTTACTCGCGGCCTCGTGCTCTCGTGGGGGTGAAAATACAGACTGCGGAGAAGGGAAACGACTCATGTCAGCCCTGGGGAGGAGCAGAATGCAGCAGCAGCAGAAGAAGTATTCGGACTGGTCGAGGGACGGTGATGCATCTAGGATGATAAACCAAGTACCGGCCCCGGACCTGGCTGGCAGTACGGGGGGAGTATGTACATACTAGAAGCAGTCGCACCGCGTGCTTGTCTGTGCGGCAAGCGAGTCCGTACAAGATCTGACAAGCTGCAACAGGCCGATACTGTTGGTCCAAGAGACGGCAAGCTCGGTGGTTTGCTGCAGACGAGCAAGTGGCCCGCCCACCAACCCAAGTGCCATGCTAGGTCTACCAAGTCCGGGCTAGACTAGGGTATCCAAGCAATATCATCCCAGAGGCGTACGGAGTACAAGAGTGGCTCGTTGTATGTAGCTGTACTCCATATGATGGGCTGCCTGGGGAGACGCTGAAGCCGGAGCGCATTGCCTGCGAACGAAGCGGAACGTTGGCCGTAGAGGCAGGCATGCAGACGCATGCACGAAGAGGTCCTGTACATGTACGTTCAGGGGTTGCCTGCTGCAGGGGTGCCGTGGGGAGGGAGGGGCGTGCGAGTCGGCAAAGTGATGGGCGCCTCTCGAGCGTGTGCCTGTACTGTACATACAGTTCGTACAGGTACAGATCAGTGAGGTGAGCGCATCTGTGCGTGTCAGTCCGGCTCTCTAGCTTGCCTCGCTGCACGTCTGGCGCCCATGTTTGCTCGTAGGGAGACGGCGAGTGGACGGACGGGTGGGATTCCGTCCCAGAAGGGAATGGGCCTGCAGAGCCAGAGCCCGGAAATGCCTGAGGGGTGCCTCTCGACAGGCCCAGACGGGGAACTGGGAGCGGATCATGGATCATAGAGATTGGGCATGATAGGGCAAACATTGACCAACGGGTGATCAGGGCCAGCATGGCCAGAAGAGGCAGCGTCGGCGGGATCGGGGACCTGGTGGACATGGGACCATATGTAGGTACGGGCGAAGCCCACACACCACTGGTGGACGCTGGTCCATTGGGGGCGTCGTTCGCTGCTTGTAAGTGGGAGTTTCGTATCCTGCACGGCTGGCTGCATGATATGTATGCCTGGATGTCTGCAAGGCCTGTAGAGTCTATACAGCCACGAACCAGGAGGAGGAGGAGGGACGAAGATATGAAGAGACGAAGGAACCAAGAGGTAGCATCGAGAAGCCCAAGCGGAGGTGGTGCGACGTCGGAAAAAACATGATTCAGCATTCCGTACCTTCCCTCCGTGACGTCGGCCCAGAAACGCGACAAGAACCATCAACAAGGCCAGGAAGGAGCCAGACGAGGGAGAATGAAACCCCAAAGTCGTCCGCCTCAGGCACACATTTTCGGGCACACTCAGGCACCGTTCAGGCGCTCCTCAGGCACACCACAACACCACGAAAAGAAGCAGGAAATAACCACGCGAGCACGATGCTCCCGATAGCCATGCTCGATGCTAGCACGGCTTGGTGCAAGTTCGCGAAAGCCGCCGCTTCCATGGCCCATGTGGTTGTCCGGGATTGTTCGTTACCGACTGACTACCTACCTGCCTTGCCCGTACAGGTACTCATGCTGCTTGTCATGTAACGCCTGAGGTACGAGTACTGACTGCTGCCAGGGCCTATCACGATTCTGCGCCCCAAGAGCCTGACCCGGCATATTCGTGGGCCGACGACTTCATCAACGGGACTAGGAGACGGTCTTCCGGACAAGTACCCAGGCAGCATTCTAATACTATGGCAAATCCACATCCCGGAGCGCTACAGGTTCCAGTACGAAGCTCTTGTACGCAACAGCAAAGAACCCCGGCTTGAAGAATAAGCAACCTTGATCCCAGTCTCGTCACCACTAGCCACAGTAGAACCCACGCAAACACACCGCGGCAGGGCTTCTACGTGGATAGCACGAGTACGGTCAAGGTATGAGGACTCCAAGCAAGCACAGCAGCTTGATCTTGGGAGACGTTCTGGGATCCCCTCCCCACTCCTGAGCTCATCTCTGTGCGTCCCAAGTCGCCCAAAGTCACAGTCAACAACGCTGCTTGAGCTGTGATAGATGAGGCTTCAACTGCTCGTATAAACCAAGAGGGGTATGAAGTTAAGAGCCTTTGAGCCTGCAGGTCCTGTGGAGCGGCCCGAATCAGCTAGCGCTGTTGTCGCAGATGATACAGATTAACAACGAATCATCTGCCTTGTTCAAGGTATGGGTATGCCCTCATGTACGCAGTGCCGCAGCTGATCATCAAATCAAGCTAACAAACGGTGACCTACCAAGTACAAGTACGAGCACTCCGGAAACGAGTCCAGCCCAAGGTCCAGAGGCACATGCTCAGCCATAACCTTCTCCACATCACCGCCAGGACGTTTATTCGCAATCTTAACCTTCAGACAAATGGACGTGCAAGTTTCAGATATAACCAGTTCCGGAGATTTGAGAGTTGCTCCCCAGATGGGACTTGCGAAGTCAAGTCCAGTGTAGTATTATTACTACGATTACCGGGCACGTCGTCGCACTAATACCACATAGTGCCTGCTTCTTCCAACAGTCCTCTTCTCCACGTTTTCAGCTACGACCAAGTCTTGCGCGCCAAATGATGGTGCCAAAACGGAGTACAGGGGTGGATGATCCCAGCCGCTCGCCGCTCGCCGCTCATCGGAAATGCTTATACGACTACTAGTTGCAAGAAGAGAGTGCAGCCGCTTTATCAACGCCATCTTTGTCGTCCATGTCCGTACGTCGTATAGGCAGGCCACTGCACCTCGTCCAGAGCTTCTGGCCGATTCCAGGTCTCTGAGAGGGTCTGGGATGTGCCATTTGTCGAGACAGGTTGTCATAGCTCGTCCTTGCTGGAGGATGAAGCAGCAATGTGTACGATGGTACGCACATTCAGACAGTCACGCAGACCTCAGAGCTTCACGACTCGTCAAACTGCCGTTGGCTCGTCTCATGCGGATCGTTTCGTACAGGAGTCAAGATTGATAGTGATGTGCAAAATAGCCTCTAGTGTTGGCCTCTTTCGGACTCGAGATTCAAGGCGCGGGAGCGCGGGAGGACCGTCCATATTGACCAGGGCCACACCACTAACCAGCCCATACCTTCTTGAGGTAAATACTTTTGCGAGGTACTACTCCCCTCCAAACCCTGACTTCGTGCTCCTCATAAGCAGGCGGCGTGTTGGTAGTTGTGCAAACGCTAACAGGCTGAGGTGGTGTAATGGTTAGATCTCGACATCGAGGATAACATCGCATCAAACTCACGGAACACTCAACCAACAAGGCATCGTCTGCAAGCTGAGATCTGGAGGCGGGGAATTCCTCAAGCAACCAATCTGGAAACCAGTGTGACTTTACTTCTTCGCCTGGCCCTCTGATATACGGAGTGACTGTATCTTATACGGAGTACGAAGGACGAAGACACCACACCAACGACATTGAAGGAATTGTGTTCGCGTTATTTGTGGGCTTGGCATTTGTGCGCAATATCAACGGCCAATTTACGATGAATCGCCGTTGGGAATAGCAGCATCGCTGCCGGTCAAAACTCAGCCCCTTAGACGAAACCGGACAATGCTGAGACTGTTCATTACAGCACGAGCCTCCTGATCTTCGAACTTTCGGCCACGATTCCATTTGGCACGGCTCTTGATCCGGAATTTTCCTTGCCTTACTGATACCTTCTTCCTCTCGCCTATGTGGCGGGCCATGGAGAGTTTGATACTTCTTCATAACGCACTCGATAAGGAAGCAACAACCCTATTAAGACCAAAGCGAGAGCCTGGACTCCGTATCAAGAACAATATCCTATCGGCAGCGTCAAAGCTTTCAACTCGCATTGAACTTCTCTTATACATACAGCCGGCATAGCGTTGCCCCGGTCACAAAAAGTTTTCGATCCAAGGCCAGGGATGCCCTTGAACTGCGAGCTATGAAATCTCGGCATCTTGTCCTCATCGTGGCTCAAATTGAACGAATACAAGGGGGGCGGTGGCGTCCGCGCCAAGTGAATAGCTTCCGCTTCCAGGCTCTCTTCCAGTTGGCCAATTTCAACCCCTGTCGTTGGCTGGTTGCCGTTGTGTGGAGGTCCGTGCCCAACTTTCAAGCATGGCACTCACTTACATGGCCACCAGAGAGATACTTGTACGAGTAATGGGTACTTATGTACCTACTTGGCAGTCAGTCATAGGGACAATTGTTGGTGCTCTCCACGATGGACATGTCTGGAGACATTCAAGAGTCCAGCACGGTGCTGCACGGCTGCCAACACACATGATACTGCCGGCCTCGAATACCGGGGAACCTCATCCTATCATGCCAGGCCATTCATCCGACTTGTCGGCTTTGAAATGAGTCCTGCCGTATGTTGGATTGAGAGGCAGGTCCAATTTAGGGTCCTCTCGTCAATCTCAAGCTACCACTATCAGCCTTTCCCCCTCCGAAATGGTCTGCCTTGGTCTCTCTGCTAGCCCCTCGTACGATGTGCGGAGTGTGGGAAGCAGTCGAATTACTGGCATTAGTGTGACTAACCCGAAGCCTACGAAGCGCATCGCGGAGCGTCCTCGCCAACCAGACGCCGACGGACTTGACGCGTTCTTGTCCTTAATTGTTTTCTCATAGGCCAACTGACGCAGGCATGAGAGGCATCACCAGCTCTCGACCATCCTTGACTTCGTGGAAGGTACAAGCAGCTTTCTCTCTTTGGGAAGATTGATGATCCAAGTTATACGCGATTCGTTCCAATGAGGTGAGGGCCCTGATATGACGAACAGCGGCGGCCAATCCCGATGAGATCTACCAATGTCCACACTTCAAAACGCGTCCAGGTGCCGGCAAGGTGGATCATGACTGGCTGGGTGTTGATGCACAAAAACAGCCAATCACTCTTCCAATGGGAGCTTGTTACCTCGAAGGAATATTGCCGCGTGACGTCCATGACAAGCAAAACCCTGGCGAATCGGTCTTTTAACGTGTCCCAGTCTCCTCGTGGCGAAATTGCCCGGCGGTCTTGAATGCACATACGTCCTCCCGCGGTATAATCTCGCCGCAACAAAGGTTCTCGAAGGACAGAATTGCAGACCGCATAGCACCTCATAGTCGAGGAGGAGGGCAACACGGAGGTGTCAGAGCTCTCGGCTACCTGACATCATCGCAGCTGCCATGAATGAAGACAGAGCTGGCAGCAGATGGGAATTTCTCGCGTGGTCGTTGCGTGTCCTGCTTGCAACACCTCGTCTGCGGCGCGGCTCGGCATGGACGATATGGATCCCTTGTACGATGCGGCTCCGCGGCGGAGTCTCTGACAGGGAAGGCACCATGAGGTTCTCTCGCACCCAGGCGTCACGATGTCATCTGGCGCATTGCCCGTATGCCGCCTCGACCGGGGACCCCTCGAAAGTTTGGACCTTGCCTCCAGCTGGCATGTCCTTCGTACTCCATGCAGCACCGCATACAAGTGCTGCGTACTTACACCAAGGCTTCGCAAGTCGCTTCTGCAAGGCCTCCATGTATCCAGCAAGGGCAGCAATCTTGTTAGTGTCTTATGGCGGCAGGGCAAACACTGGCCTGTGCCTCATGGCTCTCGTCTCCGTTTTCCGCTGCGGGCGAACTACTCCGTAGTCAGTAAGGACATGCATGAGCCATGCCGCGCGCCGCGCGCTCAACTTTGCTAAACATCCAGGCCGCCGCCAAAACCCTCGTCCCGCGAAGCGTCCGTCCAGGCCAGGCCAGGCCGGGCAAGGCATGGGGAGTGCTAGCAGGCAGCACATGTGCAGACTTGTACTTGTACTTGTCACTGCCACTGCCACTGCGGATGCGATTAACAACTTACAACTACTAAGACCTTGCAACAAGGCATGCAAGACCCTCGCTTTCTACGGACAAGCCCCTGTGGCTCCCCCTCCCATGTCCCGTCTTCTAGGTCGGCCACCAGTGTCAAAATGGCTTTATCTCCACACTCCTTCAAGAGGAAGCGAAACACCACTGGATTCCATGCCACAACCGGGTACTGTACCTCGTACGAATGGTTCAAGTGGCTTGGCCGACGGCGTGCCTTGTGTCTCTGCCTGTAACGATGCTTCCTTGTTGCGTTTTGGCAGCGCAGTATGCCGTCTGGGAGACAAGGGGGGTCTTTTCCCATGCCATACCAAGTCGCCGTCGTTGGCCCACTCTCCAATCTCTTAGACTGCTACTACAACGTTCGGGGGTTGACTTAGACGTCGGGAAGCCAGTGGCATTCCTCCGGCACTTGGCGTCCAGGTGGATCACAGGGAAGGAAAAAAGTCGAGTCGAGAGAGCTCAACATTCAACGAGCAGAAGGGTCACCGCCAGAACCAAAATACTGCGCCTTCCGTAATCAGGTCCCCACCGGCGCCCATCGTTTTCTGGCTCTGGCTTCGTCTGGGCGGCAAGAGGAGCTCTCTGAAAGGCTGGGCTGGAGACGACCAAGGCCCAATACAACTCCCTGGGGCGCCATGCAGCCAGCATCGGCCTCCATATCCAGCGAATCGTTGTGCGGCGTCCCCCATCCAAGAAGGCAACCCTGCGAACTTGCAATTAGCGTCAGGGCTGCAGGTCAAGCCCTTCCCTGACTCTAACCTCAGTTCTCTCAGTCTCGCTCGCTCGCTCGCTCACAGAGTCGCAGACTTGTCTTATTCTCTCTTTTCCGACATCTCACACGCCCCCTCCCCTCCGCTCTTCTTTTCCCCCTCTCCGGGTTTCTCTTCTCGGTGTAGCTCCAAGTCGAGCTGGGAAGCTCTCGTCCGAAGGCTCAAAAGGGACTCTGCCCATCCCCACGCTTCTGTTAGCCTTTCGTTCCATTCTTTTCTGCGAGAGGCGGCCGCAGATCGAGAGGCCCTCGGTTATGCAGGGCCAAAGCACATCCGGCCCCGGGTAATGGGCCGTGGTCCTCAACGACATACTGCTACACATAGTACGTTCAAAATTTCTTCTACTCTTTCCGGCAAGTATATAATATCAGTCACTGGGTATTTGAGTAAAGTACTTTATGTTCGATGGCTGACTCGAGGACGATTCGAGGATATTATTTACCTGCGAAGGCGTGAACTAATGCTTGCTACTGCTTCGCATTTCGCATGGCTGTATTACTGCCAGCGAATAGCTTAGCATTCTTATGACTAGTAGTGTTCCTTACAGATACACGTGCTGCTTATATGCCATGTCTACATACTCCGTACTGGCCCTGTCGATGGTACGCTGGACGGACTTGATTGCTCTGAAGGCTGGGGGAGGGGGAGGGAAATTGGATATTTCTCATGAGTGCAAGAACACAGCATACCGCAAGGTACTGCTACTCACAACTACGAAATACTGCTGCCTCTACTTCCACGGGCTCCCTCCATTTCCACGGGCTCCCAACGGAAGCGGCCTGTCATTTTTCTGTCCCCTCATGGCTACCACTGTCGTTCAACCGCTCTCCCCCCTTCCCTCTTTGTTCCTTTCCTTTGCTCCTTATGTTTTGTGTGTGTCATTTTAGGTATCATTCCTTTTCCTTTCTTTTTGCTGCTGCTGCTGCTGTTTGCTGCTGTTACAGTACTTTGCCGTGTGCACCAGATTCGAGCCCCCAACCTCCATATACGGCCCACCGGAATCATTGCCGCCGATCATCATGGCTCATCCATCCCCTCTCTGACCTGTCGAGTCGCGCATTCCTGCGCATTGGCCGTTGGAACCGTTTTGCTTCGTGCAATATGGCGCATCAATGCCGAACTGCTGCCGCCGTCCCATCCCCTGCCCGATCCCCGGTCCCTCGTCCTAGCCAGCAATTTCTGCATAAAGTGGGAAAGAGAATCAGATAGAATACCCTCCATCCGCACAGCGTCCATGCTTTCTGGAAAGGAAGTTGTCTGTTTTCTGTCCACTCAGGCGACAGAGCCGGAAGTCGGGACGCGGCTTCGCGGAAGGATGCGGATGACAGTCTCCTAGGTTTGCGCGGCACTCGAGGAGCCGGATGAGTGCGGTCGTCTCTCCTTCATCCGGCGAACTGCCCATTATGGCTTTGGGCCTTGAGATTGTTGATCATCGCTTGATAATGGTCACTGGTGAAGACTGATTAGTCCTTGCGCATTCTGAATACAGACGCGAATCCTGAATCTCATGCTCGAAGATAAGACGTAGAGTGAAGAGCGGCGGAGCATCATTCGAGCCATATCACGCTTCTTCGCAGTTTGGCTCGGCAAAAAGCGAAACCGAGGCGGGAAGGTAAAGGGGGCAGAGCTTGGGCCAGAGTGCACTTACCAACATCCTCGTCTTCCAGCTCATGGGCCAACCCGACCCTCTGCGGCTGATGCTTCACCGACTTGCCATACACAATGGCTGACTTGAACTGTTCCACAATGCTGCGGTGAATAGCGTTACACTTATCGTTGCGTAACAGAGATGTTAGCCTTGTTCAAGACAGATTATTTGTGACGCAGAGATAGTCAAGGGAGGGGTGGCCTGGCCTGGCCCTCCCTCTCCCCCAAGGGTGTTCCCTTCCTCCTCTCTATGCGGCTTGATTGGGGGTTACTCACGAAATCTTCCACGGTGCATCTGTTCGCTCTGAGTACGACGGGGGCTGAGTAGTCGGGCTGCCTGCCCTTGGGCTTGGTGTAGACTCGTTTCAGGTTCAGCTTCTCCCACATGGCCTCCATGAGCTCGTCAATGTTCCATCCGTGCTCGGAGCTGATGGGGACGGCGTTAGGGATTCGGTAGAGCAGGTCGAGCTCCTCGATGCTGATGGAGTCGATTTTGTTGAGGCAGTAGACGACGGGGATGTAGCTATTGCGATGATCGGATCAGTCACATGCCCTACATATTTTTTTTTGCTTGGGGCATGTCATCATCACATGCCATCACCTCGACTCACCTTCGGCTTTTGGCCTCAATCACATCAATGAGATCGTCAATGGTGGCGTCGCACCGGATGGTAATGTCGGCCGAGTTGATGCGGTACTCGCTCATGACGGCCTTGATCTCGTCGTGGTCAATGTGCGTGAGGGGCTGGGTGCTGGTGATGTTGAGGCCGCCCTTGTCCTTCTTCCTGAAGGTGATGTTGGGCGGCTGCTTGTTGATGCGGATGCCGAAGCCCTCGAGCTCGGCCTCGATGACTCGCTTGTCCGTCAGCGGCTTGTTGACGTCGAGCACGATGAAGATGAGGTGGCACGTCTTGGCGACGGCGATGACCTGGCGACCTCGTCCGCGGCCGTCCTTGGCTCCCTCGATGATTCCGGGAAGATCGATGATTTGCAACGGGGCGCCTGCACATACGGTCAGCCTTTGTACTTTCTTCTCTTTCCCTTCTTAGTCTTCCCTTTGTTGTTCATCCCAGATGAAAAGAAAAGAACAGACAAAAGATAAAAGCAAGACAGGGAAACGCACCATTGTAGATGACTTGTCCCGGCACCGACGTCAGCGTCGTGAATTCGTACGCGGCCGCCTCCGAGTGCTGGCCCGTCAACCTGCTCATGAGCGTGCTCTTGCCGACCGAGGGAAAGCCGATGAAGCCGATACTGGCGACACCCGTCCTGGCCACGTCGAAGCCCGCGCCGCCACCACCGCCGCTGCTGCTGGGGGTGAGCAGCTCGCGCTTCAGCTTGGCCAGCTTGGCCTTGAGCTGACCCAAGTGGTAGGACGTTGCCTTGTTCTTTTGAGTCTTGGCCATCTATTGCGACAAATAGAATCGTCAGAATCCTGCTCGTTTTCCCCCTTCATTCCTCATGCGATCGCCGGTTCCTGGAGATGGGGGTTCCGTTCGTCGCTTGGGAGGGTGTTTCTTCGGTGCGGGGAGACATACCTCGGCCTCGATCTCTTTGATCTGCAAGTGACGTTGATGTTAGCCATGTCAAGATCAAGTTGCAAACAGTTTCGAAGTCGCAAGCTCGTAAGGGAAGCGAACGTGACGATGGGGGATATCATTCGTACCTTATCCACGGTGGTCGACATGATGCCGGTATTTTTCTTCCTCTCTTTGAATCAGTTTAATTCCCAATCCTGCTTCCGCTAAATTCGTCGCGACCCTCTTGTCTATGCGCGTCTCAACTCCCAACAATTCGTTTCGTCGTGAAATCGCTCTCGTAAACGGGGGTGTGAGAAAATAAGAGGTGGAACGGTTTATGTATATCAAAACTTGGTTGAAGCTGGTTGGGAGAAGGATTTTGGTGGGGTGAATTTTTTGGGTTTGTGGTTTCTGTCTCGTTCGGGTGGCCAATGATGTCAGCCCCTCGTTGGCCAATCATGTTTCGAGGAGGGAGCCACATTGAGACGAAGCCGTGATGGAGGCAAAAACAACATGTACATACAAGTTTATTCTGTACGATTCGATGTCATACAGGTATGCAGTAAGATGCATGATTTGTCACCATAATCTGTATAGATAGAAATTGACTGTGTTGAATCAACACAAAGGCTAATCACCGTCCAAGTAGCCTCTCACTTCCATCCTCAATCACAGCCCGGGGAACAAATTCCAAGACAAAAAGCCACCCTCAAGGAAACCACCAGAAAGGCAGTCGGAATTGGAAATGACAATTGGGAGACTCAAAAGCAAGCCAACACCAAAGGAAAGAGATTCAAGATGAGATGGAAAAAAAACCATCAGCAATTTCTCCGTGTCTAAATCCTTTGCCCAGAATTGCTAGAAGCTCGACATCAAGAAGGGATACGCCTAATATTGTCTCGACATGCAAGAAGAGATCCCCTCGACATTTTCTTTTTCTGTAATTCCTGCCAGTCCACAAGGACGAAATCGTGTAAGAAATCTCATTGATTGACTCCTGTCGAACACAAACAACACGCAGAATGTCCAATATACCGTGGCATACCATATAACACTCCGTCCAAGCTGTGAATAGAGTAAGAGGGCAAGGATAAAGGAGTAAATGAAAAGACGCCTATTTCTCCATTCCTGTATCCCTCCCATCACCGCGTAAATAGTGTGTGTATGTAGTAGTAGTAGTAGTAGATCCCAGGTCCAGGCAGGACCTGATCAAATGAAATCAGTTTGCGCCCATATGACGGGAGAACCAGCCAGCCACCAAAAACGTTGTATTGCGTTGCGTTGCGTGAAAATGTGCGTAAAATGTGCGCGTGTGTACACGGAGAGAGCGCGGCCTCGTTTCCCATTTCTTTCCACCGACATCCAAGTCTATAGACATTTACATGAAGAAGGCCAAAGAGAAAAGGCAAAGAACAAAAGAAGATAGCATGGGGGGGTAAGAAAGCGAGGAAGCCAAGAAGAGGAGAAAGCGAAGGAACCAAAGCAACAGATGTCGGATAGCGTGAGATCGTACAGCATCGGATGATTTCGTGCGTTTCTCCCTTTTCTCCTCCTTCTTCTCCTTTCTCCCAGTGCAGTCCCACCATCAACTGGCCGATCCATTAATGCCATTAGTAATTCCACCATCCATCGATGCCTCGTCCTTGACCCTGTCCGAGGCACCATCTCCATTCGCACCGTTGATAGTTGGTCGGGCCCGTGGTGCTGATGTCGGGCTAATAGGCGAAGAATGGATGCCGTTCGGCAGCGGCGAGGGGCTCTTTGTGTCTTTGAGGAGATGCCCAAGGCCTTGGCTCAGACACAGGGCGGCATAGTCTGTATCTTCGGGATACGCTCGAGTTAATCCTCGCCGGGGAACTCGTGTCTCCGGGAAGGGGCTCGAGCTCGTTCTCGAAAGAGTCGGCAACTCTTCTCCGACCAGGACTCCGTTAACATAGTACTTGTGTCGTGGGGCAAACCCATGATAGCGGGCGACGTCCGGGTCTCGCTTCCATTTCCCGGCCGGTAGCCACTGGTCCTTGCTCTCCAGCAACTCACAGTACTCGACTCCCAATTTGATGCCTCGAAGATGTGGCACGTTAGGCACATAATTCATAAAGTCGGAGACCTATCGAAAGAAGGAGAGGACAGATGTGAGTAAACGGCGACGCAGAGTATTGAGGGGGGTATTTGTGCAGGCAACTTACCTTGACAAAAAACATGTCCATTGCCTCAAACTTCTCCCATGCATCTTGCTTGAGTCTGTCTTTGTTGTCATGGCTCAGGCTATCCGCCGTCTCGTTGCCATAGCATCCGGGCACCTGTTCGCCGAGATCCCACAGCTTTTCAGCGAAGAGCGTGTACCGCAGCCACTCCGTCCTCCAAAGGCTGAATTTGGCCAGCCGTGAAGCAGGTTCGCGCCTCCAGGCCGAGTCTATCTCTGTGTTAGTGATACACGAGTCAAGAGGGCGGCGGAAGAGCAAGGAATCTTTGCCCAACTTACATTTCGAGAGAGTCAGATCTTTCTCACCCAAGAGCAGAGCAACGTGGGTGTTGAGGAGCCACTGCTCACGACCCTCGGCGGTATTGTCTAATCCAGGGCGAATCGTGTCGTATCGGGCACCGCGCATGTACTTAAACTTCTCGGCCACGGCGGTAGTCTTTGCGTTGGACGCCGTGCAGAGCCATCGCAACAAGGGAGGCAGGCTCTCCAGTCGGGCACGCTCTTCCTCCTCTCTGAGGCGTTCTTGTTCCTCGCGGCGCTCTTGCTCTTCGCGAAGGCGGCGCTGTTCTGCCTCCCTGGCGGCTGCCGCACGCTTTCGCTCCATTTCTTCCCGCTCGGCACGTTCTTCCTGCTCGCGTAGCCGTCGAGCCTCTTCGGCTGCCTTGCGTTCTTGTTCTCTGTGAAGCCGCTCTTCCTCTTCCCGCTGCTTCTGCTCTTCCTCTTCTTCCCTCTTCTTCTTTTCCTCCTCCCTCTTCTGTTCCTCTTCCTTCCGCTTCCGCTCCTCGTCTTTTCGCCGCTTCTCTTCTTCTTGCTTCTTCCTCTCCTCCTCCTCTAGGCGGCGCTTCTCGTCCTCGCGGCGGCGAACGGCGGCCTCTTCAGCCTCGCGTCGACGCACACTAGCCTCCTCAGCCTCACGCCGGTCGCGCTCGGCTTTCTCACGGAGCTTGTTGTTGCGCGCCTCCTCTTCTTCTCGTTTCTTTCGAGCTTCCCGCTCCTCCAGTTCCTTTCGCTTCTTGTTCTCCTCCTCACGCTGGCGAGCCTCCTCAGCCTCTCGTTTCTTCCTCTCCTCGACCTTGGCACGCCGTCGTTCCTCTTCCTTGAGGTTTTCCTCTCTCTCGGCTGCCTCCTTCTTCTTGGAGGCAGCTTCCTCCTCACTTTCGCGACTTCTCCGATCGCGAGGCCCCGTCTGCTCCTTGACCGGGTCTGCATCTGGCATTTCGACATCGTCATCTTCCTGCTTGACGCGTATCGATTTCTCGCCAGAGGTATTACGGCCCGGGTCCTTCCGCTTGGGATCCCGCTCCTCGCTGGGATTACTCTTTGGGTCGTCGTCGCGATGCTTTCGCGGCACGAGAGCCGAGTTTTTGGAAGAGGTTTCCCGAGATATGCTTCCTTTGCGGGGTTTGGCCTCTTCGGAGACTGGACGCTTCGACAAGGGTCGCTTCTCCTGGTTGCTGTCGCTCTCGAGCCGCCGGCGCTTCAATGGAGCATCCTCCTTGTCAACATCACTGGGTCGATCGGGCGTAATGCTATTTCGATGCCGTTTTGAGACGCCATCTCCCGACACCGACAGGCGATCCCTCGACTCGTCGCGCTTCAAGGCCTTTGTTCGATCGTGATACTTTTCGGATAGCTGGGGCTTTTCAACGCTCTCATCATGCCTTGGCTCGGCGGGGCTCGATGGCTCCTTGGCCCCAGATGAAGTAGTAGAGGCCATGCTGCCGCGCTTCTGACGCTCACGCTCATCCCGCAATTCGCCTTTGGAAATCAGCTTTCTTCTGGGCTTCACGTTCTCGCCTTCGGACGAAATGCCGGTCGCGTCTGAGTCAGTGCGCTTCGTCTTGGGTGCTTTATGAGAGGGCGCTGGAGATGCTTCGCGATCTGAAGCATTCGACGCCTTGACGTCGTCTCTCTTCGGACGTGTCCCTTTCTTTGAAGAAGCATCGTCACCGCCGTGGCTGAAAGAGTCGGACCTTCGTTTCTCCCTAGAGGCGTCCGTCTTGAGAGCTGGCGGCTTCTTTGGCTCTCGAGCTGGACTGGCAGCGCTGCGTTTCGTTGGTCTCGAGTCCTCCTTGGCGTCATCCCTCTTGTTTCGCTTGTCCTCCCGATGTCTCTCTCTGTCTCTCCGCCCGGGCGACTTGGCCCTGGCAGAGTCCTTGTGTGTTCGCTTGTATTCGTCGTAGGCGTTCTTCAACATGTGCTCTTCTTCTTTCCAATTGGAGCCCTGCCGGCGACGGGCAATTTCATAGTACGTCTCTCCGTTGAACTTGCGCGTGGGGTCAAAGTTTTGCTGCTCCAGGAGCAGTTCGACAACCTTGATGTTCTCCTGGCCGATGGCCGCGAGCATTGGGGTGGCAAATTCCGGCTGGAGAGTCTTCACCGGGGGAGGGTCTGCACTGGCACCGCCCAGGCCCAGCAGCAGTTGGATCACCAGGTCATGGCCACCTCGTGCGGCGGCCACCATGGATTCGGGGTCGTCGAAGCCTTCCTTGACCTGCAGGATCCGAGCTACGGTTTCCTCGTCGCCCCGCCCGGCGGCCTGGCGTAGGGTCTTGTCGTCCAAAGGCATGTAGAGCAGGTCATTTCTCGTCTTGGTGGAGCGAACGGTGCCGGATCTCCGACCTGTCGACATTGTGGCGGCTGGAGAGCGTCGTGGACTGTCGGGTGCGTGCGAGTCTCGGGCATCGTGGTAGTCGTGGGAGTGGCGGTCCTCGGAAGTGCGGCGGCGTTCGCCCTGTCGCTTCTTGGCTGCGAGGAGCAGTGCACGTATCTCGTCACCATTTTCGGTATCGTCTGTAACTCTATCTATTGGCTCCTCTCCGTTCACATTAGCTTTGCGGGGGTTGACGCCAGCATCCAAAAGCAGCTTGACCACACCGACGTGGCCATTGTCGACCGCATCCAAGAGCGGCGTGTCCTTGTCATAGTTGACACAGTCCAGATTGCAGCCAGCGTCGATGAGCAGCTTGACAATGTCTTCGCAGCCATTGATTGCGGCGATCTGGAGTGGCGTGTTCCCGGCGTAGTCGGCCACGTTCAGGTCCTCGGGCCGATCTGTCAGCCTCCGCTTTGCACTCTCATACTCGCCACGTGCGCAGGCGCGGGCGAGGAGAGTCTGGCCGTGGGCATCCAGGTGCTTCTTGTGAGGGGCCATCTTGACGGGCGAAGCATGGGCCTCGGGCACCGTCGGGGTGGCGAGGCCTCGCAGCTTGGAGCTACGAGGATGGGGGCTCAGGCTGGCCGAGGATTCGTCCGAGTGGTAGTCGGCAGCGTGGAGGGGAGGGGGTAAACGCTTCTTCTTGAGGCTGCTGGTGGAAAGATGCTGGGCGGGCAGCTGCGTCGATACGCTTCTACGATGCTGTCGGGGGTGGGGGGAGATGGAGCGTGTCCGGATCCTTGGGTCATGCTGTGACTGCTTGGAGGCCGTCTTGGGCTCCTTGAGCGTCCGCCCGTTGTCGAGGGTGGCGCTCGTGGTGCGCTGGCGGCGAGCCTTTCGCTGGTCGGCCTCGTCGTCGGACTCGGCCTTGGGAGCCTTTCGCTTGTGCGGCAGCAGACGCTCGCCCGACTTGAGCTTGTCACGCAGAGATGAGGAGACGGGCTTGGCGTGGGTGCCCTCAGAGTCTGAGGGAGATGCGGCAGCCACGGCGTCGGATCGCCGACGGCGGTGAGATGGAAGCGGATGCTGTTGACGATGCTGGCTGAGATTGTGGGGAGGCGAAGTCGGGGCGGAACTCAGGCCGCTGGAGGCGCCGTCCTTGCTGCGAGGCTGGCGGTCCTTGTCGACAGGCCCCGGCAGCCGTTTCTTGACACCCTCGACGGCCCGCCCGCCAGCTGCATTCTTGTCGCCCTGGTTACTGCTGGTCGCCGCGGCCACCGGCTGGCCGTTGCCTCTGGCCGAGTCGGCGTCGCTCTCGCTCCTGTCTTCCTGCCTCACCTTGCGGACCTTGGAGGGCGAGTGGCCATCCTTGCCCGGCAGGACAATCGTCTCGGCGTCTGAGTCGCGGTCGGCGACTGGAGCATCGTCGGCTCGGGCCGCCGTGGACGACAGCGACGACGGCTCCTTGGCCTTGGGCCCGGCGGGAGACGAGTCCCTCACAGAAGAGCGCGGTTTCGGGTCCAAGTCGGAGGCTGAGCCTCGTCGCGGGCGCTCGTGTTTGTTTTGCTGCTGCTGAGGGGAAGCGCCAGCATGCTTGGGCGTGTCGGACTCGGCAGCATTCTGCGCGTCCATGACATTTATCTTCGAGAATTGCCGGCGGCTACCACCATCATGGAGATAGAAGACGAGTTGTTGGGGCAGCGAGCGAGCCGGACGGAGAGAGGCCGATTGATCTGGTCACGTCGACCGCCACGTCAGAGCTGCTGGCAATGGGTACGGTGCTGTAGGTGGTCAAGTAGCAATGGCCTCTGCGGAGATGGCGATGGACAGCAGCCGGGGGGGTTTGCAGGTGGTTTTTAGGCACGACAGCAGCTGGCAGAGTGGCAAAGCCGGCACGGAAGCGGCCGCCTCAGGGAATAAACAAAAGATGAGAGAAAGGGGAGAAAGACCTGCAGAGATAGGATGATGAGTATCTGCTACAGCGCGGGCCAAAGGGGGGGAGGCCCAAAGAATAGAACAGGCGGCGTGGGCGAGAGTCGATGCTATGTTTTTTATTTTATTTTTTTTGCTCCCCTACCCGGTCGGATGTCGAGAGAATTGAGCAGGAGGACAATCTTGAATCGAATCGAAAGCGTGCCCGTTCACCGTAGTGCTGCTTGCCCAGGGCACGGAGTACCTCCAGAGGCCTGTGCCAGCAGCTGCTAGCGGGCTTCAGAGCTGGGAGAAGCAGCAGAAAATGTGCCGGGGGGTCGCAGGCGATAGTCCTAGGTAGCGCAGGAGGTACAGGTGAGCTGCGGCGCCACCGGCGGGGGCAGCGCTGCAAGGTACCGGGTACGGGAGCCACTACTGAGATTTGCCTCGGGTCTCGTACGAGTTAGGAGCCGGCAGAAGGAAAGGAAGGCCAAAGTCGATTACGGGATGGAGTCGTGCGTCTGGTGTGCCGACTGGAGCCAGAGGAGCACATGCAGGCTAAAAGGCGGACAGACATGGAACATGGACAGACGACCGACGACAGCAAAGCACGAGCTAGGAATACTTTGGTACTAGCAGAAGGCATGAACGGAACTCCCTGCACACACACACACACACAAAGCAGAGACCAGAGCAAAGGCATACTATTACTAGAACATGTATTACTTCATACTGCCGTCCATCGTATGTAATATAGTCCTACCGCGCTGCATCAGCAGAAATGCGCTAAAAAGAGCCTGAAAACGGGACTCGGATTCGAAACTCAGCCCAGCAGCCAGGCTCGGCTGCCGCGCCCTGATTGGCCGTCGCCGTCAGCCGCTCCAGCCGGCGCAGCGCCTCCGCGGTGCAGTTGTGCGGCCGAAACAGCGGAGTCGCAGCCTAAGCCGCGCTGGCGAGGAGCTGCCATCCCGCGTTGCCACCCTCAATCAATCCCACCTCCCAAAAGGCGCCCCCAACCCCCCCAAAATTGGCGCGCCCCCCAAAAGGCGCCCCCTCGGGCGGTGGTGCTGCAGCAGGGCCCTTCCATGGTTCCCGCCAATCACCGCCGCGGGCGGCTCCGGCAGTGCTGGGAGGCATCTCGGGTTGTCTGGGCTTGAAATACGGACGGTCTCGCCTCTGTCCTGCGGTCAAGAGACGGGTGAGAGGAGAGAGGAGAGAGAGAACGAGACGGAGGGGAAAAGAGACAATATCGAGAGACGACGTCGAACCCTTGCCCGCCACTCGATATCCACGCATGCACGCGTCCGACCGCTCTGTGCCGTGCTGCAATTGATGCGCTGTTTTCCTCGTCTGTGCGACCTGCAGCATCGAGAGCCGGCTTCTGACCTCTGGCTCCCTCACTCACTGAATCAGTCAATGATGAATCAATCCATCAATATCGATGACTCTCCTGGCCTGGTCGAGCCCATTCTGACTCCCGCAGGCGGCAGGACGCAACGCCTCTTCCCCCCTTTTTCAATCTACGGACGGACCAGACGCTGCACGCCGATAACAACAAACTGGACACCGAACAACTCGCACAGCACATGCGACATGCAACCTTGGTAGGACAAAAGGCATTAATGCCCGGCTAGCCCTAACCGGCACTCGTCGTTCGCTCGGCTTGCTGCGAGAGCAAACAAGGCGCTGCAGCCCCCCTCCTAACTCGATACGGCCATTTGCTGGACCATCACCCCATCGTCCCCTCTCGCATACGATACGACCATTTGAACGCTTCTCTCGCACCAGAATCCATCCGCCCTCGACAACCCGGCCCAGGCTGCCTTCTCGCTCACTGGTGGGCTCACATCCTTGGCGCGGTTCGAAGCAGCTCATCTCCTGCAACTTTCTGCAACTTTCTGCCTGCTGTCCGACTTCGTGCATACTATTCCTCGTATCATGGCAGCTCGAGGCACCGGCGACGCGTGGCTGCCCTCGTCTCTCGAAGCCGCCAGAGTCGTGTCGCTGCCATCGACCGCCTATTACTTACCGAACTTCATCAGCGAGGAAGAGGGGCGCCTGATTCTTGACAAAGTGCGTCTTGCCGCCGTGGCTGGTGCCTTGGGTGGTGCTCGTGCTTGTGCCTGTGCTCTCCGCCCGCAGCCTTGCTGATCACAGTATACACGCCTTTACAGATCGCCGCGGCTCCCCGTCCGCGATGGAAACAACTCACCCATCGACGTCTACAGACCTGGCCGTCAGACCTCGTCCAGAACAAGCTCCTCGATGCACCGCTGCCCTCGTGGCTCGAAACACCCATAGTGCCGCGGCTACTGTCCCTCCCGCTCTCTGACGACAGTGACTCTCCCAAGCACATCTTCGCCGAAAGCCCCCACCAGCGCCCGAACCACGTCCTCATCAACGAATATCCTCCCGGAGTCGGCATCATGCCGCATAAGTTAAGTATTATGGCAAAGTAGATGAAGAATTCTTGACAGCTTCGAAATGCTCATCCACCGTAGGATGGCGCTGCGTATTGGCCCGTGGTGTGCACCGTCAGCCTCGGCGCGAGTCTCTGCCTGAACCTGTACCGCAGCAAGGAGGACGGTGCCCTTGATCCCGAGCCTGCCTGGCGCATTCTCCAAGAACCTCGTAGCCTTCTCATCACCACAGCCAATCTCTATACGGACTATCTGCATGGCATCGCCGACACTGAGGAGGATCTTGACCTATCTGCCGACACGATTGTGAACTGGCCGTTGCTTCGAGATCCCGAGGCGTTTGCTGGCGGTCGAAACCCGCGGCAGACCCGCACCAGCCTCACATACCGAGACGTCCTCCAAGTTTCCAAAGTCGGAACCAAATTGGGTCTCTTCGGCAAGCGATAAGAGCGTGCTCTACTTTGAATGCCCGGATTGCCAAGTTCCTACCCTAGCCTAGAATACAAAGGGAATCATGATCCATTTTCCCTCCACCTTGTCCGCCCCGAACTTTTCGGCATACCAAACCTTTGTGCCGTATGCCGTGGAGCCAACATTGGCCAGGACGAACGCCAACGAGCTCAAGATGGACTGGTTCACCAAGCGTCCTGTCGGCGCCGCAACGACGGCAAGGCTCAAGTAGAGGAGGCATTCGAATGTGTAGTGGGGGCAGACGAAGTACTTGAACCAGCCCTCGCTCGGGAGCGTGTATTTCTTGAGCCCCGCCAGATATCTGTGGCAGTTGTTTTGTTGAGCTCCTGCGAATCCGAAGACAGCCGCCCCGATGATAATTTGTGGCGTGAAGTGGACGGGCTGCGGGGACTCCCACGACCGGAGAATGGCCCCTGTGAACTCATGTCAGCGTCATTACCAAGACAGCAACGAAATTAGCCCTCTCCAATAGCCATTGTGAGACGAACCTGAGCCTTGAATCCAGACAGAGATGCCCAGGGTTGTGTAATAGGCCAATCCAAGAACCCAATGGACAAACCACATGCCCGAAGACCCGGGCTTGAGGACGAAGAGACACTCAAACAGCCTTCTTGCTCCTTGCGAGCCCATCAAGAGCCACGCCACCAGTGTTGCTGTCAGCTCGACCTCGGACGACGGCTCATTCCCCGCAGCATGGTGCTGCCTCACGGCCAGGGCCCGCATCACCGATCCCTTGGACACGAACTGCCAGCCCCAGAAGATGGACCACGCCACGGACGTGATGTAGAAGTGTATGAACCACGAGTGCGGCACCTGGCCATAGCTTGTCAGGACGTCAAAGAAGCCTTCCTTGGGTGCCTCGGCATTGCCCTTTTTCACAGAAGACTGGCGAGACGTGGCTCTTCTGGCACCGTAGTCCATCAACGCCCGGCGCATGTTATCTGGAAGAGCCTGCAGCATTAGGATGAAGCCTGCATTGCCGACGAAGAAGACCTGGCACCATTGTGCTGGTGTCAGGTCACTCACGTCAAGCGTGTCCAGCAGATTCGATATGCTCTCCATGTTGCGATGCCACCGGCTGTGGTGATGCGGTAAGCAGAAATTGATTCAGACCAAAACCGCAGATTCAGAGAGAGTAAACGAGAGATGAGACTGGAGAGAGAGATGCAAGGGCAGAAATACGTTGTTTAATAGCTGCCGATTTCCACTGCCAAAGCCCGCCGTGGAGTGAAATGATCCTGGGTAGTTGAGGCACAGTTGTGCGAAAATTGGTCGCCTGCATGCAGAGCCGCCGCTCTTGTGGTCCCCCAAACCGGCTCGTTGCTCCGTCGCTTGAACCAACGACTCGCGGCGGTATTCGCTCAACGCAGAGTTACCATTGCAGCAGACAGGGAGTGCGTTCGGAGTCCTCCGCAACTCGGACGGCTGCTATGTACTGTAACTGTGAAAGTTCTAGGTAAGTCGAGAGTAGCCAGTAGGAAAAGAAGAAAGCCCTGTTTACTTGCTTGAGAACTTGTGACAGACTCTTGACAATCGGCGATAGAGAGCTACTCCGCAGTCTAGTTGACGCTGGCGTCACACTGCTGTGGGGTATTACTTTTTGGCGGTGGATTTGTGGTGTTTGGTGTTTGGTGTCTGTTGTGTTACTCCGTATTATGGGCGCTTGCTGCGAGGCATGGAAGTTGTTGCGGTTGAGAGGGATTTGGTTACGACTTTGCTTGTGGGATTTGATAGGATGGAGATGAGTGGGACGAGAAGGATGAGCTGGGCTTTGGAGCCGTAAGAAGGAGTTCGGGGATGAAAGAACAGGATCGATGGATTGATGCAAGTGGTTGACGGCTAGACAATGTACTCTTTGAGAAAAGACATGATTCGGTTTGAGCCTTGCTTCATTATTGATGGGAACATTCGAAGCTGATGTCACAATTTCCAGGGTAGCGCAAAACCTCGCGATATCTGGTTGTTAACACGTAATAGTACGACATTCAATTTGATGACTCAGGTTATCCCGCATCAGGCAATTAAACCTGCCTTATCTCTTCTCACGACTGGCAAGTACGACTACCTATGGCATGCAAATAGCTCTCGATAGCATCCAACCAAACGACGGCAATAGCAGATACGCAACTTCCTTCCCAGTCATGCTGCCTTCCGCTCTTCATGACGATTACAGTCTGGATGTGGCACGTGAGCAGAGGTGTCCAGACCCAATCCCACGAAGCCACGACGTCACGATTCTTCCGGCTGTTGCCATTACCAGGTGTTGGGTGAAACAAGCAATGCTCTTGCCTGTCTGAGTTGCAATACTACGGCGGCAGGTGTAACCGGGAACGAAACTTTCAACATCCAAATATTTCAATTCTCACCTCAAGGCTTCAGCACAGAAGCTCATGGGAGCTGGACGTCTATAACTTTTCCAGATGAACCAACAATCATCTCCCTTTACAAATTCGAATCCCTCTATTCCCATGATACCCAAAACCACCACGTCCGAAGTGACTCAATGCCTCGCCAGGCTTTTCTATCCCCGGAAATGCCCCCTTAGCAGCGCCAACACATGCACTGCTTCTTGGGATTGACGTCCTTGTTCGCGTCCAAGCAGTCTTGATACTGAGCCGAGCACTTCTCGGCTGCGCTGGAAGGAGAATTGTCGCCAAAGCCCCAGTCCTGCGTGAACTGGCTAATGCCGAGGAAATCGGTCGCTTCATCGCCGCGCTTCCACCGGCCATTGGCGCCATCCTCACAGCCCTTTTGGTAGACGTCGGTACATTGCTTGTACTGCGCCTCGCAGGCATCGGCGCAAGCATCGTCGGTGCCAGACCGGGGATAGGATGGGCAGTCGCGGCTGTTCTGGTCAATGTACAGCTTGAATGGGTTGTTGCGCCAGTCGCTGTAAATGTCATTGCAGCTGACAAGTGGCAGATCGATGCCACCGACAGGCTCGCCAGGACCATAGCCGTACTGGGGGTTGGAGGGCTGCGTGCAGATGTTGGTGGGAGGCGGAGGGCAGTGGCTAGGCTTCGTCGTGGCGGCTGGTAACTTGGTTGCCGCGCTGGCAGAGCAGGGAACAATGGTCGTCGTCGTCTTGTGAGGACCGTCGCCGTGGCCGGGGTTGTGGCTCCAGTATTCGCCCTTGGAGCACTCGCCGGACTTGCATGTTGAGCCGCAGTACTTTTCAATGTTGCCACACAGCAGGCCAAAGTTGAAGCATTGGAGAACATCAGGGAACTCGACGTGAGCGAAGCAAGAAGAGACACTGGCGAAACAAGTGGCGTAGGCCTTCAAGCAGCCCTTTTCGTTGTCCCAGTCAGGCAGAGGAGGGAAGCACCAATCGCCAACCTTGTACTCGCAAGTAGGAGGAGTCGTGACAGTGGCCGTGCACGCCGAGCCGGCGGTCGTCGTCGTCGTCGTGTGATGGGGACGATGATCCTTAGACGCAGAGGCCGTGGTGGTGGTCGTGGTGGTAGTCGTGCTCAAGCTGGTGGTTGTGCCCAGGCTGGTGGTGGTTGTGGTGGTCGTGCTCAGGCTAGTCGTGGTCGTGGTGGTTGTGCTCAGGCTGGTGGTGGTTGTGGTGGTCGTGCTCAGGCTAGTCGTGGTCGTGGTGGTTGTGCTCAGGCTGGTGGTGGTTGTGGTGGTTGTGGTAGCAGGGCCGGTGCCGGTCGTGGTGGTGGTCGGGGTGGCGGTGACTGTGGTTGTGGTGGTCGAGATCGGGCTGGCGGTAGTCGTGGTCGTGGTCGTGGTCGAGGTGGTGGTTGTGGTAGGGCTGGTAGTCGTGGTAGTGGTAGTGGTCGGGCTTGTGGTGGTGGTAGTGGTTGTGGTGGTAGTGGTTGTGGTGGTAGTTGTTGTCGGGCTTGTGGTTGTGGTTGTGGTTGTGGTAGGGCTGGTGGTTGTGGTCGTGGTCGTGCTGGTTGTGGTGGTAGTCGTGCTGGTTGTGGTTGTGGTCGTTCTGGTAGTGGTGGTAGTGGTGGTGGTGGTCGTCGTCGAGTTGGAGCCACCACCAGAACCGGAGCCACCTCCAGAGCCGCCGCCGCCGCCGCCGCCGGAGCCGCAAGGCTCCAGAGACTCCAAATCCGGGGCGTAGTACAGATTCAACCGACCTCCCGCACTGCACGTCTCCGCCGAGTTACCGTGGCAAGGGACATTGCATTGCGAGTCGTCTACCTTGGCAGTGGTATTCGCCAGCACGTTGCCGCACCAGCATTCGCCTCCGTACTCGGTACCGGCCAGAGGGAAGCCTTCTCTCTCACAGGCAGTCAAACAGCCCTCAGTGGTGAAAGTGGCAGAGTCAACAGTAGCGGACCAGGACAGGGTACGACCCTGTTGCGAGTCGTCAGTGTAGCAGCCCAAAGCCTGGTAGTCAGCGATGGTGACGGCTTCGGGTGGAAACGTCGGATCTTGCCAGATCGAGAGGAGGTTGTCTCCTCCACAGGTCTCGTTCTTGTTACCGTTGCAAGGGAACGTGCACTGAGTGTCAGCAACCTGGGGGCCATCCACGGAGCCGCCGCAGTAGCAGACACCATAGTACTCGAGGCCAGCATAACGGAAGCGGTTGCCTATGAAGATGAGAGTGTCAGTCCTTGATCTGAACTGGCAGCCTTATGAGAGGCAACAGATTGGGAGTAGACGCACCTTTGCATTCGGCCTGGCAAAGCTCAACGGTCATGTTATCAGAGGGCAGTGGCGAGCGGAAGATGAGCGTGCCAGGGGTGCCCGGGAGACCATCTTGGAAACAGCCCGAGTAGGTAAAGGGCGTGAACGCTGCCGTGCAAGGAGGCAGCTCCACGTTCCACGCCTGCGTGAAGCTGACAAGAGAGAGCGTGGCAACTGCGGCCACGAGGGACCGAGAGAAGGCCATTGTCATGGCAAGTGAGGTAAAGACCGTGGGGTGAGAGTTGAATCACAGACACTTGATGTGTGCCGAACGAAATCTATTCCGGAAGCTGTGATAGCCAGGACTGCTCATGAGGTGCGAGATATCTCAAGCATCGTGACGATGAGCGCACAGAGTTATATACACATGATCAAAGGTTACACTCGCTCTCTACGGATCATAGGATGACTTCACATCCAACCACAAACCAGCCTTTACCATTCCCATTGAGCGCTGTTGGGTGGTGTTGCGTGCTGTTGGATGCAGTTGCATGCTGTTGATTGCTGTTGGATGCTGTCGACTCACGATCCGGAGGAGCTTCACGATCCGGGACGCAGGGATGTTGCAATAAATTGGATCCGAAGAACCAGCAGATCGGGCTGAGTGTCTCTGCACCCCTGTCGATTGCCATCCCTTGTTTCGCCAGTCGGAGCCTCCAGCGACGTTAAAGGAAGAATGCTATTGCATGCCGATAGCCTCTCCCTTCATACCGATAGCCGAACCCCAGGAACGCTGCTCTTTAGAAGGAATACCTTGATATAACAAGAGCTTCTCTACGTCAGCAGCTAGAGAAAGGCCAGAGATTCAAAGAGACTTTCACTCCAACTTCAGAGATCTATACAGAAACTGGCAAATACGCTCTTGGGTTGATGTTGGCGCAAATATTGATTGTCGTCCTGCAAGGGGGTGATGGCGTCGAGCATAGAGGCAAACAGGGGCAGCCTGTCGCTTCGACTAGAACGGGACGGGAGTGCTGCAGTTCAGCTGCCTGACGTGCGGCTGGCCTAATGCAACTCTCTCGATGGGAAAGTAAGTGGAAACACGAGATGGTCATGGTGAAATGTGCATGAACGGATTGGGCTATGTTCCCCCCTATGCCTGACGCAGGATATCAGATTGCCCGACCCATAACGGGGAGCAATGTGCAAAGGGTCCTCGTCTTCGGCCGGCCAGTGCTACTACTACTCTGCTGCTCCCCATGCGGGATATCGTGGAGATTACCTACCGATTGTGCATCTGAAACTCTCCCGATATAGCTGCTCCCTACTAGGGTTTCACTGCGACAGTATCCGAGTCTCACTGGACACGATATAGCCAAGAGTACTTGTTACCTACGTCCTGGGCTTCCCTACTGATGGTCACTCAGTTGGATCTTGATATGCATGTCATGCCAGGGACTAACACCGGAAGTGACACCGAATGGGCAGGACGGTGCCTACACAATATTGGTGAGTATGCTATTGTATGAGCAAAGGAGCCCAGAAACGAATCAAGGGGTGTAACCCAGACCGCAAGATGACTGAGCGGATACACACGTCGGACGCTTCCGAGCCTACAACTACCTTGACATGCAGGAAGGGGTTCTAGACCTCTCAGCCTCCCCCGATCCTCGTATGCAGACATTCGTATATCGCAGAGGACTCCAGGCCTATGTTCGATATTGGTAGCACGATTTTCTCAATTCTGATGCCGGGGTATCGGGAGGGTTTTCGATGGACGAAATAGGCACGATACGTGGGCTTTGCTTCTAAATATTGGGACCTGTAGTAGACCATGTTTGTTGATGTCTTATGTTTGCTGGATGATCCTGCATGGGTGGTCGTGGAGGAGAAAGACGACCAAGGTAAGGTAGTGAAACCACCACCAATCACGACTTACCCTGTACTCATACGCATGAATACTTCACGCAAAAAAAGAGTCGCTTTGCTACTTGCCCCCCTTCATCATCAATGACTGGTTGCTGGTATATAGCTGCGTAGCCGCAGTATCGGTTTGCTTCCGTTCTCTCTGGCCGTTTCTGTAGTGGAGGGTAGAACATCATGAGAACATGCCCCAATATTATTTTGTAAAAGGGTAGAAGCATCAGAGGACGAGGATGCGCAGCCAAGCGACGAGCTCCCTGATCTTTCCCCTTGCCATCTCACCGTGCGTCTCGATGTAATCACATTATTCGTCTTTCTTTTGCGTAGTATCACAGCTTGCACTTTGCGGGATACTTCCACGACAGAATGGCAGGCGGCTGGGGATCTCTCAACTTCTCTTACTACTTACTACTACTACACCGTGATGGGAGGGACGCGCAGCGGGGATGGAGAGAATGCATAGTATTATCGTTCGATATGCATGTCTTGGAAGAACAATGACACTTGCAGCCTGTCTGTCTCACCCTTCTCTCGACCGAGTCAAACCCGACACGATGCGTCACACGACCAGCGCTGCTAAGAATAGAAAGTATGCAAGTTCGAAGCAGTGTGTGAGTTACACATGGATATTTTTTTTTCTTGAATTATCCCGAAAGGGTACGCTCTTGTCCTCATCCTTCGATGCTCGCTTTGATGGGACCGCTTCTATTGAGCAATATGGGGGCGGGAATAGGCTTGCCTGCTGCAAGGGCGGGTCACACGATGCGGTCGGACGCTGTGTTATTTTGTGCATTCATTGTGGATTGCTCCTCGGTCAAGCTCTCCGATACGAAGCAACTGTTGTGGTATCAAGGCCGGTTAGAAAGGGGGGATAGGTTCCGAGATTACTCACTTGAGGTGATAAAACCCATCGCCTGGTCTATGAATCTTACGTCCTTGAGGAATGAATTACATGTCTGTACTGGGCTCTGGAGAGTGAGCGGAGGCTAGTATACTTGTTCATCACATCGTCGACGTTGGAGCAGAGTGTGAACAAGAAGCAGACTGGTTATATAGAATTACGTATGTAACATGGCTCATAACCACACCAGATGATTCCGGCCAAGACAACTCTTCAACTAAAGCATATAAGAAAACAAATGTGCAGAAAGAAGAAAGAAAGTAAAAAGGGAAAAAGACAGAAGGGAGCCCCAATGTGTGCGTTTTCATCATCATCTTCCATTCTGATAGGTGTGCTCGTACCTCAGAGGACGGCGAGATTAATGCTGAGCTCTAGAGTACATTTCAACGGGAAAAACCATGCAATGGCTTGTCCCCCCTCCCAACCTCTCAAATTGGTTTTTCGTTTTGGTGTTTCCCCCTTTAAACGCCGGTGCAAAACTTGTAGCCAGGATTATCCATGCCTTTCGTCATTCCCTTCATGCCTTGTTCCTCAGATGGGGAGGAACCCACTTGCCAGCGGTTCGAGGAGGCAGAGACTCTGCGGGAGGGGCAGAAGACTCGGCCTTGCCGTTCTCGCCGCGCCTTGAGCCGCCTCGCTCAAGAGGCTCACGAGGCTCGCGAGGCTCGCGAGTGTCGCGACCAAAGCTGCGGGGAGACTCACGGGGAGCGTCGCGAGGGAGGTCGCGAGGTCCAGCGCTTCGGGTTGGCGGGGGCAGGTTGTCGCTGGCACCGCCGCCGGCTGCTCTGGCGGCTTCGCGCTCTCGCCAGCTAGGCTTGTTGCCAGAGCCAGCCAGTTGCAGCTTCGGCGGGCCGGCAGGGTGATCGCCAGACTCGGAACGCTCCATCGGGGGGCCTGTCCGCACCGGGATGGCCCTTTCGCCCTCGGCAGCTCCCTTTGCCTCCCTCTCACGCTCTCTGTCTCTCCAGCTGCCAGATCCGATGACAGGTGGTCGTCGGCCATCCGCGGCAGCGGCGGCGGCGACAACAGGGGGGGCCTCTGGTCCCCTGAGACCTCCACGTTCTTTCTCTTTCTCTGCTTTGCGGCGAGCAAGGGCTTCTTCCTCGCGTCTCTGCTGAAGAGCTGCCTTCTCCAGCATCTCCTGGCGCTCCTTCTCGCGCTGCTCCTTGAGCTTGGCGAGCTCGGCCTTCCTAGCCTCCTCACGAAGACGCTGCTCCTCCTTCTCACGAGCAGCCTGCTCTTCCTGTTCTCTGAGGATGCGCTCTCTCTCTTCGCGCTCCCTCTTCTCACGCAACTTGCGGTCGCGGTACTCCTTCTTGCGGATGGCGATCTGCTTCTCCAGCTCGCGCTCGGCCTCCTTGCGGCGTTTCTCAAACTCGTCGCGGCGCTTCTCGTGCAGGTTGGCTCTGAACCTCTCGTACTCAGGCACCAGGCGTTCAAGGCGATGCTTGAGCTCCACGCTGGCCTTGTGCTTCTCCTCGGCTTCCTTGAGCGTCTTGGCCTTGACCAGCTCGTAAATCTTGCGGTCGCGCTCCGTCTGCTTGGCATAGTCCTCGGCCAGCTTCTTAGCCTCCTCCTTACGGTAAGCTCGTTCCAAGTGGTCGAGGCGCTTGCCAGTGATGCGCAGCTTCTCGTTGACATCGTTCTTCTCACGTTCCAACTGAGCCAGCTTCATGGCACGGAGTCTGTTGCTGTCCAGGTTGTCCAAGTCTTCCAGATCGATGTCGAGAGCCTTGTCGCTCATCTTGAGATCCGCAATCTGCTTCTTGAGCTCCTCCTTGCGGACGCGGTCGTGCTCGGCCTTGATGCGTCGGGCCTCACGCTCACGCTGCTCCTCAGCCAGACGCTTGTCTTCGGCTTCTTGCAGGGCCTGCTCCATCAGCCTCTTCTGGCGAGCCTTCTCCTTCTCCCTCTTGGCCTGCAGTTCAGACGCCTCCTCCTTGCGCTTCTGGATGATCTCCTTGCGGGCAAGGGTATCAAGGTGCTCCTTCTCGGCACCAGCCCTGGCGCGGGCCAACGCTGCGTCATGTGCCGCCAGACGATCTTTGTTAAAGTTGGGGTCAATGTAGTGGCATGAAACGAAGAGCGACTTGGCAAGACGAGTCAGCTGGGAGCGGACAATCTCAGAGGGAGTGCTCTGAAGACGCTGCACGCTGCCGGCCTCGGCCTCGGCAGAGCCGGCAGAAGATCCGCTGTGGCCAGCCCTGGCTGATGAGAAGACGTCGTTGTCGAAGCTGAGAACGCCGGTAGCATGGTCCATGCGGATGGCAAGATCACCCTTCTTGTTGCCGTTCATGATGAACTTCTCAATGGTTCCACGAGTGACCTGGTAGGGCTCGGGGAACTGGGCCAAGCTCTCGACGAAGCTGAGGTCCACGGTTTCGTAGACCTGAGAGAGCTGCTGGAACAGACGGGTCAGGATAACCTGCTGCAGGGGGAGAATATACTTCTCCATCTCGGCATCGGCAGCGATCTTGGTCAGGATGGGCGAGATCTTCTTGCAGATGAAGAGAGGGTGGAAGTCAACTTCCAGGATGTTGTAGAGATCTCGGATTTCAGGAAGGGAACGCTGAATGATGGACTTGGAGAGAGCGTCACGGAACAGCCGAGATCGCGAGGGGGCCTGGCTCATGCCGAGCAGGGTGGTCAGGCGGGTGTTCTTGTTCTTGCGGGCCTCGTCGAAGTCAACCATGGCACCACGGGATCGAGAGGTGCTGATGACGGGGATGGCGAGGGCAGACAGGAGGACAAAGGAAGCAGCCCGCTGGAGATCGGCATCCGAGGCGGGGGGGTTGTCGGCCTTCTTGCCCTGGCCAGAGGCGACCAAGGCCGAGACCTGGCGCAGCAGGGTGTAGTATCTTGACCAAGCCGCAGCGTGGAAGAGGTAGTTCTCGCCAACGAGGAAGATTCGGGTCAGCTTCTCGTAGTAGTTGGCCATCATGATGTTCTTGGGGGGTCGCTTGCTGAGGTTCAGCAGCGTGTGGATATCCTCGACGGATCGGAAAGCCTCCTGCCACAACTCCAGCTCGACAGCGACGTTGAGCTGCTGGAAGCGAGTCTCGAGATGACGCTGCAGGGTATCCGGGTCGCTGAGGTTGATGGCGTGCATCTGCGACGAGTACTTGGCCGCCGTCTGGACATGGTTTCGGAGAAGCTCGCAGAGTCTTCGGAACTCGGTCTTTCGGGTGTACTTGAGACAGAAGTCGAAGGCCTGCATGGCCGTGCTCTGGTAAAGAACCTCGAGGCGGGCATTGTTGCGGAGAATGTCCAGGACGGTTCGGTATGCCTCCCAGAGGAACTTGAGCCAAGGAGTGACGATGGCACGGTCGGTGCGGTCACGAGACTGCTCGCCAGAGACGGTAGCGAGGAGGATGGACTCGGGGGTTTCGCTGGCTTCCAGGTCGTCGATACTGGAGGTGGCAGTGGCTTCGATGCTGGACTGCACTTCGTCGGCCTTTTGCTGGGCGGCAGTCACCTTCTCGACGGCGAGTTCGATGAACTTTTTCAGGACCAGCTGCGAGGCGGTCAGTCATCCATCCTTTCATCCTTCTTGTCCATTTCACGTTTGCCGGTTTACGCACCTCGATGGTCGAAATGTTGGTGTTCTGGGACAGATTCTTGTACTGGTACAAGGCGTCCTTGGCCAGCTTTCCCTTCTTCTGCTCGACGGAGAGCTCGACCAGGAGGAGCATAACGGGCTCCAGCGAGGCGATGGCGGCGCTTCGAGAGCGCTTGTTGGTGATGTGCTCATGAAGCAGGGTCAAGGCCGTCGGGGCCTGGCCGACCCCGATCAGCTCGTGGGCGCGCTTCAGGACATTTTCGGGCTTTTGATGCGGCGGAGGCGGCTGTTGGAGCACGAAGAAAAACGAGAGTCAGCATCACGGCCCAACCTGGGGTCAATTGAATTTGCATGGGGGAGGGGCAGAGACAGGCAGTCTCGCAGCCGGGGTCGGGGTTGGCTTGAGGGCATCACACGCACCATGCTGGGCAATCTCCTCCTCGGATCGACGGTGAGTCGGACAGGGAGATTCGGGTGCAAAGAGTCGCCGTCGCAGGCCTGAGGTTTCGAGATGGGGCGCTGGCGTGGCACTCGTGGTGGTGAAGCGGCGCACTTGGAGGAATTTTTCATTTGTGTGGACGCTATCCGAGCATGAGGGGCTGCGGAACGGCTCAGGTCACGTGCCTGATTATGTCATGCTGGGACTGCAGGTGCGGGACAGGACGAGGCTGAACGATGGACGATTGGGAGCTCATTCAGCATGCAATTACGTTGTTTATGAGTTGTGGCTATATAAAAGATGAACAAAGTTCACGTTAAGCATCTGTCTATCCGTTGGTACTGTACGGTGATGCTCGAAGTAACGGCAGCTCGCCGCAAAGACGGCGCACTGGCTAAGCCTCGTGTTCTATGTAACATACATCGATTTGACAGCCTCATCTTTTCGGTAATCCAGCGGAAAGAGAGCAGACGGGGCATCTATACAAAGCCTCTGTCTCTTTCTCAGGATCGGGAGCAACATCGCCCTAATTACGTAGGTATCGTCGACTTTACCGCTGGTGACCGGTGAAGGTGTGATGAATCTTTTGAGCTCTTGGCGGTTCGAATTAGTATCATGTAGTAGCGACGTAGAGCGTCACGTGCTTGCTTAGTCACGTAAGTATCTAGCATTCCGATATACATTTCGGCAGGCTGCTTGCGATTCCAACAAACATCGCTCCTGCAGCATTCTCGCACGCACGCATCCACCATGATGCGCAATCAGCGGAACAGCGACTTCCGCGATCGGTCGCGAGACCGAGACAGAGAAAGATCCAACCGCGACAGGGGAAGAGACGGAGATCGGGACAGAGACAATCGCGACAGAGAACGAGATGGAGACAGGCAGAGAGACACCCGCGATAGGGAAAGGGATGGGGACAGATATCGCGACCATGGCAGAAGGCGCGATTATCGCGATCGTTCACCGGATCGCGGTGGTGACCGATATGAGAGGCGTCAAAGATCACGATCTCCCCGACGCCACACCTCTGGCTTCCGATTCAAAGGCGACGAGCCGAAGAGAAGACCCAGGGAGACTACGGAGAAGAAAGAGCCCAGAGAACCCAAAGAAGCGAAGGCGCCCAACAAGGCGCCCAAACCCTCTGCCACTGCTGGACAAGAGATGATCATCGTCCATGTCAACGACCGGCTCGGCACCAAGTCAGCCATTCCCTGCTTGCCCTCGGACACGGTCGGCCAGTTCAAGCTCATGATTGCCGCTCGCATCGGCCGAGAAGCCGGCCAAATCATGCTGAGACGACAGGGCGAGCGGCCCTTCAAGGACCACATCACATTGGAGGACTACGGCATCTCGAATGGCGTGCAGCTGGATCTTGAAGTCGACACTGGCGATTGAAGTGTCTTTACCTCGCCTTGCTCTTCCTTTCTTCAAGACGACCGGCCCCATGTACTGTCAGTACTGGAATATTGTCAAGTCTGTCAGATGTCCAATGCATGAAAACGACTCGTACGTGGCATGAGAGAAGGATATTAATGTATACCGCCATGACTGACGCCTACCTATAGAGCATTACGAATGACCCAAGTGCATCCATCTCTCTAGTCTCGACATCAGTGAACATGTATGCGGACAATCTCACGTGATACCCCTAGATAGAGAATAAAGCAAGTTCGTCATATCTAACTTTGCCGTTCCAGCTTGGTCTGTGCAATTGAAGTGGAATGATTCTAGACCTGTTCGCGCCTCGTGGCTCCAATAGTGCGTTGGCAAGCCAATCTTTTGCGATGCAGTTGGTGCGTCCACATACACCCAGCGATGATTCTGAGCTGTCGACCATGTGCAAGCACCTGCCACGAGTGTCAACTCTGCGATACTGTACATGTAACATGCCCATATGGCCTCCATTGCAGAGAGAAGCTCCAAGTTGAGGCCTGCAGTAGCGCGACGTTAAGGTGGTGTTAGCGCGGTACTAGAAGCATCGCGCCACTCCGCCCATCCGCGCTGGTACGAGCAGCGAGCCTCGATTGGGAGCAGGTACCGCTTAGCACGCTGGCTACGGCAAGGGGTACATACAGACGATGCTTCAAGGGTCCCGTCTGCGCCCACTGCAGGTTTCCGCCTTGTGCAAGAATCCTACATGCGATATGTAATCCCAACTGCGCACACCGTTCTTGTATTACATGAGCACAGAATGACCAAGGACAGAAGGAGAATACTAGTATGTAGAGCCCAGTCCTCAAGTCCACCGCGCCGGATCCTGGCGGTTTGACCAAGAGCTGAGCCCCCTGTCGGTCCAATTTCCAGCGCGGCGCACGTCCCCACCCAGCTCCCAGGCTTGAAGCCAAGCAGCCACCCGCCCAGAGCCGAGCGCAGCAACATGATCCAACTGTTCCCTAGCCCCAGGACCAGCACCTGCGACCCCCTACAGGAGTCGAGGTGCCGCCCCCCCGGCCCCAAGTTACAGCGGGCTCCACTGCTAATTATCCGCCGGCAGCAGCCCGCTAAAGCACCGGTTCGCTGGTGCATTGGCTCAATCTCGTGTGGCGGCCGTTTCCCATCCAATCTCTCCTTCTTCCCAGCCCAGGCGTTCTCTCTCACTCCCTCACTCTTCGCTCTCTTTTTTTTTTGGCCGGTCTGCCTACTCCTCTCTTTTTCTCACTCACACACACACACACGTAACGCACGTTTCCCTCTCGCCCTTTCGCGACCCAAAATCCCCTCCTCTTTCTCAATCCCCCCCATTTATTGGAGCCTGTGTGTCGTCGCTGTTTTTCTCGCGACTGAAGAAACGAGGGTTTTTTAATTTTTTTCTTCTCTTCAACGACAGGTGGTAAGTCATTCATTGGTTGCTTCTTTTTCATATCTTGTCCCGCTGCGCTGTGACTGCGAATACGCCGAAGGAGGCGCGGAAAGGAGAGGGCTGCCTGATGGCACCACCGAGACACGACGCCCGGATCGTATGGCGATGGTTCAATTGAATGGAAGACGACGTGCATCAGCAGCAACGAAGAAAAAAGGGGGGAACAGGTTTCAAGACGATGGCCTCGTTCTTTGTTGTGCCGTCGCCTGCAGCTCATGGCGAACCAAGACGGGCTCGTTGCTCGCCGCATCTGCCGAGTCTTTGTCGTGTCTCGCCTCGTCTGGCGACCGGTGCTGTCAATCACTCCTCTGCATCCGTTGCACTGCGTCTCCCGAGCCGGCATCACGGTCGTGCCAGCGTGACGGGCAGCAAACATCCACGCTCTTGTTTTTTTCCTATTTATGGTCGCCTTGCGTTGCTGCAATTCCCATTTCAGCTGTCGCGCCGTCAACCCGAGCTTGACTGAGTGCTAACCGGACAACCGCCTGCAGTTCTCGCGCCAATCCGTCATCACCGTCCATCGCCCCGGCCGACGCATTCGCGAGTCATCCATCGCTCCGTTCCGGATCACTTCCAACTCGATAGTCATTCTTTTAATTCACCCTCCGCTACGATGCCTCAGTACACCTCTCGTGATGTCGGCGACCCGACTCAGATTAAGAAGACGAAGCAGTCAATGGCAGACCTGAAGCTGAGGCGCCTCACGGAGCTCAACAACAGACTACGCGAGGATCTGGACCGGGAACGCATCCCCGTCAGCACCGCCTCCAAGAGGTAAGCACCAAAGATGCATCGCGACCATGGGTCGAGCAGGGAATGGAAAGCTGACGCGACTGCCGCAGCATCATTGCGTACTGCAATGGTACAAGAGATTACATGGTCCCGTCGGTATGGGGCACAGTACCAAAGGGCGAGGATCCCTATGCACCTCAGCAATCCGGCGGCTGCTGTGTCGTCATGTAATTTCGATTTCCGACACTTGGAGGAACGACCGTCGATGATGAAGGAGCTCTTGGCGTGGGATCGATTTGTTTTATTCTCCCTTGTTGTGTGACAAGGGCTTTCTACTTTCTACTCTTTCTCTTGATTTTAAACGCAACGCAAACGCAGCTGGGAACAGGCAGCGAGCGAACGACTTTGTCACGCCGACACACCATCCAAAACAATAAACACCTGGTCCGGAAGCCTTTTACGAGAAACTAGAACGGGACTCTGAGCTGGATCGACACAGTCTCAATGATTATATCAATGCTATGCAGGGAAGAGGAGACGACGAGGGGAACGAGGTAACACCAGACGAAGCGGTGGTGGCAGTCGTGACCGAGGACAGCCCCTTACAACTCTTCTCTTCTCTACGAGTTATTTTTCCTTTTTTCCTTTATTCTTTTTGCAGCTCTCTTACTTTTTAATAAAGCAGTCGAGCGGTTTTTCATCGAGGCAGGGTTGGGAAAGGGACAGAGGGGGACGAGAGATATCCAGACAAAGGGGTCTACTGTTGGTTTTCTTGGGAAAGCCGGCTCCTTTTAGCATGTATTAATTCCTGATTTCTCTATGGTTCCTTTTTTGTTCGGTCGATGCCCGCCCTGTACGCCTGTTGTTGTTTACTCTTATCCGGTAGCTTCTACGTTCATTTTTGCGCGTTGGAGGCGGTGGTTGTGCTGAGGGAGAGGTGCTTGAATGGGTATTTGGGTGAAACGGTGGGATGTAGTGTATAGTGGTGTGGAGTGTAGATAATTGATGGATGGATGTTCATATTGTGGCTCTCTGTACATGAACTGTGATGTAAGGCGTGAAGCAACTGCGATCCCTCGTGTCGGTATCATCATGATGCTTCATTTGCTCTGGAACGTCTTGCCACGACGAAGAGAAGCAATCTCACAGTCTGGCGAGTGGCTGAATCTTTATATGCAATGCATGGCTTCAGTACATGCTGAAATCCCTCGATTGTTATATTTGACCCCATGATACAGTACATGTGTTTACCCTGTGCTACGATGTCGTGGTGTTCTGCTCTAGGCAGCCAGCGTGGCAAGCCACTCTTAACAAGTATGTACTGCCTTGAGGCACGTGAGCTCATCAATTGATGCTACAGTACCTTACCCTTGAATGCGATTTCCAACGAGGCAACTCTCCGTCACAACGAGAGACAAAAAGAGCAGGCAGTAGCTAATACCACATGCTCCTTGTACGTCCAAGATGTTTAAAGCCATTCAAATAATTCACTGATATCTGTCAACACATGCATGTAGTAGAAGAAAAGTCGCTCATCGTCCACCATTATCAAGCAGCCCATTTCTCCACATAAAAATCCCTAGCTACCTAGCTGACCTCATTAACCGTTACAAGCTCCGAGGCTCTCTCACATCAAGCCCTTCGCTCATCAACAAACCTGCTCACATCATAACGTAACCCACACTGCCTACCTACTCAAAACATCACCACCACATCCCAGAAACCTCACCGAAACAGACGCAGCGGCAGTCCCATATCTCAACACCGTCCAAACAAGTCCTACCCGTCCCATTGTGCACCAATGGCCTCATCCACACCACCCCAGGGCCCCATCACGGCTCCCCTCCCACGAATAACCATCCAGTTCTGCACGCAGTGCAAATGGATGCTGCGCGCCGCCTACGTATGTTCCCTCTCTCTCTATATTCACACCTTTCCCACTCAAATTATCCCAATTTGCTATCCCATATCAAAAACTAACAAGTCGAGAAAAAAATCAATAAAAAAAAAGTACGCCCAAGAACTCCTCTCCACATTCTCCCTTTCCATAGGCGAAGTCGCCCTCCAGCCCTCCACAGGCGGCGTCTTCATCGTCACAATTTACCACCACCAGCCATCATCATCATCATCATCATCAGGGGCAGAAACAGGAACAACAACAGCAGCACCAGCAACAATCCAAAGCACAACCCTCTGGGACCGCAAAACAGACGGCGGCTTCCCCGAGACAAAGGACCTCAAGCGCCGCGTCAGGGACGTCATCGAGCCGGGGCGCGATCTGGGGCACGTTGATCGCGATCATCATCGCTCCTCTGGCCCCTCCTCCACCACTACCGCTGCGGCTGCAACTGCAACTGCTGCTGGGGCTGCCAACTCAGCTTCTTATGCAGCCACTTCAGCTCCTGCAGCTGATGGCACCACGCAGGACAATGATGCCCCAGCATCAGCAGCCGCAACGAAAGAGGGCACTACTGCTCGCCAGGACAAGGATTCTTCCCAGAAGCAGCAGCAACAAGCTTCATCGGGCATTGTCTGCGAAGACTGCAACTAAGAGGGGGGAACTAGATTAGTGATATCAAGATGAAAAGAGCAACGGCAATTGGAAAGAAAATGTCAAAGCATGGCATGCAGGAAGCATAAGCTCATTCAATGACAAGACAACATGACGTTCCTATGCTGAATCTCAGTCCTTGTCGAACCGACCTGTCAGCCTTTCGTGATAAACAGGATGATAAACAGGAGACGTATAGAGAAACGTCCTCGTAGCCACATGAAACAAGCCCCAGGTTGCACAGTAGGCATCTCCTTACCGTTTACGCGCGTCAACACCTCAGACTAGAGCACGGCTACGTCACATGCTGTCCACCAATCCAGCCCAGTTAAAAGTGACATGATGTATTTTTTTTTTGTGTAAACGATTTTATCTGTGAAGCTAAGAAACAGTCATTTGTCATGACAAAGTTTGCATGTTGGGACATTAGAGGCGATGCGAGCGAATCGCCGAGTCGGTACATTAATGCAGGATAAGCTCGGCGTGGGCTTCTCCAAGCAACCCGTGACCAGCGACGGAAGAGGCCGCAGTATGAAGAGTCGGAGAATCAAAAAAGAAAGTCGGCGGTGGTAGGTCGTCGAGGCAGATACCGTCAGCCGACAGAGGCCGACGAGCATCGTCTCACTGTCTTAACGCCGTCCGAACCTGGTGGAAATCTGTTAGCATAACTGCTTCTCCAAGATTGGGGGCCAATTATAGGAAAAACGTACTTTTGTTTCTTCTCGGCGGGCTTGAGGATCTAGACGGGGGAAAACACATCGTTAGCAGGGCATTCTATCAAGCCTGGAGCCTTGAGTGGGTGGCACAAACCTGGAACGAGCAGAGCAAGCTCTCGTCGACGCTCATCATGGCACCCGCATTGTCAAACTCGCCGCAGTAGTTGGGCGCACTGAACAGGGTGACGAGCTGGCGCTTGGAGAAGAATTCGTAGCCGTCTTCCACGACCTGGTGAGCGCGGCAGATGAGGTCCATGTCGTGCTTTTGCAGGAAGCGCGACACCACGTCCGGGCCAAAGGTGAAGGACACGCCGCGGTCGTTTTCGCTCCAGCCGGTGATGTCCTTGTCGGGATCGGACCACAAGAGATCGCACAGCAGTCCGCAATCGGGGATCTGAGGCGGAAATGTTAGCAGGTGATTTCAGCGGGTACAACTGTCAAGACAGTGCTTGGTTCTGTAGACAAGACGTACATCGGTGGGACGCATGACGCGACGGATCTGCTCCATCGAGTTCAGATCGGGGCTGAGGCCTCCGTGCATGGTGAAGATCTTCTCGTCAATGATGGCGGCAATGGGTAAGCAGTTGAAGCAGTCGGTAAATGTCTTCCAAAGCTTGATGTTGTAACGCCTCTTGCACTCGTCGTAGAAGCCGTAGATGCGGTTGATGGAGGCGCACTCGTGATTGCCACGCAGAATGAAGAAGTTCTCAGGGTACTTGATCTTGTAGGCAAGGAGCAGGCAGATGGTCTCGAGGGACTGCTTGCCACGGTCGACGTAGTCACCCAGGAAGAGGTAGTTGGCCTCGGGAGGAAAGCCGCCATATTCGAACAGGCGCAGGAGATCATAGTACTGGCCGTGAATATCGCCGCAAATCTGTCAAAACGCATTGCGTCAGCACACGCCCCCTATCGTAGTCTCTTGTTCTCCTCCTCTGTCCCGCTTCTCGCTGCAGGCGACGGCGGCGTCGGCTTACCTTGATGGGGGCCTCCAGCTCCAGGAGGATGGGCTGGGAGATGAAAATCTCACGGGCCTTGGTGCACAGATAGCGAATCTCAGTCTCAAGGAGCTGCACCTGCTTTCCGGGTCGGCTGCCTCGGACCTCGAGCAGCCGGTCAATTATAGAGTCGAGATCGACCTCGTGTTGGTCAGCCATCGTAGAGATGCTCCCCGTGGGAGGGACGGCTCGCGGATATCGGATGGATGAGCCGAGAAAGGCTGCGCGTTATAGAGAGGGAGAGGGGAAAAGGGAGGGCGTGCTGAAAGCAGGCCGATGCGCAAAATGATGCGGCCCTCGATCAGAAAGAAAGAAAAAGATGCACGACGACAATGATGATACACTAGTCAAACTATGCACTCTGAAAAGTAAAGAGATGATCCTATCGTCGAATGTCAGAAAAAGAAGAGACGACGAGAATCATCAATGGTGTGAGCCAGGTCATCCGAGGGAGCTGGTCCCCTCCCGAGCTCGATGAAAAGGAAAGAAGAGCAAGAAAGGTGAAAAAGGGCGAGATGGCAGGCGGCGGCCAACGGCTTGATGGCGAGGGGGTTTGGTTGGTCCCCAATCTGGCCATCAGAGGACGATTGCCGCCGCGGTGCTCCATCACGACGCTCTGTTTTCCCTCTTTCTTCTTCTCCCCCCTCTCTCCCCCAGTGCCTCCTTCTCTCGTCGAAATGAGGGGGAGGAGACAATCGCCGACGGGATGGTGCGTGGACGCCGAGGAGCAGCAGGAGAGCGAGCGCGCATCGCCAGGTGGGGAAAAAACTAAGGGCGAAGGAACTCACAAGCTGTGCGGGCAAAAGGCCTCTCTTTTCGGGGGGGCTCAGAGCCAACGCGAGAAGAAAAAAATAACAGAGAGGGCGCAGCGGAGCAGAAACAGACGTTCTAGACGCGCGATGGCTTGCTCTCGTGATGATGGAGACGATCTATGGTAAGATACTCTGGTAGGAGGGAGCCGCTGATGATGCAGCCGTCGTTCGCCGTGGGTGCCTCAGAAAAAGGGCTCGTCGCTCGAGGGTTTCGGTTGGGGATGGCTTCGGGGCCGTCTTTTTTTTTCTCGTGTCTTTTTGTTTTCGGCTGCTGTTTCGGCAGCGTCGTCGCGTCTGGGAAGTCCCGGCAAAGGGGAGAACCGCTGAGGTCGATGACTGAAGGCTTTGATGGTGGACGATGATGGAGATCGTCGGTCGTCGTGGGCAAAAGAGGCCGTCCTTTGGGGTCAGAGACTTGGGTTGACGGGGTCGCTTTTGGGTGGTGGCAGAGGGAAGAGAGAAGCAGGCTTTTTTTCCCTCCGCGGGCGAAAAAGAAGGGAACAAGTGGGTTCAGGTCAGGTCCTGCTGTTGCCGCGCAGTGCCGGGGCGACACTATCCAGTTGAGGTGTCTACTCCAGTGCTGGGCTCAACTGGCCTACGGGGCGCTACGGCCTGTATTTACAGCGCATTGGGGACCCCGAGATGATTCATCCAGTGAGACAGCAAACATACGACGGAAGCTGATGTTGGATGATGCCCGCCGAGTCTCACGTGCTACCGCCCGGTGGTGCCTTCTCTTGCATCTCTGTCTGCATCTCCTCGTCCAATTCAGTTCTCTCTCCACATCCTCGATACTATTTGACTACCTATATACTATACTATATCTTCAGCAAACCCTCGCCATCTCTGTTCGTCAGGAGATGGAATGCAATGCTGCCAGGGATTACTATCAGAGAAGACGAAAAAATCGTCCGTGTCCTGGCTGCTCTGAAGCGGCCTGCTAGCGGCCCCCCCTCCCACCATGAATAGGACCTGGTCTCTCACTCTCGCCGAGCTTATTGCTAGCCTCAACTCTCTCCAGGTCCAGGTCCAGGGCCAGGGCCAGGGCAACGTGCAAGGTAAGCTGTCGTGAGAAGGACGCCAGAGCTAGCAAAAAGCATGCATTCGACACGCATCGACAGCGTGGCCCGCGATGGCTCGTGGTGCTGGTGCTCGTGCTGGCTAAGCAGCATCAAGACAAGCCCCAGACGTTGAAGCCTCGTCCAACTGCCCACGCCAATTCGCACCATCAAACCAAACCAATCCAATCCAATGCAACAGCAGTGGAAAACGCGCCGCATCCGGCACCGCCCAATCGACTTGTTGCATCCCATCAAACTGCATCCCCCAGCTCCAGCTGCCTTGATTCCGCGCCCCTCCCCCTCTCATCACAGCCCAGGCATCCATTGCCATCTTGCTCACCACACAACACACAACGCAGCTGAAACCAGGTTTTGTCTTCTCGCTTGCTTTCGGCTGTGCATCTGATCGCCTTTCTGCTCATTTATACTTATTTTCCCCCTTCGCTGATCCTATTCCTCGGTCTTGATTCTTCTTCATCATCCTCTTCTTTCTAATTATAACCTGCAGCAGATTTTCTTCGGCTCAGCTCCGTGCTCCTCCTCCCGACTAGGTAGTATCTAGTAGCTATTGGCCAGCCTAGAGCCAGGCCAGCAAGCATCCATCCGCTCGTATCGCATCGCAGACGGTTTTGAAACCGACAGGGGCCAACCGATATCGACCAAAGATTAATCGACAAGGAATGGAAAAGGGAAGCCAGGCACAAGAAGAGTCTTGGTCCAGCCAGGCATCGCCATCACCAGATGCCGCCCAAAAGGGGAAACAGACACACACTTCTCTCAAGATCCAGAACTCTCCCACTCACACGTTCTGCCGCATCCTCGTTCGCATTTTGTGATGCATCGATTCCTCCAACAAACCGCCCCCTGGTCTCTTCCGCTCCCCGGCAGCCCTCGAATCAGATGCTCGCCCAATGCCAACCCGTGCTTTCTCCTCGCCTCGTCTTTCTCCCCCCTCCCCTTCTCTGCTGACGAGTCCGGCACCGGGACCAGACAAGCCAGTTTCTCCACCCTCTCTGAGGATTTTTTCCCACTGCCACTCTTCTCGCACCTCCTGTTCGTAGTAGCAAAGCGCTTCCCAACCCACAGGACTTGGAGGTCTGGGATCCGGGAGGCGAGGCGCTCTTGGTCGCACTCGGCCAATTGGACGCGCGTTGCTCTGCAGGCCCGCAATTCCGCCTCGTTCCCTTTTGCCTCTTTTTGGGATCTCGGTGCAGTGGATGTGAATGGAGCCCCATCTCGCTGCCTTGATAGCTATCCTGCAGCTGGAGTGTTACTACTCCGTACGTGAACGGAGCGCTGCTCACTGATAGTTATGAGTTACAGAGTGCGAGTTCTTATCTTCCCTTCTCCCAGCCCTCGAGTCTTGGGAACAAAAGCCCTCGAACGCCAAAAAAGCCATGCATCAGCATATAGGGAGTCAGCCTTTCAAAAATAGAAAAAGCCTAGCAAACCCAATCTCTCCAACGCCCATCAGCCATCAAACCCGAACAACTCCGTTCTTTTTGTACTCCCCCGTCACCCAATTGCTCGTACCACTTCATTTACTAAAACTTCCCGTCTATCCCGTTCAAACGAAAACCCCGCCACCCCGCAGAAAGGAAACTTGAAAAGCACTTCCAACGCTCTTTTATTAGCTCGGCGCCTCGGCCATGAAACTTTGTCGTCCTATCAGGAAATTCCGCAGCCTCGTCTTTATGTGTGCCACTTTCTACCGAAAGCCTCGTCAACGCCACTTGACGACTTTTGTCAATTGCATACCTAATCAAGTATTTTCATTACTCATGAAGCTTCAACACCATGGATAATTGAATACCAGAATTACGATTTTTTTTTCCTCAATGATTAGTGTTCTCATTATTAGGTCATCGCGCTTCAACACCATGGATTTATTGGATGACTGAATCTCGATATCCAGTACGCTCCGTGTTCTCATTATTCGATGATCAAAGCTCCAACACCGTGAAACAGTTGGACAATTGAACTTTGTAATTAGTATTTCCATTTGATCATCAAGCTTCAACACCATAAACAATTGGATGATGGAACCTCGATAATTAGTGTCCTCATTCATGCTATTAGGTCATCAAGCTTCCACACTATGAATCATTAAATAACAGAATTTCCATTCTTGTTATTCTCACTGCTTAGATCAAGCTTCAACACCATGAATGATCACACACCAGAATTTAGACACAACTAAAATCAAGCAAGGGCATCTGAATGACCTCATCTCATCATTGCATTATAACATAAACCGAATTATACACGGGATTCGTTAAAAGAAAGCCCATTCTCGGAATAACCTTTCCATTGAATCCCCTACACCATAACAAGAGGCAACTTCCACGGAAGCAGTAAATAAAAACCTCGTAGAATCCACCCCACCCTCCCAGCAGCCAGATCCCTTCCAAACGACGCTCTCTGTCCGCGCCCTGTCCTCGCTCAACTCGCCGAATCAGCCTGGGCTGGCTCGACAAAAGTCGCCCTTCCTATTCGTTTCCTCCAAAAGAAGCTTCGTAAGTAAAGGGGAAAAAAAAGAAGAAAAGAAACGAGGAAGCCTTCAGTGGGAATGAAGAGTTGAGCAAAGGACCAGGAATAGAGGGAAAGAAAAAAAAAAAAAAAACGACTAATAAACCAGTCGGATTATGGGGGTTGCATCAATATGAGAAAAGAGTTTAGAAAACAAATAGCAATGCTGTCCCTCCCAACACCAAAGCCTTATATACCGATGCTTCATCATAAAGCGCTCAGTCAAAATCAAAAGAATCCGAGGGGTCAAACGAAAAGAAAAAAGGTAAACCGAAAAAAAAGGGGGGTTACGGGTAAAAAATGAGCAGGATCCCGTAGAGAGAGAGAGAGAGAGAGAGGCTCTCACCCCTCAGCCCAAAACTCCCCCCTCGGACTCGCCCTACCGCCGTCTAGTCGCTCTTCGTTTCTTTATTCTACTCGCCTTATTCTTGGCGCTCCCTCCGCTCGAAGCCCCCTTGTTGGGCTCCTCCGTGTCCATCACCGCAGCCGCCACGGCATCGTCAATGTCGATCCCGAGGTCCTTGAAGTCTTCGTCATCAAGATCCGTCAGCTCCTCGCTAAGCGTCCGCACCGCATCCCGACCAGCGGCCCAGTGCTCCTCGAGAATGGACGTGCCGTGCGGCTCGAGCGCCTTGAGATACCACAGGACGCCTCCCTCCGAGAGAGGATCGGCCGACTCGTTACCTAGGCTTCCATTACTCTGCGGCGGGGTCGGCGGCCCATCCTGAGATGGCCGGGTCATGACGACGTAGCTGCTCGTGCTGTTGGGAGGAGTCTCGGATGAGATGGCCGCCACCGGGTTGACCCGCGCAGACTTGAGGTTCATCTCGGTGGTGATGCCGAGGCCCCCTGCGGAGGATCGGCCGGTCATGATGCCCAGCCCCACCGTGTTGACCTCGATGCTGTCGCCTTCCTCCTCCACCGCACGGCCGTTGTCATCTTCATCATCCTCGTTCCCGGCAGTGTCCATAAGGTCACCGCTGTTGGAAACGATGACGCTCCCGCCAGCCAAAGATTCGCTCTTAATGGAAGCATGAGCTTCAGCGGATGGGTCAGGCGCGTCCAGCATAACGGTGTCTTCAGCTGCCGAGTCATTTGCGGGGTGGCCGATGGAGTTGGGTTGCCGCCCAATATCGGTGCTGGCTTCCAGAAGGGTCTCTAGCTCCCTCTGCAGTCCTTCAGACGGCTTCGTTGAGATTTCCGACTCAACCTGCAGCGATGCTTCAAGCAACGGCTGTACCGCCTTGAGGATGCGCTTCCCCAGCTTGCGTCGCTCCCGTATGTCTGAGAATGTTGACACTGCAATAGAGGTGGTGCTGGTGTTGGCGCCATTGTTGTCGTTGCCTGCTTCCCCTTCCCCTGAGGCATGTTGGGTGGAATCTGAGAGCTCGGGCGGATTGAGTATGCCCTTGCTGATGACGTCGCCGAGGTCTTGCGCAAAAGACAGGGTGTTGACATACACCCGCTTGTCGACGCTTGCTTGCAATTCCGTCAAGCCAGCTGTGAAGAGTCCCTTATCTAGCCTGTGAATGACCAGTTAGGACCCGTCATGCCCATGTTTGGTGTTGATAAAGCGTAATAAACCAACAAAAAATGAGATAGGGGACAACTCACGAAATAGCCTTCTCAACAACAGGTACCAATAGCTTGGCGGTAGGAAAGTAACACTCATCCACAAAGTCCTGCTCCAGCTCGGCAGCCTCCAGCTTGAGTTGCTCGCGCTGCACAATGTCGGCGGCAATAGACTTGAGCTGTTCGAGCTCGTGGATAAGGCCCTGGGCGAACTCGATGCGACGGGCCAGCCTTGCCTTGCCGCTGGGACCCATGGCGGCAAAGTTGCGCCTCGTCAGCTCCATGGAAGAGAAGGACTCCATCTGCAGCTGCAGCCGCTTGAGGAGCGCGGCACCCCTACGTGCCTCTCTCTTCAGGGTCCAGTACCGACAGGCCTCGCTGAGGAAGTCTTTGCGCTTTCCAAAAGAGAAGCGCTGAATGGATGCTTCGACAATGTCGAAGACGACCTGGGGGATGATGGGCGCTCCAGACGGCAGCTTCCACAGATTCTTGGGAGGCTGCCCCTTCTTCTTGTCGCCCAGGATCGCCAGGTTCTTGGCCCCCGTCATCTGGCTCTCGTCGGGCGGGTGTTCCGTAATGGCAGTGCGATGCTGCGCGGCAATGACGTTGGCCATGGCTTGGTTGTCCGCCCAGATACGGCCGCGCATGTTCCTCTTATAGAACTTCTTGGCAGCCCGCGTTGCCTGATGGACCTGGTTCTCTTGGGCATGGTCCGGCGGGCAATGCTTGTCGCAAAACGCCTTGAGAACCATGCTGCCATCCAGAACAGCCAGGGTGCCCTGGACGGTCTTCATCTTAAGGAAGAGCCGGGCCCTCCTGGCACAGGTGACGTGGAAGGCTTGGTAGCAGTTCTTGTTGCCACACTGGATGCAGGCGCCCATTCTCTGCCGACAGATGTAGCAGGTCAGTTTCCACCGAGTCTTGGGGACCTTTTCGACATCCATGACAGGCTCCATGAAGGTGTGATTTCCCAGAGAAACTTCGGGAATCCACATGGCACAGAGTAGATGGGCCCATTTCGACGAGTTTGTCTGCTTGAAGGCGCCGTCCGTGTTGGGACAAAAGATGCACGTCTATATGAGGAGAAAGGAGAATGGTTAGAGAAGACAGTTGCAGAGGAGTGGGAGTTGATAAGGGGGAGAAGGAATCTTACAGGAATTCCGCGACCGCACAGCTGGCATTTCCGGCAAAGCCACTGACCCTCCGGAATAAAAGGCACACCATAGCATTCTTGGTGCACCGCGAGGTTGCAGCCGTCGCAGAAGACAATGGCGTTTGTGTTTTCGCAATCTCCATCGTCGCATATGGCGCACTTGCTGTCCGGCTCCTCGCCGCCGTGGGTCTCGCCGTTGACGGCCACGGCTGAGCTGGACCGCGGCCGATGCGTCTGCGGCGGCTTGGGGTTGGGCTTTGGTATTCGCCTCTCCAGAGCGTGCCACTCCTTTTCGATCTTGGTCATTGTGATTTCAAAGATCTCGCGCGTGATGGCCTGCAGCTCGTTGGCCTTGCGTTGGGCGTTGTACTGCTCAAGCCACATGTCGTCTTGCTCATCCATGTCGTACTCGACACGGCCAAGCCTGGACTGGTGCCCGTGGTCATCGCCCGCAGCCACCGAAAACTGCTCAAATTCGTCATCTGCATTGCTGTCGGTGGCCTTGATGAGCGTGCGCTCTGATCGGATAAAGTTGTCGCTCTCCTGGTAGCCAACATTGCTCATGGCCTTATCAACGTAGCGTGCCTGGCCGAAGGTCTTGCTTTCGAACAGCTCGATGCGGTTGGTCTTTCTATATGAGGGCAATTTGAGGTCGAGCCGCTCCTTTGGTGTCTGGTTCTGGATGGGGAGGATCTTGGGGGTTTTGGGAGTGGGAGCAAAGTCGAGGGGTCGGACGTTGTAGAAGCTGACGACTTCGCGGGTAGATCGGCGAGGGCGTCTCGATGATGGGGTTCCGGCAGCTGAGTCGTCGACGTCGCCTTCTGGGCCGCGCGCCGACGCCTGCGGGTTTGGCGTGTTGCCCGTCGAGGCCGGGTTGACAGGCTTGGACGGGGTCATGGAGTCCAGATGCGGCGTGGCAGGCAGCGGCGCATCCACCGCAGGCATGTTGGGCGCCTCGTGCACCGCGACCCCGTCGACGTCGTGGGCGGAAAAGATGACAAAGGGCAGGTCTATATCAAGGTTTGGATGGAACTCCTCCCAGCTGCGCTCCTCGCGGGGCTTGTAGTCTTCGGCCTGCTTGACGGAGGCGGCCATGGCGGCGGCGGATCCCCATCGCATCTCATCGCTGTCTTCGTTGGCAGCAGCCCGGGCTCGTGTGCTCCGCTCCCGCCGCGGGGGCATGGAGGGCGAGGCGCCGTTGAGGGCAAGCCGGGCGGTCGAGGTTCGGGATCGCGGGCCCGTCGTGGTGCGGGTCGTCTCGGGCGTCTGGATGGAGTCGGCGTCGAGATACCGGCCGCCGCCTCCAGGGCCGCCGGGGACGTATCTACGGCGCTTCTGGGGAGGCTCCGAGGCGGCCGCAGCGGCGAGGGAGGCCTGTCTGGCGGCACGCGCAGCGTTGGTCGAGCCAGGCGGACGCCCTCTGCGCCGGCCGGTGGGCGTTCGACGGGGGGTGGGAGAGGCCGGAGCCATGACGGCCAGGGGAACCAGCGGTGTCTATTACGGCGGCGATGGTCTGCAGCAGACGGGTCGAGGAGGCGAGGCTGCGAGGCGTCAGAGGGGTGATGTCGAGCCTCAGTTCGAGAGGCTGGCTGGCAACGAGGCTGGCGCTCGAGGGCGCGCGCGCACAGGGACGGGGACGAGACGGCGGGTGCGAGGGATCCTCGGGGCTTCAGGCGGCCCCGTAGCAGCAGCTCGAGCGGTCCGGTTCATGTGCAGGGCGAAAGGGGCCCTCGTGTGGCGAGCAGGCGATGGGCGATGGCAGCATCAGGGGACGACGTGACGTCCAAACTCGGCGGGCGGCTCTGCACCTCACGCTGGAATCTCGGGGGGGCGAGCGAAAAACAGACAACGCGTGAAGGCCTGCGCACGGGCCACCTGCGGGCATCTCGAACGGTCCTAGTCCGATCGGGGCCGCGCTTGGGCGCTTTGGGCCTAGCCGCTGCAGCCTTGCCGAGTTGCGTGCCTGGGCGATGCGCTAAGCCGACTGAAGACGAGTGTTGAACTGAATGCATTAATCATGAGGAGAAGACTATCTAATAGACGATAGGTTCATGACATGTCTTCGGTGGGAAAATGAGGGCAAGTTGACAGAGTACAAAGACGCTCTGAGTAGGTAGATCAAATGCATGGCATGTTGAAGCGGAGACCGGCACTCGCCCAGCAATCTGCATCCGCCGCGGCCATGCAGTGTAAGTGTGCATTTACTCCGTACCTTGCGGCAATCAACCGCATCTCGGTCCCCATCCACACACACACGCCCAGCCGCAGGTCCAGCGGGCGCCGTAAGAATGGCTTCATGGCGGAAATGGTCATCAGTCACATAATGAATACCATCTATCTCGCAAATAAGGGAATAAGGAGGAGGATGCCACGCCAATGTTCAATTCGTCCTCGTCTCATCACAACTTCAAATCCTCCTCCAACTTTGTGTCTTCTCCTTCACCTCTACCTTGGGTTCTCCAACAGCCCGCATCAACCTGCCTCCCCCACATCCCCAACCGCGCCGCAAGCACTCTAACCATAACCCCAAAGCAACCAGACCACCAGTTCCTCTTCCCGGCACTCGGCTTTGCTCCCATTCAATCCCAACCACCCCCGGGAAGCACAGACTGACAGAACAGCAAA